>NW_020837969.1:7520677-7963756 GCF_003676395.1 Aethalodelphis obliquidens
CAAAATCAGTTAGATAGCTTTAAGAGCTACAGATTTTCAGGATTGACACTTGATCTATAAAATCAAAATCTCCGAGTCAACTTATCTAGCATTCTATATTTAAAAAGAGCTTCCCCTGGGATTCTGATATGTAGATATCTCTGGGATCTACAATTAATTATATCTACAATTAATTATATCTATAATTTTGGCTATATAATTTGAAATCAAATTTAGAGATAGATGGTAGATTGATTTGTATTGGCTGCCTTTGGCAATATTAATGCAGTTATCACTAGTAACTTTGTTATTTCCAGATATTAAGAAAAATGTAATATTCAGTCATCTTATTTTTGCTATCAATTTTGTAATTTGAGAAATCTTTTGAGTTTTAATGTTGTGAATAATTTAGCAATTTTATCTGAAATTTGTGGAGGCATGGTAAAACCTTTATACATATTCTAAAAATTACCATGTATATTTCCTATTATTTGTGATGAAGTGTATTGGCAAAGAGCATATTATTTTTATAGATGTTCCCATTGAACTGTGCATTATTGTGTTACTATTCATGTTAACACTTGGGAGATATATATTATATATATGTACGTGCATACATATGCATATACATCCTAACATATAGTTCTAGATATAGGTATATCAAAAACTATATAACTATATCATCTATAATTATATCTATAAAGCATTACTCCAAACATCTTGAGACTTAGTTCCAGTGTTTATGATCGATGTCTAAGTTTCTCAAAAATTTGCTAGTCAATGAACTAGATTTCAGCTCCGGCCCATAGACTTAGTTATATATGATCGTAAATCAACAGCTAAATGTAAAACATTAAAATAGCTAGCAGAGCTTTGCATTCAGATAATACCTATTTTAAAAAAAGGAATAAGGTATCTAAAAGTACAAAATTTGAGTGGTTTATTATTCATGTTATAGTTGTTGTAGTAAAAGATGATTCTTGAACTAAAGAACACCATGAGACTGTTAAATGTTAATGAAGTATAATTCATTTTTGTAGCTGGTATTAAACATTTATGAACCACTTTATATCTGCACAGGTCCTTACTAACAAATGCAGGTTCATACATACATACCCAGCATCATTTCCGACTGAAGTAACTACAGGATGAAATTTTTGTCTGAACACGTGGCAAAGTTCATGACTAAATTCCTATTTTGAGTTTCATAAGTGCATTATCTAGTTTAGACTTCTTATACAGAACACTAAGAATCGTCTGTGCCATTTCTGGCTCCTGTTTTAACACGATAGAAGAATAAATGAGATGTAGTTCAGTCTCGCCTAAATTATTTCATGGTGTGAATCTTGAGAGTAGCTTTGAAGCAAATGTCTAAAGCTTTTTAGATTGGAGTTTGATAACATATGTTGTTTTCTGATGATTAACTAAAATTCCCCTGGGCCATTAACGACATAAAGAAAAGTCATCCATTGGTTGAGAAGGCTCCCACAGAGACTTGCTAATATGAGAGTCAATATTCAGGTTCTTATTTTTGAATAATTTAAAAATTTATTTTTTCAGTTTATCTTTATTGTATTTTGAAGAAAGTAAGGTTTTACTTGCCAAATTTGTGGGGGAAAAAAAAAAACCACTGTCTAATTTCAGCGGCTCACCCAATTTCATACAGAATATTAGAAAACATATTAACTATAGAATCCAAGATTCTTGAAATTGAAGTGTTTTTCTAAATAATTTCCTTTTTTCTTTTTGGGGAAAAAATAGAAGAACTGAAATCAAGGTGAACAATACACGGGCATGTCTTTCTCAGGCTCTTATAAAGTTGGGCATATTAGAGGTGCAGATGTCTGAAGTGGGTCAGTCACAAACCGAGATATCTCCTGGCAAAAGCTTGGGGCAGTGAAGATCTTTACCAACTTTAGACCTTGTGAAAAACAAACAATTAGGGTGAAGATGGAAAAATAAATACTCAGAGGAGGTAACAGTTTTGTTGGATAGTGGTAAGGATCTTATGCTTCCTGTACCCTCAAGAGTTTTCCTGCTTTTTAAAGTAATTAACCATATTTGAAAAATAAATGCATGTTTCCATTTTTAACTAATCTAGGAGGGAACTTCAGAAAGATGGACTCAAAGGCTTCTTATAGGCTTTTTTCCCCTAAATGAATTATGTCTCTTCTTTCCCACTTGGGGAACCACTGACCCTGGGCTGCGCTCCCTCTTCTGTTTTCCTACTGTTATTTTGTTTCTATTCTCACCTCAAATAGCAAAAGGAAGCATCTATAAAGTTACTTTAGATACGCATGTGAGGTGTAGGGGAATATTTTGAAGGCTGGAAACATTCTGTGCCTGTCTGCTGAAGCCAAATAATTGAGACTCTACTTAAGCCAAATTGATTCCTTTATGTATAAGAGAAAGGACAAAAAATGAAAGCAAAATGCTTTCTCCTTCAGTGAACACATGTGCTAAATTTATGGTTATGCCTTGTGTGCATGAACAGAATATCAGAAGGGTGATCCTAATGGAGTGACACATCTCTGACATTCATTAGATTTGATGATTAATTGATTTTCTTAAGGACTCTCATTTAAATATGCTTTGTCCATGTCCTACCGCTCTATCCTTTGCCCCCTTTTCCTTTTGCTTTGTGAAATCTCTTGAGACCCGCTCATCATTCACAATAGTTAATCAGCACCTCCAGGGTTTGTCTGAGTTACGGCTAGAATCCACAGTTGCCCAAAAGATATATCCGTACGGATTTATCACACATCTAAGTCAGGCTTAAGTTCTCTCTCCTGAATCTGCCGCTCAGCGTTTCTTACCAGTCTCTCAATCTCATATTCTTCACATTCATCAAGATACCAGAAATGTCAATAATTCTTTCTCTCTCTTTTCCATAAGTCACAGGTAACTCAGTTTTTCTAGTTCTATGACAATAATCAAAGGACCTAAAATAAAAATGCTTACAATGAAAGGGACACATTGTAGTGGGGGCGTGGATGGCGAAGGTGAGCTGGGAAATGGTCACTGGTGTGCTACCCAGGATTTATGGACGGAAGGGGAGAACAAGGTCTCTGGTAAATGGGAAAACACAGGTGCCCCGATTGTTTCCCTGAGGAAGCGAGAGCTCAGTTTTGCCTTATTTGCACATCTCTGTATCTCCTGCCGCCTTTAAAAAATAATAATCTGAAAATATAAAATTTTAGGTGGAATATCTTAATATTGGAATAAAGACACATAATTTAAAAAATTACCTTCATGTGGACCAAAGAAAGTTTTACGGCAGGCAGACTGGCAGTCACCTGGGGGTCATGCTGCTTGTTCTCTGGTCGCTTCTCTCCTTCTGTGGCTCTGACTCACGCTGTGATCATTCCTCCTACAGGTCTTCCTTCTGCCCTTCTTTCTCCATTCAAGTCCCTTCTTCGTTTCCCTGCCAGTTATTTTAACCGGCTTTATCATGTGCACCCTCAGTCAAATACCTCTGTGGCTCCTGGCTGCCTCCCACTCTGCTTATCTGACAGTGGAAATCTTTTGATAACCGAGCTTCACCTTTGCAGGCCAGGACCCCCCCCCCCATTATGTGTTTATGCACAACTCCATGCAGTGTCACACCTGCCTGTCTCGGTTCATGGCTCTCGGCGTGAGATGCTCTTCGCTCTTTCGCAACCAGATCTCCACTCATTTCCATGTGCTTCCTTGAGATCCTCTTTGATAGATGACCCACACCCAGAAAGACTTTAAAAATGAGGTTAGGGGCCCATCCACTTGCGTCAGCTATAAGAACGTGTACTGACAGATCATTCTGCATCTGCGGTTACTAAGTTAGTTATGTCCTGTGGTTTTGTTACGGCTCGTAGTGTGCAATTTCGTGCACAGTGGCGGTTCATTCTTACCACCACTCCATGAAGTAAGCAGAACCGCGACGACAAATCAGGATAACTAAGAAGGCTTCTCCCTGGTCCTCAGGATGAGAATGAGGGTTAGAACCCAGTCTGAGGACTGCCGGAGGCACCACGAGAAGTGGAATGAAGAAGCAGAGTCTGCACTTCGGGAATATCGTCACAATGGGATTGAATGCACGAAAAACTCAATTTTTAGCATGAAATTCAGACAATAAGCGTGGCAGTGATGTGGGCCATGCTGTAATGATAAGTGCAGGGAATTAAAATGAGATAGAGATGTCCTGGGGATGAGGTAGGGTTGATTGATAAAGTTCTTGGAGGAGGATAATTTGAAATATAGTCACCTCCTAATTATTCGTCCCTGCATTTAACAAGCGTGTGTGGAAACCCTGCCCAGTCAAGGCTCTGGGCTAGGCACTGTGTGCACTAACGGAGTGAAACAGAAGCTCAGGTAAGCCAGGCTGGCATTTAATCAAAACATCAGTTAGAACCAAAAAGGAAATCTATGAATTTAAGGTGCATTGGATGCATTGCTCACTCTTGAAACCAGTGTCTTACTGTGAAGTACTGAGTTGGGACGACAGGCTTTTCAGGGTCACTTCTGCCCTGCTGCCGCCTTTCCCAGGTGCAGAGGGCTCGTCTGTGAAGGGCCCCGCCCCCCCATCAAGTCTGTGTTGCAGGAAGAAATGCACTAAGAGACGCAAGTGAACCCAAATTAAAAAAAAAAAAAACTGGAGTGTGAGCACACCATGTCTTTAAATACGCATGTGATTAAAACACTTCTGTGGTCCCCAGTCTTTTCTTGGCCTTTCTGACTTTACCCGTGGTGTTTGTACAGCTTGCATGGGTGTCTTCCTTCAGTCCTTCTCGCTTACCCGCACTTCAGGGCTCTGCCCAAATTTCCCCTCATCCATGGAGAACTTCCCAGGTAATTTAGCCCAGACCGATGTCTCCATCTCAGGCTTTCTCTAACCTTGCTGTGTTACAAATATTGCTATTAAAAAAAGGCTTCTTGGGGTTTCCCTGGTGGCGCAGCGGTTGGGAGTCCGCCTGCCGGTGCAGGGGACACGGGTTCGTGCCCCGGTCCGGGAGGATCCCACATGCAGCGGAGTGGCTGGGCCCGTGAGCCATGGCTGCCGAGCCTGCGCGTCCGGAGCCTGTGCTCCTCAACGGGAGAGGCCACAACAGTGAGAGGCCCGCGTACCGCAAAAAAAAAAAAAAGGATCCTTATGCTAAAAATGCCTTCGAAATAGCACATTGGCGATTCATGAATTACAGTAATAATATCAATAATTATAAAATTTTGTAAAATCATGTGATCATATAAAATAATTATGATTATTTCACATTTGACTTATTCCTCAATGGAAAGCTAGAAACTTTCCATAGTTCTTATATTCCCATAGTACCTTTATATTCAGTAATCAATAGATTACTAAACTGCTATGAATCCTTCCAGAAAAAGAAGATAAAAATCTAATTCCAAAGTTTGCGTATCTGATATTCCTGAATCTCCTTCTCTCTCTGTCTCTCTCACTTTTTGAATGAAAAAAAAAAAAAGATTAATCCTTCCAGAAGAACCAGTTGAGAAAAATGTATTATTAAACATAATGATATCTTTGTGGAGCAGAGTTAAAAAGAACTCAAGGAAAGGAAATTAGACTTAAAATAGAACAATAGTAATAACCATTCACAGAACCTCTAAGAAATTTGAGAGTCTTATACATTGTACTCACAGTGGCTGTATTCTCTTAATATAAAGAGTATGTAAATGTTTGTTTAATCATGCCACAGATCGCTATGTCTGTTACTAAGGATTTATTCAAGTCAAATCTATCAATTTCAAAGGGTAGTTTTCATCACCATATCTAAGTTATTATCAGATTTACTTACTACCAAAACTCCATCACAACTGAACCAAAATCAAAATAATAACTAGAATGTTACATGTCTCCCACTTATATTTTCCTTTACTGCTGAGTTGGCTTTCATGTTTTGTTTAACTGCTGTGGATTTTGCTATAGGTGTAATTTTATATTTATCAGATTTTAGACTCAATAGCGATTTCATTTCCTTCATTCTCTCCTATGATAAACATTTTTTAAAAAATTGACCTTTAGTAGCCCTTTCCGTTCAAGTAAATCAGAGTACAAGTGAGTCATTCTCTCCTATTACAGTCTCTAAGTTTTAATCCTTTTGTATTCTTAATGACAAGGAATTGGGGTCACATGATAAGTAGTAAGTATCATTATGGTAAAATAATATAAAATGTAAAAGAACAACTTTACTTCCAAATGTGAACATCAATGCAGATAATAAGTGAAATTCATGTACTTCCATTTGAGTGGGTAATATAAAAGGTTGAGGGTAGTTAAGTTTGCATTAATAGAAGATTCTTAGATACATGGAACCCATTTATAGTTTTTCGGCTTTTTTTTTTTAAATTTCATTTGATGCTTCTAACTGCCTCATAAAGTAATGGAGAAAATTTTATCATATCGTTTTTGTTTTAAGTAGGAAACTGAGACATCTAGGGTAAAAATGCTGTCCATGGAATTTCATGCAGTTAACTTCTGAAGTGAGCTTAAAATGAGGTGCTCGGCTCTTAGTTGTAGGCCATTTGGTGAGTCATTTATTCCCTCTCTTCCCTTCTAATAAGATTTTTTTTAGCTCATTAGAAACTCATGTGGAAGGGTTTATCCTCTCTGGGTGGCCCTAAGTTTCAACATCTGTGAAAAAGGGATAATGTCAACATCCAAGTTAGAGGCTATTATGAGGAGTTATTATGTAACACATTTAAAACATTTAGATGAACACTTCTCACACAATAAGCATTCCACGAATGTCAGGTATTTGTAAGAGTAGCAGTAACTTACTGTAACAAATTGAAGAAGTTCTGCAAGTAGAAAATAAAATTACTGAGGCAGTTATTTTTGTTATATAATAATCGGTGCACGTTTCCTCCTAATTCACTTTTCAAGAAAGGACGTCAATTTGGGATAAGCTTGTTTTTCAAGTAAAACAACAAAAACAGCAAAACCTCTTGCACTTGTTGGTGGGAATTGCCTTAGGCATTTTGAGGCAGACATGAAGACATGACGTTATGAAACTGACCCAAAACTCTGGGAGGTGAGAAAGTTGAGTCCCAATAAGAAACAGAAACTGAAATACAGAGAGGTTAAATGACTTTCCCAGGCTCACATCACTAGAAGGAGGCAGAACAGTGACAGTGTTTTCTTTTCTTTACTCAAAATTGCTAAGAAGGACAGGCCGGTGACTCCTGGCTGTGAGTGAAGACGTTGTGTCCAGTTATTGTACATTGAATTGGAGACATGTAGAGTGTGGATGAATACAGATATTCAGAGATACATAGAGTGAAACTTTCATTTGCGTCTCAGAATTCACTACATTCCTATCAATTTCATCTTCTCAGGAATAAAATGATAGGACAATCTTTACAGTAGGTGCCATGAAAGTAATATTTGCAGTCTTAAGGCATATCACTGTGGTTGGTTTAGGTTTACACACACACACACACACACACACACACACACACACACACGCACACACGCACGCAGTTCTCTGCAGACAGTAACTCGTTGGTACTGAGTTAACATGTAACCACTGCCAATTCATCTTGTTTGAATATGACGAGTTTTTAGTAGAATCTCATGTACTTTGCTCTGGTCAAACAAAAATGATCAGTGTGACTAATGTAATTACAGGATACTCTCTCCCTGACACCAAGGAAACCGGAAGGAAATTGGAAGGACAGATTTCCTAAATAGACCAAA
Organism: Aethalodelphis obliquidens; assembly: GCF_003676395.1. Taxonomy (NCBI): domain Eukaryota; kingdom Metazoa; phylum Chordata; class Mammalia; order Artiodactyla; family Delphinidae; genus Aethalodelphis; species Aethalodelphis obliquidens. Next base: position 7,528,347 of record NW_020837969.1, read on the forward strand.
TATTTACCCGGAAAATAAATGAAACGAATCTAGAAATGACTGAACTTACCTTGACTTGGGTAAGATTGTTTTCCGCTACCAAACAGAAATGATGACCCGAGCTTTAAACTAACATCCGTGACAGAGAAATGCATCAGTGATGTTTTTTTCATATTCAAATCTGACTTGAAATTCATTCCTGCCATATAAGTTTCATATAGTTAACTATATTATACGTGGTTAATATACATTTATGTTTGTGTGAAGTTCTCTTTTAAAGGCATGCAGGGAAACAAAAGTTGGGTTTTTAAAAAAAAAACAATGGAGAAGAAATTATGTAACAGAAATATGAGGTGGAGCAGAGAACTGTTGAACCTGGTCGCAAGCTTATTTCTAGAGAAGTAGATATAAAACCTCAATTCCTCTTCTACAGCTGGGGCTCCTCTCGCGAGCTTCTCACTGACCACTGTGATTCTGCCCCAGCCACTGCCTCCTACCTAACTGCTTTGTCCTCATCCAGTTCACCTGCCATCACCGTTACTATTTCTCAAGTCAGTGCTGCTACCACCTGTATGGCCAGTAGCCCCATCTCTTCAGACATATTGATTACTGCCCTGTATATCGTCTCCTGCCCTCACGGACTAGGACCAGGACATTTGGAAGAGAATTATGTGGTCAGATGATGTTCAAGAGTACACACATGTGCGCACGTGCACACACACACGTACACGCTGCAGGCTGAGTGAAATTCACTATATGGGGAATTTTAGTCCAAGAAATTTTCTTAAATTAAGCAAGTGAGTTCTTGAGGAGCAAAGTAATTAATTAATATTACTGTAGGCTGGCTCTAGGCTTCTATTGTTGTTTTATTTTGGTTTTGATTCTGTTTATCTCAGTGTATGCTGGCTCTGTATTCAGTTTTCTCTGAATTTCTCATCCATGATTGGCCTTGTTTCCTTGACAAACCGAATGCACAAATCAGCAATCTCTTAGTAGCCTATTCAGGGTCAGAATGGCTATTCTAAGGGAAACATCAAGACCTCTCAGAAAATTGTTGTCATTTCAGAAGTAAGCGTAACATTCTGAATGAGCAGAGTGTATCTTCACTGGTATAATCCTCTTCTTTGAATGTGGAATAATTCATCAAAGCACCTTCATCTAGTTTCTGAACTATTGATTTCTGCTCTGAGCAGAAGGCTCTAGATTCTTAGGTAAAGAATGGCTGGGTCCAGTTTTCTGAAAACAAGGAATTTCTGATTTCTTAGTGAGGAATGAAAAAAACGCCTGTGTAAGCTTAGTGTTGGTGGCTGAGGGTTTCTGGGTGAACCATTTCCTTTGCATCCTCTCTCACCTGGACTAAGGTAATAGCCTGTTAAGTGGCTTCGGACTGCGTGCCTCTGGCCAGCGTTCTAACCCATTTCCATATTGTTGCTAATTCGGTCATGTGTCAACCCCCTTCCTCTTAGCTGACAGCACAGTCCTTAGCGCGAACCACAGAGGCGACATGGGGTGCTCTCTGCGTCTGTCTTTGTGCCGACCTTCCCTCCTCAGCTGAGTGACACACAGGCCCTCGTTCCGTATCACGTGTTTGCCAGAATCACTTCATGTGTTTGCATGTGTTGCTCCCTTTGCTTGGAGCATTCTTTCCTTTCCAGTTCTCACAGATAATCCCTACGAATTCTGTAGGTCTCAGATCATTTCCTCAGAGAAGAATTTCCTCACCGCACCCATGATCAGGTGAAAGAGGAAACAAAACCATTATTTTATTTTTAATGTTTTTCTTTTCCATCATGGTTGATTGTATTGAATATAGTTCCCTGTGATATACAGCAGGACCTCGTTGTTTATCCATTCTCTATATAATAGTTTGCATCTGCTTATCTCAAACTCCTAATTTATCCCTCCCCCACCCCCTTTCCACTTTGGTAACAGTAAGCTTGTTTTCTACGTCTGTGAGTCTGTTTCTGTTTTGTACATAGGTTCATTTGTGTCATATCTTAGATTCCACATTATAAGTGATATCACATGGTATTTATCTTTCTTGGTCTGACTTATCTCACTTAGTATGATCATCTCTAGGTCCATCCAGGTAGCGGCAAATGGCTTTATTTTATTCCAAAACCATTATTGACTCTCTGAGCCCTGCCCTTACTCTCACAGGTGTCATCACAGTTGCATTTCTAGAGTTGTTTGATACATGTACGTTTCAGTTAATTTGACTAATGGTAAGTCTTCCCTGCTAGACTGTAAGCTCCATGGGGGCAAGGATCACGCCCTTCCTTGCCAAATCCAGAACCTAACATATCCTGGAATAAAATTGGCCCTCAATATATTTTTGAAGAAGTGAATGAATGAAGCATTTGGAGGCTGTTTGAAAAGTGACATGTCTTCATATGTCCTCTGGTTTGAGAAGTGAAATTTATACCATATTGTAATATTTAACTTGAAGAAACCCTTCTGTTAAAGATGAAATCTGACAACCCCCTCATCAGTTACGTTTTCCTGGAATAAGTCTTTGTCATATTTCCGTTGTGTACGTGCTTCTACTGTGTGCATAGGATCCTGTTTTAATCTACGCTGTCTATCACTTTCCTTCTTGATGTTGAGCTTACAAAGACCAGGCACTGAGCTTTAGCTTCCTCCCGTTTCCCGTCTGCTGCCATATTCCTGTCACCCAGTGCACAGAGAAAGACCATGTATTGATTGAATGAAGGTGAGGATAAATTTATGATGACTAAAATGCACTAATTATTGTATGTAGAATTCACCGTGCTGCAGGGAACCATAATAATTTGCTTCCCAGGCTCGTATGTGTCCTGGGCACAGAGTCTCAAAAAAGGCAAAATGAGGAGACCATTTCCCTTAATTCTGGGAAATGCATTTAAAGTAGAAAATATGCTGATTTGAAAGCCTAATGCCATTAGCTGGCTTTCTGGCCAAGACTGTGTACAGCAACTTCTCCGTTGCAATTCATTTATCTGGAAAGTTGAAGGCAATGGAAGTTATATGTATTTATAAAATATAAAACTTGATTCACATCCTATTTTTGCCACCAGTGAATTGGGCAAAGCTACTCAGCCTCTGTGAGCAGCAAGTTTCTTCACTGTAAATCAGGATAATGCCTGACTTTCAGAGTTCTGCTGTAGATTGTAATTAATACACATAAGGCACTTATGCCTACACTTGAAAAATGCAGGAGGTGGCGTCCCCATATCCATATATTACAAAGACGATATGAAATAATACATAATAATAACAAATCAGTTGCTAAGAAATGAAAGGAGTAAGTGCATGGGCAGTAATGAATGGATCTTACACAGAACAGCCTTATTGTTTGATAGAAGGAATCTATCGCCACTCAGCAGATACTTAGAGAAAGCAGAACACTGTGGCTTACACATACAGAAGGAAACGCATTCTGCTGGATGTAATTATCAACTATCACCGTGAACATGAACTGTTCCCAAGTACAGTGTTTCCCAAGACAAAGCAGAGATATCAGTCACACTGTTAATGGTAGTTCAGCCGTGTGTGAAGAAGAAAACAAGCAGCTTTCTGGCATTTCGGGAGCGCTTCACAAGCTTAGCTATTCCATTCCCTTTTTCCTGCCTATTAAAAACACAAACCCACGTATTCTGCGGGTCATTTTGTAAGAGAAAAAGTCTTTATTAAACAGTTATTTAAAATAGTCTCAGTATCTTGTCCCCATGTTTGGAAGAGGGATGTCAGTTCCACATGATGCAGGTAATGGAACGGACTGAATGGGATGGATGGTTCACATTTTCTCCCAAATACATAGAAATACTTGATCAGATATAAAATAGCTGCGTTCAGACGAAGGAGTACTAATTTTTCAAGTCTATTTTTCAAGTTTATCTACAAAGCTAAAGAAATATGTGTCTGTGGAAGGAGATTTCAGTCCCACCAGTAGGAAGTAGGGGAGGTGGTATTAATACAGAAGTGGGTACAGGGAGTGGGACCTCAGGTATATGTGAGGCGGGTGTTGGAACAGATGCCAGGTTTAAAGTGCAGAGCTGCTGAGAGCCGCCTTGTCCATGAGGCTGAGAAGAAAGAGAAATTTGCTCACTGTCCTAGGAAGAAGGAAGCCTGCAGGAAAATGGGAACCACAGCCCGACAGAGAGTAGGTGGGGAGAAATAAGAAACCCCAGCGTGCTGTGAGCTCCCAAAGGACCAGAATGCGGCGCATTTGCATGGTACAGTCACCCTTTAAAAAATATATAAAAACGACTCTACAACTGGTAACATCCTTACTGCTTTAGCAGAAGCAAACTAAAAGTACATCTATAGAGTATTTTTTTTGAGTCCTGAGATCCCTTGTCAGTTCCTCAGTCCTACCCACTCACATCAAATCCTTTATCAAACCCCCTCAAAACCCCAGGTGAGTGTGTTCTCCTTGCCAAACACCATGGCCAGTTCCAACAGGTTGTCTGCAGGGAAGCGTAAACAGACAGCATGTTTCTTATCAGAAATAACAGGAACCCACAAAGTCCAAGGACTCTAGGGGACGAACCTCAGTTAACAACTTTAGGTCTAACCGGAATATTGCTCATGAATAAGGGAAAACAAAGAAAACAACAGCACAAAGTGTTTACTAGAGATCCTTAATAAAAATTTGAAAAGACTAATAAATGATGCGGTTGTGACAAAAGAAAGGTGGTCAGGTGATCCAACCCTCAGGATTAACAAGAGAACAACCATCTCGGCTACATCTTAATATGTACTGCCTTTAACAAAGACCTCAGTGGTGACCATGAGGAAAACACATCTGCACTGAAATACCAGACACCAAAATTGTGGAGGAGCAGAGTTAAATCTTTCTAAATTGCTCGTCTTGCTTAAGAGGTGTGTAGTCTTAACATCTTGAAGTCAAGTAAATGGGTTAAAATTGTACAGAAACCATTGTGGGGGGGGGGAGAATATTTTCCAAACCAATAAAGGGGCTAGGTGGGATAATAATTTTTAAAATGTAGAAAGGAGTCTGGAAAATGAAATGTTTAAGAACCACTGCATTAGGACATTATTCCTGCCCAGTATTCCTCCCCATGTCATAGGAGCCAAAAGCATTTTAGTATGATTTGCTGCTGCTTCTTCCATTACTATTATTCTTTTTGCCATGGAGTCCCAGCCTGATACATCTCCTCATTATATCATGCTGATTATGCCCAAGCCTATCTGTCTTTATCACAGTTGTTTTTTTTTTTTTTCAGAAGTTTGCCGTTGAGACCAGATAAAAACTGATGAGTTAATATGGGGTAGAATATTGAGCTAGAGATGAGGAATACGGTCTCGGTCTAAACCTTGGCTTCAATTCAAGACAGTCTAAGCATTTCTTAAATACTGCTGTCTACCAATCTAAAGTAACATGCTAGGCACTAAAAGGATTTTTTTTTAAATAATTAATGAGCATATGGGTTTTAGACCTTGCAGTGTAAAAATAAGATACGATCAATGTCTGGCCAAAACTAGATACTCAATAAAGGCTCACTCAATGAGTGAATTAATGAACTGCTAGAATCTGAAAGACTAAGTCACTTTGCCCGAGACTTTTTATCCATGGAAGAGTTCCTAGAACTAACATCTAGGAGTGTCTGATCCTTTAGTGCACGCTAAGTGTAAAACAAAGGCCCAAAACAGACAACACCTATAAAGAACATTCAAAACAAAGCAGAAACTCAGGGCCACGTGATCTGAACTAAAAGTGACTTCTGTGAAAAGCAAATAGCAGGTGTGATTTTGCTGCCTGAATTGAAGAGCATTATTTGAAGCAAATGATCCCTTCTGAACAGCTCCATTTATGAACACCCTTGGCATAATTTTTCAAAAATCTTTATTAGTTCAAAAAAAATCAGTGAGGACTGAGTGAAAATATAATTAAAGACCTCAATAAATTAACAAACCAACCTGAAACTGGCAATAGGAAGCAGAATGTAAACACTCAGAAAATGATCAACCGGATTTGCCACAAAGAAGAAGAATCTGAAGTGTACAATATCAAGAATCACTTCAGAGCTCAAAAAAAAAAAAAGCTTAGCGTTTCATCAGAGTCCACCGAGGAGAAGCTAAATTAACATCAGGCCTCTGTGGAAAGATGGTGATGATTCTTGTACAATTATAGAGGAGAGCAGTGTAATCACGTGTACAGTGGTCCGTTTCAGAGTGAGAGGTCAGGCATTTTCACAGAATCTATCGTTTTTTTTTCTTTATTTTTTCTCCACAAACCTTAAGGTGCCACCACCCCTGCCTGAACCAGGTATTATTAGTTTTCAGAGAGACTCATCAGATGCAGAAACCTCTCTCAGTCAAAGACTGAGCTGCCCAGGATGGACATGAGCTTTCTCTCACATGCAGCTGCTTTACCAAGCCAGACCTCTGACCAGGGTGCTGCATTTAATTTCCAACGCATCTGTACTAGCATTGCGATGAACATTCTGACTTGTATATATTCATGCAAAAATTTTTGTTTGAAAGTGATGTCTTTTTAATTTTTTTCAATTTTTCAGACACTGGAAAAGCAAATTACCAGTCTCTCTGTCTCTGTCTCTCTCCATATCTACCTCTATCTATCATGTTTCTGTCTATCAGCTATCACCTATCTATCATCTATCCAGCATCCACCCTTCTACCATCTATCTACCTCTAAAAACAAATGCACAGAAAGGCTTATAATTTAAAGCATGCAGATTTATTTCCTAAGCATTAGTGTTTTTATCAGAACAAATACATGTTTCATTGCCCTGTTTAGCATTTTACCATAGGTCATTCTGACTTTCAGTGTTCTGTGGAAACAATTATCTTATCTTTGAAGTACAGATTAATTAATCATATATTATTAAAACCATTTATTCCCGAAGAAATCACTAGTAAGGTTGAAAGGATGGCAGTAAACTAGTCTGTGTTAGTAAGTGAAAAAAATCTCCCTAAATTAGAGAGGTATTGAGGTTTTTGTTCAATTTGACACAATTATGAAGAATTATTTGTCTTCTATTATCATAAATTCCCTTTTCTCCCAGGAATTATAAGAACATATATGGACAGTGATTAAGCATCTGCCATTGAGGCCAGATAAAAACTGATGAGTTAATATGGGGTAGAATATTGAGCTAGAGATGAGGAATACGGTCTCGGTCTAAACCTTGGCTTTAATTCAAGACAGTCTAAGCATTTCTTAAATACTGCTGTCTACCAATCTAAAGTAACATACTTGGCACTAAAAGGATTTTTTTTTTTAATAATTAATGAGCATGTGGGTTTTAGACCTTGCAATGTAAAAATAATACATGATTAGTGTCTGGCCAAAACTAGATACTCAATAAAAGCTCACTCAATGAGTGAATTAATGAACTGCTAGAATCTAAAAGACTAAGTCACTTTACCCAAGATTTTTTTATCCATGGAATGACCTATGGTAAAATGCTAAACAGGGCAATGAAACGTAAATTTGTTCTGATAGAAACACTAATGCTTAGGAAATAAATTTGTATGCTTTAAATTATAAGCCTTTCTGTGCATTTGTTTTTAGAGGTAGATAGATGGTAGACGGGAAGATGTTGGATAGATGATAGATAGGTGATAGTTGATAGATAGAAACATGATAGATAGAGGTAGATATGGAGAGAGACAGAGACAGAGAGAGTTTGGTAATTTGTTTTTCCAGTGTATCTGAAAAATTGTAAAAATTAAAAAGACATTCACTTTCAAACAAAAATTTTTCTTGTTAACAACAGTTATCTTTATTGCAAAATGGAAAATATAGGAGTTAAATGGGAAAATATATAAATACCCATAATCTAAGCACTCTGAGATATGCACCTTAGCCTTTTATAGATTTCACCTCTTTTTGTTTTCTAATTCACTTTTAAAATGATTAAATAATTTCAAATATTCTGAGAAAAATATAGACTAATAAAACCGTTTATTCCCCTGTGCAGTTCACACAATTGCATTTTTCTTTATTTACTTCATATAATGACTTTCCAAATAAAACTCAAATATATTATTAAAATATCCTTTGCAACCCTCCCTAATTCCATCATAGCTTCACTCTCCCTGAGGTAAGTATGTATCCTTCCCTGAGATGCCTTTGTACTTTTACTGTACATTTACCTCTTAAACAATATACTTATTATTCATTTGTGTGCTTTTGACACATAAGATAGATAAATGGCAACTCATTGAACCTACATTTTGTGATATTTTGCTTTTTGTTTCATTAATATAAACAAAACATAAGATAGATCTATTCAGATCCAATTTATCCGCCTACTAATTCTTTGTTCACTTATCCTACTAATACTTTGTTGGCTTATGCATTTCAGATAGCTTCTCATATGTTTATTTTGTTGAAAAGATTTTTTAATGTGTGTAATTCATTCATGTTTATCATTATTTTTGTGTTTTTCTGTTTTGCTCAAGAGGTTCTTCCATATCCTGAGAATATTCGTAGAGTATTTTCTCTGTTGCCTCCAATTATTTTTCTAAAGTTTTACATTTATCATTTAGATCTTTAATACATCAGGAATGTATTTTCTGAGTCATATGAAGTAGGAATCTAATTTTATTATTTTCTATTCATCTGGTCAACTAAACCATCCTAGGCAATTCAGTCCATTCCTGCTGATTGGTGACACTACATCTTTTCATACACGCTCCCATTTATGGAATGAATTGTTAGGGTTTGTCTAGTGTACTGCAGTGGTCTTCAGATCTAACCTTAAACAATTGTCTTTTAATTACCACAGCTTTATAACAGTTTTGATATTCTTCTAGATAAATTTAGTCTTTAGGAAGGAGCTTCAGTGGAAGAAGCAGGGTAGTGCATGAATGCCTCGGCAGAAGGCAGTAGGTGTCAGCATCCTTCCTGAGCAGAGCTGAGGCCAAGGTTCACTTGTCACCAGCAGATATGCAAGTGCCCTACAGTACAGATGCGGCTGCTTCAAGTTGCAGACTTGTTGCTGTTATATTTTATCATCTGGTCAAAAGGAGGCATAGGTGAGACCAAAATTTCATTATAAGCAAAACCACAAAAGAGCTAAGTTCTGATGAAGTTCAGACCCCTAACCAGGGTTCATGTTGGTCCTTGAGGGTCAGTGTTAGGTCACCTGCCTCAAATGCCGTTCTACATGTGAGGTTAAGTAGGCAAGTAAGAGGATTAATCCTGCACTCATGTGGCCTGTCTCAGCATTTCAGGCAGTGGTTCTCCACACTGGCTGCACCTCAGAATCGCTTGTGGAACATTTAAAAATACTGATGTCCAGACCACACCCTTGACCAGTTAAACCAGTATCTCTCAGAATGGGATCCAGGAATGAGTATATTTTATAAATCCCCTAGTGATTCTAATGTGCAGGTAACTTTGAGAACTGCTTTAGTGTAAACCCAGCCAGCTGTCAAGGTTAACATCAGTAGTAGTAAATCATGTTGATTGTGACAAATCACATTGGTCCCTTTTCAGTGTGAAAGCATGAGCTACTTTGTGTCAACATGATTATCATTAACCAGTTCAATTAGAGTTATTTTAAGTGAGAGTTGTACTGGATATCAGTGTCTCGATGTGGTGTGATGAAAATGGTACTTCACCTCTGTGGTCTTCCTCTTGAAAACCCATAACTCCCTTCTAATAATGGGAAAAACATCAAATAAATCCCAATCGGATGAAAGACCAGACAAATCTCAACATTCGTTAAATCACCCAACCAGTTTTCTGCAAGGCTGCCAAGATCCAATAAACTCCAAGTAACTGTTAACAGCGAAGAGGAGGCTGTGACAGTGACTGCTAAATGTGACGTAGTGTCTCGAATGAGATTGTACAGGAGAAAAAGAACGTTCATTAAAAACAAAGAAAAACTGAATAGGGTATTAACTTTTGCCAAAAATAATAAAAATGAAAATAAACCACTAGCTAGAAACATCATGTATACTAAATAATAGAAAGAGAAAAGGAAGCAAAAGGAATATTAGAGTTTATTGTATTCATAATTGCCTGACAAGGGATGAAGTGAACTTGCAAGAATATTTGTTTTTCCTTTAGAAGGTAAAGAATTTAAAAATATTTAAATAACATTCTCATAATCCCAGTGAGGAGATAAATCTTGTATGTGGAATGGATACGTTGCTTGGAAAGTAAAAAGGCTACATGAAAGAGGCTGAAGGAACATGGGTATTGGTGGGTTTCACGTATATTTTAGTAACTTTCAGCTCTTTTGCCTTCTGCTTAAATGAGGTGGACCAAAATCTTCTCCTTAAGGTATTCACTGTATCTATGGAATTAAACTTCCATGATTTGAAGCATGTTGATGGTCTCTGTCAAACATGGTAAGATGAATACAGTTTCCAATGAAAAAACAGCAGTTGTCCCCCCGGCAGTCCCTTGTCATTCTGTCAAGAGGCAGCGTTGACTTGTGCCACTTTACCAAGCTGTGGGTTCCTTCTTTCACAGCCTGGGCTTAATGATGGCGCTGATCAAAATGCTAATTTATGTTGATTTATCAAGACATGATGATTGTAGTGATAAGCCTTCATGATTGGTACTTCCAAAGTAAATGTACTGAAATGACAAATGTGGCTGCAGAAATGGATTTTGCTCTGCAGTTAATGTTTCATATAACCCAACTTCATTAGGCAGAACTCAGCTAATGACATCATGAATTTGTTTCATTTTATCAAATTGGCATTAATTAGGGAAATGTGCTGAATGTTGATTGTGAAGAAACACTTTTTCCTTGGAATAAGGAAGGAAAAAACAAGGTAATTGGATTAATTTGTCCTCCCCCCCTCCTTTTTTTTAACCTCCATAAATTAGGGATGTGAAGATCCTTTCTCAACAGGAAAGCATGAGCAACTTTGCGTTAACATGATTCTTATGAGCCAATTTAATGGTAGGAATTTAAAGTGAGAGTTCTACTGGACGGTGCGAGACTCTGAGAAACATGTTAAATGCTGTATCTCCAGGGGCTAACATATTTGATAATAAAAGTAAGAGATTTCCTATAAGGGTCTAAAAAAAAGTGAATACTGAGATCTTTCTCAGGGTTCTATTAATTATTTCTGTTTACTCTGTTATATCACCTCTCTGCCCCTAAAGCTGGGAATAATATTGTGTCCTTGCAGTTTCGTTTTTGGTAACAGTACGTTACAGTGTACCTAGGCTTAATGATGATCCATGTGAGTTGTTTGAGATTTTGTTGTACTGCACTTAATTATAGGAATAGACTGTTCCAGCAGTTGAAAATCATGTCCTTTGTATGTGTTTATGGGTGCTCTCTAGGTTGGTGGGGGGTGAGCACCTTTCAGTAATGAGAAAACATGGGTCTTCTGTTGTCTTCATTCCCTTCGGGACTTTAGTTCCTGTTCATGTTGGAAAGCACATTTGATGAATACTGCCCCATGCCCCCCAACAGTTGCCCTGTATTCAAACCCAGTGAGTGCCTCCCCAGGGGGGCATGGACCAAATCACGCCCTTTAGAATTAGATCCCTTCCAGGGTCAGAGCTGAACTCATGTTAATGCTTCAGCAGTTCTGAGTAGCCATGAAGGACGTTTACTCTAAATTTAGGGCAGGTAATTGCTTCATACACTTGAATGCTACAATCAGAGGTAAAATAAGTAAATTGTACAAGTGTTTTCATAGAAAACTATTCAAAATTATATAGTATATATGTATAATTCATACATATATTTTTATATATACATATATATAGTTTGTGTAACTGTAGAAGAAGAGTGGTATCTTTTTTGCTCTTAATATTTTAATGGAAAGAGTTTAATAGGTGTATGATGAAACATTTTTAAAGGAAAAATTGCATGGCTAATTTTCCATTTAAAATTTGTAGAATGCATTGGATGCCTGTAGGTTTCTACCACAAACTAAATAAATTCACAATTTCCTCTCTTTCTTGAACTCAGTCAGCTCACCTGTAAAATAGCTCATTCCCACCCTGATAGTCTGACTCTATGATTTAAAAAAAAAAATCACTTCCCGCCCTTTTGATTATCTTGAATTAGCTGTATAAAGAATGTTTTCTTATATTAATAATGTCAATTCATCAGGCCTCATGAAGAATAAAAGACAATACAGTATTCAGTTGACGACTATTTACTGGTTATAAATGAAAGTAGTACTGTTCCAGTGATTTTTAGAGAAAGGAGTTACAGATTCCAGAGCTAGAAGGAAAGTTAGACAGGATCTAAACACTTCATCACTTATTTTCACGAGGTGGAAAATGAAGAGACAGAGACATGCATGTAATGACACAGGTGAAGAGTGATAGAGGTGGAATTTAAACCTAGTAGTTTATAGGGCTTTTCCTATTACTCCCTGAAACTTCCTGAAGTATAAATAGATAATAAATTTGAGGTTATCTGACTTTAAACATGAATGAAGCTAATAAACACATTTAAATCATTTATTTTTTAAAATTTTAATTCTAGAATATGTTTATATTTACAGAAATTTGAGAGGACAGCATAGAGTTCTCACGTACCCCACACTCAATTTTCCTATTATCAACATCTTGTATTAATTAGTATGGTATATTTTACAATTAATAATGCAATACGGATGCATGGTTATTAACTAAAGTCCATGCTGCATTCTTATTTATTTACAGTTTTAACTGTTTTAACTGTTTCTGTTCCGGGATTCCAGGAAGCCACATTGCAGTTAGTTTCCATGTCTCCTTAGAGTATTTTTCTCGGACAGTTTCTGACTTTCCTTGTTGTCGATGACCTTGATGGATTGCAGGTATACTCGTCAGGAATTTGGTGTCGGTAGATTGTCCCTCAGTTGTATTTGCCTGATGTTTTTCTCACAATTAGACAAGGATTATGGGCTTTGGGGAGGACGACTTCATGAGATAAAGTGCTGTTTTCATCTCACCTTATCAACAGTGCATACTATCACGTGACTCCTCATTGTGGTATCGACTGAATTACCGGGCTGAGGTAGTATTTGCCGTGTTTCTCTACTATAAAGTTATTCTCTTTTCTTTCGCTTTTCATCCTGTGTACTTTGGAAGGGGGTCCATCTTTGCAGCCCACATTTAAGGGATGGCAGTTTTCTACTTCCTTGAGGACAGAATATCTTTTTTTATATTATTTGGAATTCTTCTGCACGAGAGACTTGTCTGTTCTCTCCTCTTTATTTAATTACTCAATCATTTATTTATATCAGTGTGGACTCATGGATATTTATTTTATATTTTGAGATATCATCCAATACTACATTCTCTAATTAGTTTTTAATTTAATTAATTTTTTGCCAAAATTATTCCATATTTGGCCATTATGACCTCTTTGAGTTGGCTCCTATATCCCTTTGACATAGTCCCATCAATTTAGACTTTTGAGGGGAGTACTTTCTTACTTTCTGCACTATAAGTTGCTCCAGGCTCCATTCCTAGAATCAGCCATTCCTCCAAGGAACCCTGGTTCCTTTCATGGGTCGGTAACATTATAAACCAGTATCTGAGCACTAGAGGGCCTCATTGCTAGATGTTATTGTTGCTTCTTTGTGTCCATTCTTTCACCAGTACCATGCTGTCTTGCATAATGCTATCTTGAATAACGTAGCTTTATAGTGAGTCTTGAATTTAGGTAGTGTGAGTCTTTGAACTGTTGTTCTTCAGTAATGGTTAGGCTACTATAGGGCTGTTACCTTTCCATATAAACTTTAAAATAAGTTTGCCAATATCTGCAGAATAGCTTGCTGGGATTTTAAGTGAGTGTGCATTGAATCCATTGATCTAGTTGGGGCTAATTGACATCTTAATGATATTCACCCTTCCAGTACATGAACATGGAATCTCTCTTCATTTATTTAGATTTTCTTATGAGATATTTGTAGTTTTCTATAGATAGATTCTGTGTAAATTTTATTATTTTTGTACTTAAGTGTTTCATTTTATTTGGCGTGATTGTAAATAGTAATGTTTTATTATTATCTTTTAATTTCAAATTCCAGTAGTTACATTTTCTGGTCTATAGAAAAGCACTTAACTGTTGTGTGTTAACTCTGTATCCTGTAATCTTACTCTTCTTGCTTATTAGTTCCAAGAGTTATTTTCTCAGTTTCGTGTTTTCTACATAGGCAGTCATGTCATCTGCAAATAAATATTTTTATTTATTCCTTACCAATATGTATAACTTTATTTCCTTTTATATTGTGGTAGGTAGGACTTCCAGTTGATGTTGAGTCAGAGTGTAAGAGGGGAATCTTTGCTAGGCTCCAGGTCATGGTGGTGTCCAGTTTCTTGCTCTCTGTCATGATGGTAGCTGTAGGTATATAATGGATGTTCTTCCAGGTGGGAGAAGTTCCCCTGTATTCCTAGTTTGTTGAGCGCTTTTATCATGAATGACTGCTGAATTTTGTGAAATATGTTTTCTGCATCAATTGATATGATCATATAAATTTTCTTCTTTAGCCTGTTGATGGATATAACACATTGAGTGTTTTTTGATTGAAGAAGCACAGGATATTTGGTCATGGTGTATAATTATTTTTATATCTTGTTGAATTTTATTGCTACTATTTTGTTGAGTGTTTTGCATCTGTGTTCATGAGAAATGAACTTTTCCTACCTTTGAAACTGGGTTTAATATTAGTGCAAACTGGATCTCAGAGTTAGAATGTGTTTCCTATACTTCTCATTTCTGGAAGATATTATGGAGAATTGATATCCTTTCTTTCTTAAATGCTTGGTAGAATTCACTGATGAAACTCTGAGCATCATGATTTCTTTGCTTATTTCTTTAACAGATATAGGTATATTTAGATTATTCATTTCATCTTGTATGACTTAGTTTGTGCCTTTCAAAGAATAGTCCATTTTATCGAAATAATCAAAGTTATGGGTATGAGTTTGCTTGTAATTTCTTTATTATGCTTTCAATGCACATTTGTTGAGTAGAGATCAGTAGAAAGTTCCCTCTTTTATTTCCAATATTGGTAATTTACATCTTTTTTGCCTAGATTAGTATGGTTAGAGGTTTATCAGTTTTACTGACTTCTCAAATAAAACTTTAATTATATTGATGTTATCTATTTTTCTTTTTCAATTATATTCCTTCTTTAATTTTTATTATTTTTTCCTCTTGTTCGTATTTCTCTAATTTTCAAAACAGGAGGCTTAGATTATTGATTTTAGATTTTTTTCTTTTTAATGTATACATTTAGTGCTATAAATTTCCCTCTATACACTTTTTCAATGCACCATACATATTTAGATAAATTGTATTTTTATTTTCATTTAGTGCAAAATATTTTAGTTTTTTGGAACTTCTTTGACCCATGTATTATTGAGAAGTGTGTTGTTTAATATACAAATATTTCAAAAATTTCCAGTTCTCTTTATGCTCTTGTTTTCTAGATTAATTCCATTATGGTGTGAAAAAATACTTTCTATCATTTCTGTTCTGTTAAATTTGTTAAGTTGTGTTTTGTAGCCCATAATCGTGTCTATATTGGTGAATGTTCTCTGTGATTTTAACAAGCACGTATCCTATTGTTGTTAGATGGAATTGAATGATACTGCTTTTTTTTTTTTTTTTTTTTTTGCGGTACGCGGGCCTCTCACTGTTGTGGCCTCTCCCGTTGTGGAGCACAAGCTCCGGACGCGCAGGCTCAGTGGCCATGGCTCATGGGCCCAGCCGCTCCACGGCATGTGGGATCTTCCTGGACCGGGGCACGAACCCGCGTCCCCTGCATCGGCAGGCGGACTCTCAACCACTGCGCCACCAGGGAAGCCCGTAAGTTAGAGTCTTAAAGTGAAGATGATAAATATTATCAGAGGAAATTTATAAAAATAGTACCTGACATTTACGTAGCATGTGACTATTTACCAGTCGCTCCCATGAATATTCACACAGTCCTACCCTCAGGGCTGAGCAACTATTTATTTTGGAAGCCTGGGCCCTTTGTCTTGACTTCTGTTTTGTGCCCTGATGTCCTGATTCCTTGTGCCATTTCTGAACTTGGAAGAAACATCATACCACAGGACACAAAATCTGGTTCCCCAAGCAGTGCCAAAGACCCATGATGTCACCTGAAATACATTAAAAAATCTGAATATCAGGAAATATGTGAAAAGGGCAAAGCTGACAGACAGATTTCCTTTCCTCTCTCCCTTCCATGGACTGCCCCTCCCTCTCCTGAAATACGCAGAGGCAAACTCTCTCTGCAGCTCCTTGGAGACGGCAGGTGGCCAGGCAGAAAGCGCCCGCCACATGATGAAGCGTGTCTCTGTCTGGGTTGCTGTGGGCTGCAGCAAGCAGGTAACTGCACCTCAAATTGCATCCTAACGTTTGCTACCTCATTTCCCTTTCCCTAATTAACAATGCTCTGGGATTGTATCTATAAAATACTGTCTCAGCAATTATTACCTGTTTGCCTCAGTTTTCCTTGGGAACCTGGGTTGAAACAAGCATTAGCGAGTGTAATAGTGGTAGATTTTTCTGAATCTTTGAAAAAAGCCAGTGGTAAAGTGGAGGAGGCTGCCTTAAGATTTTGACTTTTATCCCATATTATTTTATATTTATTCAAATCTTAAACATTTTCCCTTATTCAGGAAAAAAATCAATTCTGGTTCATTTTCACTTTCTCCACTGATAACCCCAAAATAGTCTAGTGAAATTTTATTTATTTATTTATTTTTAAACATCTTTATTGGAGTATAATTGCTTTACAATGCTGTGTTAGTTTCTGCTTTATAACAAAGTGAATTAGTTATACATATACATATGCCCCCATATCTCTTCACTCTTGCGTCTCCCTCCATCCCAGCCTCCCTATCCCACCCCTATAGGTGGTCACAAGGTGCCGAGCTGATCTCCCTGTGCTATGCGGCTGCTTCCCACTAGCTAGCTATTTTATGTTTGGTAATGTATATATGTCCATGCCACTCTCTCACTTTCTCCCACCTTACACTTCCCACTCCCCCTATCCTCAAGTCCATTCTCTAGTAGGTCTGTGTCATTATTCCCATCTCTTGCCCCTACGTTCTTCATGACCTTTTTTTTTTTTTTTAGATTCCATATATATGTGTTAGCATACGGTATTTCTCTTTCTCTTTCTGACTTAGTTCACACTGTATGACAGACTCTAGATCCATCTACCTCGCTACAAATAAGTCAATTTCATTTCTTTTTATGGCTGAGTAATATTCCATTGCATATATGTGCCACATCTTCTTTAGCCATTCATCTGTTGATGGACACTTAGGTTGCTTCCATGTTCTGGTTATTGTAAATAGAGCTGCAGTGAACATTGTGGTACATGAGTCTTTTTGAATTATGGTTTTCTCAGGGTATATGCCCAGTAGTGGGATTGCTGGGTCATATGGTAGTTCTATTTTTAGTTTTTTAAGGAACCGCCATACTGTCCTCCATAGTGGCTGTATCAGTTTACATTCCCACCAACAGTGCAAGAGTGTTCCCTTTTCTCCACACCCTCTCCAGCATTTTTGTTTACAGACTTTTTGATGATGGCCATTCTGACTGGTGTGAGATGATATCTCATTGTAATTTTGATTTGCATTTCTCTAATGATTAATGATGTTGAGCATTCTTTCATGTGTTTGTTGGCAATCTCTATATCTTCTTTGGAGAAATGTCTATTTAGGTCTTCTGCCCATTTTTGGTTTGGGTTGTTTCTTTGATATTGAGCTGCATGAGCTGCTTGTAAATTTTGCAGATTAATCCTTTGTCAGTTGCTTCATTTGCAAATATTTTCTCCCATTCTGAGGGTTGTCTTTTGGTCTTGTTTATGGTTCACTTTGCTGTGCAAAAGCTGTTAAGTTTCTTTAGGTCCCATTTGTTTATTTTTGTTTTTATTTCCATTTCTCTAGGAGGTGGGTCAAAAAGGATCTTACTGTGATTTATGTCATAGAGTGTTCTGCCTATGTTTTCCTCTAAGAGTTTTATAGTGTCTGGCCTTAAATTTAGGTCTTTAATCCATTTTGAGCTTATTTTTGTGTATGGTGTTAGGGAGTGATCTAATTTCATTCTTTTACATGTAACTGTCCAGTTTTCCCTGCTCGACTTATTGAAGAGGCTGTCTTTTCTCCACTGTATATTCTTGCCTCCTTTATCAAATATAAGGTGACCATATGTGCCTGGGTTTATCTCTGGGCTTTCTATCCTGTTCCAGTGATCTATATTTCTGTTTTTGTGCCAGTACCATACTGTCTTGATTACTGTAGCTTTGTAGTGTAGTCTGATGTCAAGGAGCCTGATTCCTCCAGCTCCGTTTTTCTTTCTCAGGATTGCTTTGGCTATTTGGGGTCTTTTGTGTTTCCATACACATTGTGAAATTTTTTGTTCTAGTTCTGTGAAAAATGCCAGTGGTAGTTTGATAGGGATTGCATTGAATCTGTAGATTGCTTTGGGTAGTAGAGTCATTTTCACAATGTTGATTCTTCCAATCCAAGAACATGGTATATCTCTCCATCTGTTTGTATCATCTTTTATTTCTTTCATCAGTGTCTTATAATTTTCTGCATACAGGTCTTTTGTCTCCTTAGGTAGGTTTATTCCTAGATACTTTATTCTTTTTGTTGCAATGGTAAATGGGAGTGTTTTCTTAATTTCACTTTCAGATTTTTCATCATTAGTATATAGGAATGCAAGAGATTTCTGTGCATTACTTTTGTATCCTGCTACTTTACCAGATTCATTGAGTAGCTCTAGTAGTTTTCTGGTAGCATCTTTAGGATTCTCTATGTATAGTATCATGTCATCTGCAAACAGTAACAGCTTTACTTCTTCTTTTCCGATTTGGATTCCTTTTATTTCTTTTCCTTCTCTGATTGCTGTGGCTAAAACTTCCAAAGCTATGTTGAATAATAGTAGTAAGAGTGGGAAACCTTGTCTTGTTTCTGATCTTAGTGGGAGTGCTTTCAGTTTTTCGCCATTGAGGATGATGTTGGCTCTGGGTTTGTCATACATGGCCTTTATTCTGTTGAGGAAAGTTCCCTCTATGCCTACTTTCTGCAGGGTTTTTTATCATAAATGGGTGTTGAATTTTGTCGAAAGCTTTCTCTGCATCTATTGAGATGATCATTTAGTTTTTCTCCTTCAGTTTGTTAATATGGTGTATCACATTGATTGATTTGCGTATATTGAAGAATCCTTGCAATCCTGGGATAAACCCCACTTGATCGTGGTGTATGATCCTTTTAATGTGCTGTTAGATTCTGCTTGCTAGTATTTTGTTGAGGATTTTTGAATCTATGTTCATCAGTGATATTGGCCTGTAGTTTTCTTTTTTTGTGACATCTCTGTCTGGTTCTGGTATCAGGGTGATGGTGGCCTCAAGGATGAGTTTGGGAGTGTTCCTCCCTTGGCTATATTTTGGAAGAGTTTGAGAAGGATAGGTGTTAGCTCTTCTCTAAATGTTTGATAGAATTCACATGTGAAGCCATCTGGTCTTGGACTTTTGTTTTTTGGAAGATTTTTAATCACAGTTTCAATTTCAGTGCTTGTGATTGGTCTGTTTATATTTTCTATTTCCTCCTCGTCCAGTCTAGAAAGGTTGTGCTTTTCTAAGAATTTGTCCATTTCTTCCAGTTTGTTCATTTTTATTGGCGTATAGTTGCTTGTAGTAATATCTCATGATCCTTTGTATTTCTGCGGTGTCAGTTGTTACGTCTCCTTTTTCATTTCTAATTCTATTGATTTGAGTCTTGTCCCTTTTTTTCTTGATGAGTCTGGCTAATGGTTTATTAGTTTTGTTTGTCTACTCAATGAACCAGCTTTTAGTTTTATTGATCTTTGCAATCGTTTCCTTCATTTCTTTTTCTTTTATTTCTGATCTGATCTTTATGATTTCTTTCCTTTGCTAACTTTGGGGGGTTTTGTTCTTTCTTCTCTAATTGTTTTAGGTGTAAGGTTAGGTTGTTTATTTGAGATGTTTCTTGTTTCTTGAGGTATGATTGTATTGCTATAAACTTCCCTCTTAGAACTGCTTTTGTTGCATCCCATAAGTTTTGGGTCGTCATGTTTTTATTGTCATTTGTTTCTAGGGTTTTTTTGATTTCCTCTTTGATATCTTCAGTGATCTCTTTGTTCTTTAGTAGTGTAGTGTATTGTTTAGCCTCCATGTGTTTGTATTTTTTATAGTTTATTTCCTATAATTGATATCTAGTTTTATCGCGTTGTGGTCGGAAAAGATAATTGATACGATTTCGATATTCCTAAATTTACCAAGACTTGATTTGTGGTCCAAGATATAATCTATTCTGGACGATGTTCCATGAGCACCTGAAAAGAAAGTGTATTCTGTTGTTTTTGGATGGAATGTCATATAAATATCAATTAAGTCCATCTTGTTTAATGTGCCATTTAAAGCTTGTGTTTCCTTATTTATTTTCATTTTGGATGATCTTGGTGAAACTGGGGTGTTAAAGTCCCCTACTATGATTGTGTTACTGTCGATTTCCCCTTTTATGGCTGTTAGTATTTGCCTTATGTATTGAGGTGCTCCTATGTTGGGTGCATAAATATTTACAATCATTATATCTTCTTCTTGGATTGATCCCTTGATCATTATGTAGTGTCCTTCTTTGTCTCTTGTAATAATCTTTATTTTAAAGTCTATTTTGTCTGACATGAGAATTGCTACTCCTGCTTTCTTTTGATTTCCATTTGCATGGAATATCTTTTTCCATTCCCTCACTTTCAGTCTGTATGTGTCCCCAGGTCGGAGGTGGGTCTCTTGTAGACAGCATATATACGGGTCTTGTTTTTGTATCCATTCAGCCAGTCTGTGTCTTTTGGTTGGAGCATTTAAACCATTTACGTTTAAGGTAATTATCGATATGTATGTTCCTATTACCATTTTCTTAATTGTTTTGGGTTTGTTATTGTAGGTCTTTTCCTTCTCTTTTGTTTTCTGCCTAGAGAAGTTCGTTTAGCATTTGTTGTAAAGCTGGTTTGGTGGTGCTGAATTCTCTTAGCTTTTGCTTGTCTGTATTGGTTTTAATTTCTCCATCAAATCTGAATGAGATCCTTGCTTGGTAGAATAATCTTGGTTGTAGGTTTTTCTCCTTCATCACTTTAAATATGTCCTGTTACTCCCTTCTGGTTTGCAGAGTTTCTGCCTACAGATCAACTGTTAACCTTATGGGGATTACGTTGTATGTTTTTCTGTTGTTTTTCCATGCTGCTTTTAATTATTTTTCGTTGTATTTAATTTTTGATAGTTTGATTTATATGTGTCTTGGCATGTTTCTCCTTGGATTTATCCTTTATGAGACTCTCTGTGTTTCCTGGACTTGATTAACTATTTCCTTTCCCATAATAGGGAAGTTTTCATGTATAATCTCTTCAAATATTTTCTCAGTCCCTTTCTCTTTCTCCTCTTCTTCTGGGACCCCTATAATTCGAATGTTGGTGTGTTTAATTTTGTCCCAGAGGTATCTGAGACTGTCCTCAATTCTTTTCATTCTTTTTTCTTTATGCTGCTCTGCAGTAGTTTTTTCCACTATTTTATCTTCCAGGTCACTTATCCGTTCTTCTGCCTCAGTTAATCTGCTGTTGATCCCTTCTAGAGAATTTTTAATTTCATTTATTGTGTTGTTCATCACTGTTTGTTTGCTGTTTAGTTCTTCTAGATCCTTGTTAAACGTTTCTTGTATTTTCTCCATTTTATTTCCAAGATTTTGGATCATCTTTACTATCATTATTCTGAATTCTTTTTCAGGTAGACTGCCTATTTCCTCTTCATTTGTTTGGTCTGGTGGGTTTTTATCTTGCTCCTTCATCTGCTGTGTGTTTTTCTGTCTTATTTTGCTTATCTTACTGTATTTGGTGTCTCCTTTTTGCAGGGTGCAGGTTCGTAGTTCCCGATGTTTTTGGTGTCTGTCCCCAGTGGCTAAGGTTGGTTCAGGGGGTTGTGTAGGCTTCCTGGTGGAGGGGACTAGTGCCTGTGTTCTGGTGCATGAGGCTGGATCTTGTCTTTCTGGTGGGCAGTTCCATGTCTGGTGGTGTGTTTTGGGGTGTCTGTGGCCTTATTATGATTTTAGGCAGCCTCTGTGCTAATGGATGGGGTTGTGTTCCTGTCTTGCTAGTTGTTTGGCATGGGGTGTCCAGCACTGTAGCTGCTGGTTGTTGAGTGGACCTGGGTCTTGGCGTTGAGATGGAGATCTCTGGGAAATGTTTGCCATTTGATATTACATGGAGCTGGGAGGTCTCTTGTGGATCAGTGTGCTGAGCTTGGCTCTCCCATCTCAGAGGCACAGCACTGACTCCTGGCTGCAGCACCAAGAGCCTTTCATCCACATGTCTCAGAATAAAAGGAGAAAAAAAAAGAAAGAAAGAAGATAAAATAAAGTTATTAAAATAAAAAATAATTATTAAAAAAATTAAAGAAGTAATAAAAAAAAGAAGAAAGAAAGAAAAGAGCAGCCAAACCAAAAAACAAATCCACCAATGATAACAAGTGCTAAAACTATACTAAAAAAACCCCAAAATAACCAGAACCCTAGGACAAATGGTAAAAGCAAAAATCTCACACAGAAGCATACACATATACACTAACAAAAAGAGGAAAAGGGGAAAAAATCATAAATCTTGCTCTCAAAGTCCACCTCCTCAATTTGGGATGATTCGTTGTCTATTCATGTATTCCACGGATGCGGGTACATCAAGTTGATTGTGGAGCTTTAATCCGCTGCTCCTGAGGCTGCTGGGAGAGATTTCCCTTTCTCTTCTTTGTTCTCACAGCTCCCGGGGCTCAGCTTTGGATTTTGCCCCGCCTCTGCGTGTAGGTCGCCAGAGGCCGTGTGTTCTTAGCTCAGACAGGACGGGGTTAAAGGAACCACTGATTCGGGGGCTTTGGCTCACTCAGGCCGGGAGGAGGGAGGGGCACGTAGTGCGGGGTGAGCCTGCGGCGGCAGAGGCCATTGTGACGTTGCACCAGCCTGAGGCGCGCCGTGCGTTCTCCCGGGGAAGTTGTCCCTGGATCCCAGGACCCTGGCAGTGGCGGGCTGCACAGGCTCCCCGGAAGCGGGGTGTGGAGAGTGACCAGTGCTCTCACACAGGCTCCCTGGTGGCGGCAGCAGCAGCCTTAGCGTCTCAAGCCCGTCTCTGGGGTCCACGCTTTTAGCCACGGCTCGTGCCCGTCTCTGGAGCTCCTTTAAGCAGCGCTCTTAATCCCCTCTCCTCGCGCACCAGGAAATAAAGAGGGAAGAGAAAGTCTCTTGCCTCTTCAGCAGCTCCAGACTTTTCCCCGGACTCCCTCCCGGCCAGCCGTGGTGCACTAACCCGCTGCAGGCTGTCTTCACGCCGCCAACCCCAGTCCTCTCCCGGCGCTCCGACCGAAGCCCGGGCCTCAGCTCCCAGCCCCGCCCACCCTGGCGGGGGGAGCAGACAAGCCTCTCGGGCTGGTGAGTGCCGGTCAGCCCTGATCCTCTGTGCGGGAATCTCGCCGCTTTGCCCCCCGCACCCCTGTTGCTGCGCTCTCCTCAGTGGCTTCAAAGCTTCCCCCTCCGCCACCCGCAGTCTCCGCCCACGAAGGGGCTTCTAGTGTGTGGAAAGCTTTCCTCCTTCACGGCTCCCTCCCACTGGTGCAGGTCCCGTCCCTATTCTTTTGTCTCTGTTTTTTCTCTTTTCTTTTTCCCTACCCAGGTATGTGGGGAGTTTCTTGCCTTTTGGGAGGGCTGAGGTCTTCTGCCAGTGTTCAGTAGGTGTTGTGAAGGAGTTGTTCCATGTGCAGATGTATTTCTGATGTATCTGTGGGGAGGAAGGTGATCTCCGCGTCTTACCCCTCTGCCGTCTTGAAGCTCCTCCTCCTGAAATTTTAATATTCATAAAATACGCCTTCTAAAATCCCAGGCTTTTAATTCCTTCATCTTTCGGCCAATGGTTGTGTTCTCTGTGCTTCCTCAGCCTTTCCTTCCCATGGTCGTAATATAGTGTAAACTTTTGTAAGTGCAAACTTCATCTCCTGTATAATCTCAGCTTAAAATGTTGTAGACTCTGAGCAACAGTTCATTTTTCCAGGTTCATTTGTTTGACTGTAACGATTTTTCGTTATTTTCTGCACCTGTACTCTATTGATCGTAACCGGTTTCCCATGGTCCCTCATTGCTGTCTGTCTCCTGTCCTCACCTCGGTCATCACTGCACTTAAATGCCCCAGGTGATCCTTACATGATCACTTTCTCACCTACGCCATCAGCCCTGTTTCTTGCTTCTGCTTTAATGGCAACCTTACTTCCATCCAAATGTCTTTCTCCTCCATGTGCATCTGCACGTGACTGGGGATAAATTTACTGCCATGCTTGAATCATGACCACTAAGCGCTGCGGGCAGGTGGTTCATTTCCCTGATACTTTCGTTCTCCTGCATGCATAAATCATTGTTTCCTCTGTATATCCTTTCCTCTGTGTATCCATCCTGCTGTGTCATGATCCTCTTCACCTACCAGTTAAATTCTCTGCCCTCACAAACAGAAAGAAACAGTGCTTGTTTTCCCCTCACTCCTTTCTCATCATTTTTTTCCCTTCTGTCAAAGCAAAAGTTGCTCCAGACAAAGTTGAACAGGCAAGGAAAACCTTGCTCAAGACTCTTGCAATAGAGGAGAGAGACCAGAAATCAGTCTGAGCTCAACTCCAAGCGAAGGGTGGAAGGTTTTTTTTCTGTTTACAGAAATGTTTTTTGACAGACAAAAAGCCGTGTATGATTAGTATATGCACCTTGATGAGTTTAGAGAGAAGTATATACCTACTATAGACTGAATGCATGTGTCCCCACAGAAATTCATATGTTGAAACATAATCCCCACTGTTACAGTGTTTAAAAGTGGGGCCTTTGTGATTAGGTCATGGGGGTGGAGCCCTCATGAATGGGGTTAGTGCCCTTATAACAAAATCCTCACAGAGCTCCCTCATCCCTTCTGCCATGTGAGGACGGTGAACAAGGAAGCGGGTCCTCACCAGGCACTGGATCTGCTGGTGCCTTCTTCTTGGACTTCAGAGCTTCCAGAATTTTGAGAAATAAATGTTGTTTAAGCCACTCAGTCTGTGGCACTTTGTTACAGAAGCCCAAACTGACTAACAGAACACCCAGGAACCATCACCACAATCTATGCCATAAACCTGTCCATCACCTCCAAAAGTTTCCTCTTGCTCTCTTAATTATGATGATGATTAGGGTTATTATTGTTTTGTAAGAGAGGTTTTTAAGAGCTGGTGTTGGGAGATCATAGGTCATCTGTATTTTCTTACTGGCTTTCTCCAAGGAAAAAGTAAACTTTCTTTGTGGCAGGGCATAGTTTTGAAAATTGCGGCAGATGGGCACTGACGTTAGCTTTCTGCTTTCCCACAGAGACCAGGGGTTGGGGGCGTTACCTTCCTTGAGGATTGAATTTCAAATGGATGGCTCTCACGTCCTTGAGAAATATATTACTCAAGGTTGTAAAACTATAAAGAGTATTTTTAAAATATTTATATACATCTCAAAGGAGCAGAGGGTAGGTAAAGAATTTATAATTACAAGTTTTCTAAAGTAAATGTTGTAAGAAAAGGGAGGTTGGGTCATAGAAACCTGTCTGCAGATAACTCACAATGAGGGGCGGGTCAAGGCCATCTTACTCAGTTCTTTATGGAGGGATTCACTTCAGCATACAAACACATTCCTATTTCTATCATCTTCAAAACAAAAGCAAAACAAAAATAAAACAGAATAATGGTCTCTGTCCAGGTTTTACATCTTTCTCTATCTCCTATGCCATTTCTCTCCTTCCCTTAGAGCAGACTACTTGGAAACTTGGTGTATTCTTTTGAGGTCCAATTCCTCTCCTCTTATTCTCTCTTGAATCGAAATGAGTATCTCATTCTTCTCCTTTAGTTAAATTGATCTTTTAAGATCAGCAAAAAAAAAAAAAAAAGATCATCAATATAAGATAACCATAGAACTTATTATTTAAATCCTGACAATCTTAATATATGAGGGATATTTAAGTAATGACTTAGCTTTCATAGAAGTTCTACAAATACAAACCAGATCTATTTCAGCAAATTCGTGTATATAGTCACCCTAAAAATTATTCGCCACGTGACTAAATCCTGTAGGCAATTGTTAACCCTCATCTTCATTGACCTGATAGCAGAGTTCAAGCCTTTTCTTTTTTCTTGAAGCAGGTTTTTGACTTGCATTCTGAGATACTTTGTCTGGGACACAGTCCTTCTTCTCTGGACAGACCCATCTTCCTTGGTCTCCTTTGCTGTTTCTCCTTATATTCTAAAGTGACACTGACCACAAAAAATGTCTGCAGTGATGAAAGAGTTCATATTCTGTGCTGTCCTAAGTGGTAGCTACTAGCCACACATGACTAAGTGAGCAGCTGAGATTTCACCATGTGACTGAGGAATTGAATTTCTAATTTTATCTAATTTTCCTTAATTTACATTTAAAGAGCCACCTGCGTGGGAACTGGCACAGTGGGCAGTGAGATGCTGAGTGATGGGGCTCCAGGGCAGTCCCTGGCAACTCCTCTTCTCTCTTCACTCCTAGGTTTCCCTCTCAGGTCTTGAAACATCATCTGAACATTTTCTGTCACCACCATCTTGTTAAACATCAGCCTTAATTTTCCAGATTTATGTAAGTGATATCTCCTCTTTGAAGTCCAATAAAAAATCTCAGACTTGATGCTTCCAAAATTGTGCCCCTTACCCCCTCCCCTAACTTACCCGCCTCGCATCCATTCTCGTTAATAAACTGGTAGTGCAGGGGAAAGGCGTTAGGGTCATCTTGGACTTCTGTTTCTCTTACAGTTGCATCCAGTCTGTTGGAGAATCCAGTGCACTTATTTTCTGTTTTACCTCCTTACTCTATGTCCTGCTGCAACCCTAGTCTAAGCCACAATCAACTCTTGCCTTCCACCACCACCAGGTTTCCTGATAGAACCCTCCTCCTCTGCTCTTAGTTCCATCAGACCATCCCCCACGCAACAGCCAGAATGTTCTTTTTGTAACACGTGTCAGACACTGTCACTCCTCTGCTCAAATCCCCCTTGTGGCTTCTTTCCTGATCAGCGTAAAGGCATATTCTTTATGGTGGCCGGAGCCGCTGGACCATATCTCTGATGGCTCTTCTCCAGCCATGGCAAGCACCTTGCCGTGTCTGGGAAGTATCCCCAGATCCCCACGGCAGGGTCTCCGTTGGTTGCTTCTCTGCCTGGAATTCTTCCACCAAGGTAGCTGCCGAGATTGTCCCACTGTCTGTGTCTTTGCTCTAATCTCAGTTTCAGTGGCACTCTTCCTGACCATTCTAGTTTAAAGCTGCAGACTGTCCCCCCACCCTCTCTGCTTTGTTTTTATCTAACTTAGTAGTACTTTTATGTAGGTTTATGTTTATAGTCTGTCTCTCCCATTTGAACATTAGCACCATGAGAGCAGGATCTTGGTCTGTTTTATTTATTCATATATCTCTTGTACATTATTGAATGAATCAATGACTTATCTTTACCCTGGAGGGACGTGGGTGCTCCTGAATACATTGAATTAAATGAAAGTTCGTTTTCTAAGCTATTTATCAACTTTGCCTACATTTAGGTGCTCAGTGAATATTGTTGGTTTCATGTCATGGGCTGATGTAACAAACAAACAAAAAGATATCCTGTTAATAAAAGGCTTTCTGAAAAAACATTTCATCTCATTCACCAAAGATGCAGGTGGATTGGGGCAGCAGAAAGGCCCCTGGCACAAGGACCAGAGGTTTGTGCTCTAACCCGGTTCTCATTCTCACCACTTTGCTTTACAAGGGATAATTTATTGAACATCCTCGGGCTCAGCTTCATCACTACAAAGTGGGGATGATGATTTTTACCCAGAATAACTCATTAAAGTGTTGCCAAGAGCAAATGAAGGAACGTAGTAAAGAATTACTCTGTAATATGTCCCATGTAATAAAAATGTGAATATTTATTCTAGAGGTCTAATTCTACTTAGAAATTAACTTTATAATTATTAGATACATCTTTCATATGGAATGAGAAGATAAATTAAGGGAAACGTGCAGCATAATTCCTAAATATCCTCTCCTTTCACTGTACCTTTCCTCACATCTTTGTTTTACTTACCCTAGAGAAACTCAAATCCAAAAGAGTTGTGACTTTTACCTATGAAGCAATTCTTTTAATTTTCACCAGTTTTACTATTCCTTTGGAAAGTAAATGCATTAAATTGTGAGTATCTAAATTTCAGGAATCTATATTGGGAAGAGTTTCAAGGAAGACAATGTTAGGAAAACCATATAAAAATGAGAATTGCTATTGATAAGAATGACAGGAAATGCTGAGAGTGGATATGCCTTTGGAGGGTTATGTGTTACATGTTATGGTTTCGGTTGAAGCCCTTTGACTTTGCTGGTGGTGTTTGTTATCATTGTTGTTTGTAGCTGTTCTATACTGGAATTATGCAATTTGTGTAAGAGATGCCCCAGTTATGTGGTGGGAGAACCTGAGGTTGGCATAGTAATATCTGTGTCTGAACTCTAGCTCTGCCACTCACCAACCATCTCAGGATCCCAGTTCTTCACATATTAAAGATGAGGTCAGAGACTCCTTTACAGAGATGGAGTGAGGATAAAATTATGTAGGTGGCATTGGAGCCATGCTGCCTGGGTAAGACCCTGAATGGCCACTTGCTTTGGGTGGGACACATAGACTCTCTGTTCCTCCATCAATAGTACCCCAAAAAGAAGTTTGTTATGGGAACGATGTAAGCTGGTGGATAGAAAGTGCTCAGAGTAGCGCCTGGCACACAGTGAGCATGGTGCAACTATTAGCTATATTATGAGTAACACTTTTAGATCAGTATAGATGTTGTACATGTCGATCTTAAACGAATCCACTCAAAATCTTAAGAACTCCATGTAAACTATCATTTACTTGAGGGTTTTAGTAAGAGAGCTAGCAAGGTTCTCAGTCGCATAGATTTTATATCAGTACTTTAATCACAGATCTGACATTCTCTAGCTTTCTGTGTGCTTGGCATGGTCCCGTTTGAAACACGGGTTTCCGATAGCCTTAAGCTAATCACGGTAGCAGTGGGGTTTTCTGATTCTGGATGAGTAAGTTCTACATTTCAAGCAGTGAGAATTGACAGTCAGCAGATGATAGAATAATTGTCCCTGCTATATTCATTTTCTTACGTGCAAAGCAAATGGAAAGCCACAGTTGACACAGCTTTTGCGCTGTCACAAGAGCAAAATGTAGGGAAGCAAAGTTTTTAATGTGTCAGCATTTGCATGTTCCAGTAAGCCCAGCACGTGGCCGTCGTTGCCAGCTTCCGTGTGTTCATGGCTATGAGTACATTCGGGCAGAGGGCATCTGATGGGCAGCACGACAAGCTACCTGACCCTCAGCTGATTTGGTCATTGTTGGCTGGTTCCGATTTACATAATGCCATCACCTACCGGCTGCATGGAAAGGGTTGATTTTAAAATACAGACATCCTGCAGCTGCAACTCATCCTTCAGCTTATTTCCAAATACTATTTTTTTAAATGCTTTGAGGCAGAGTCCACCCAGTCTTTTTATTCTTTTTATAAATTTATTTATTTATGACTGCGATGGGTCTTCGTTGTGGTGCGCGGGCTTCTCATTGCGGTGGTTCCTCTTGTTGCGGAGCACGGGCTGTAGAGCACTGGCTCAGTAGTGTGGCACGTGGACTCAGTAGTTGTGGCTCGTGGGCTCTAGAGCGCAGGCTCAGTAGTTGTGGCGCATGGGCTTAGTTGCTCTGCGGCATGTGGGATCTTCCCGGACCAGGGCTGGAACCCGTGTCCCCCACATTGACAGGTGGATTCTTAACCACTGTGCCACCAGGGAAGTCCCAGTCTTTTTATTCTTGTTTGTCCTTCTCAGCGGCATCAACATCCATTCTTTACTGTAATTAAAGAGACAAAGCTAGTTCCGGAGATAATATTAAATAATTTCCAACTTCTCTTTTTACTTCTCTTCCTTCACTAACTCCCAATCATATCCCTTCTTCTAATATCAAGACTTTTCTGGGACACTTTTCAGACGACAGTGGGAGGCACATCCTCTAATGAAAACATGATGGGTCGGGGCCGGATTGCCTGGACCCGTAGATTCTGACCCTGCCTGTGCCACCTGCAGCCAGTTAGTGGCTTTGGGGAATTACAGTTGATCTGAATGTTTTCTGTAAAATAAATAAACCATCATCACCTTCTTCATTTCTATAAAGGATTAATTGGAATAGATAATGTGAAAGTGCTGTACAACTACTAGCTATTATCATCAGCATTCATTTGCAATTGGTAATAGCCCCGGATATTTCCTCTAATTAAAAGGGTTTTCATTTAAGTGGCATCACGTCTTGAGGCTGAAGGGATGAGGCAATAAAACTGGGGAGTGGGGGCTATAAATATCAGAGGGTAGAAACACTGAGGTTTCTCTGGCACCTGTTACGTCCTGCAGATACAGGGAAAAGGAAATAGCCTTCTGTAGAGCTCATTTGTAATTCCCAGAAATGAAGAGAGTCAAGAAGACTCAGCTCAGGGACACAGGAGAATCCATCCTGGCCACTCGGGCTTTTATTGTCCTGTCAGATAATCGTGCTCTGGACTCTTTGTACTTGGCATTTTCTGTCGCATCAGTGTGTCCTCATTTAAACAGAATCCCAGGTCTGCACCTTCTGGAATGAAGAAAGAGAGCCAGCATGTTGCTTGTGTGCTTTTCTACACTTTCTCACTCTTGCAGGATATTCGTGTTCAGTCCAAAAGGCATGAAACACCGTGTCAGAGCACCCGCAGAGTTAATTTGAGTGATTTTTCAGGGGTTTTTTTTCATTGCTGTTTTTAGCCCTTTGTGACATAAATGAATCCCTATTATGCTGTGATATATGCCTTTGAGCCAGGATTTCAGTACAGTAGAAGAAATTATAGACTCCTACCAGGCCCATTCAAGTAGTTCGATGCAGTTGGTAGGGACACGCACATTTGTGTCTCCAGCTTCAGGAAAGTTCCATAATAACCAGAGACAGGCCTGCCTCCCTGAGCCACAGGGCACCTGTGCCGGAGGCTGAGGCCTGCCCCCTGAGCTCCCCTCCCCACTCCGTCCAAGGAGGAAGTATTCTGTCTCTCCAAAAATGTTGATCTCTTAGAAAAGAACAGCCCCGCAATCTTCCAGGAGTTATATTGTTTTCCAGGTGTCCACTTGATATTTAAGTTAAAGCATGTACACCCGCTCCTTCGCTGTGTAAATCAAGTGTGGGTCTGGGCAGTGGTGACAGTGCTCTTTTCCCTAATGTTAGCGGTGATCCCTGAACTCGAACTCAATGCTGAGGGATTAAAAATAGGTATCGTTGCTCAATTATAAAATATCACTTTTTGGAAACCTTCATGTAACCTGTTTAGAGCAACTCCTCTGTCTAAGGACCGCATTGTCTTTGAAAAGCCTATGACCTGTTTTTCCCCGCTACTTGTATCCAGTGGACAACAAGGTACCCAGCAGGCATACGTGATGTCAGCAAAGCCTACAGGTTATCAGAAAGTCCCATAGAAGCAGGAAGGAGGTGACATTCACTTAAGAAATAGATCCTTTTCCTCTGAGTTATGTGAGAGTTATAGGAGGTACTGGACAGTGGTTCTTATTTGTCCTGCTGTGAACCGGATACACATATAGCAGAGTATTATGTGTAGAAATATTACATAATACTCTCAGGCTTCATTAAATTGTCTTTTGTGATTATGCTTGATTCTTGCACTTAAAGGAAAAAGAAAATTATTAAAAGTAGGGCCTGTAAAATTTGTATGTAATCTATACTTTAAAAAGTACAGACGGACTTCCCTGGTGGCGCAGTGGTTGAGAGTCCGCCTGCCGATGCAGGGGACACAGGTTCGTGCCCCGGTCCAGGAAGATCCCACATGCCGCGGAGCAGCTGGGCCCGTGAGCCATGGCCGCTGAGCCTGCGCGTCCAGAGCCTGTGCTCCGCAACGGGAGAGGCCACAGCAGTGAGAGGCCCGCGTACCGCAAAAAAAAAAAAAAGTATAGACACTTTATATGAAAAATAATTAAGGATGCCTTTACTTCTTATTCCTATTCTTTGTCTTCCTCTTTTGCTCCCTGTACTTTTCCCTCCCTTTCCTTCTCCCCATCTCCTCCTTCCTTTCCTCTCCTCTTTTTACCCTCTCTTTCTCTCTTCTCTCCTAAACAATTCAGTCAGAAAGCATTAGATAGGACAGAGGAAGACAAGCGTCCACCTGGAAGGAAAGACACATGGAGTATCTTAGGAGTTGATGGAGCAGTGTCTGTAATCTCAAGGTGGAAAATAAGTAGATAATTAAGTAGGTCTAATGAAAAGAAGTGGCTGAATACCCTGAACCCAAAAGGGGCCCTAATACTAAGGGAGATGTAGAAACTAAATTCACACAAGAGTGAGGAGTGCTGTGGAGGAGTGCCCACATTGTTACGGAGGCTTATGTGACAGCACCTTCCGCCAGCCCGGGAGAGTCAGGAAGGCTTCTCTGCGAAGTGAGCCTAGGCTAACAGATAAGGTGGGTCTATCAGCCAGTCGGACAGTGGTTGAATAATATTGTAGGCATAAGAAATACAGGTGCAGGGGCTCTGAGTCTGGAGCACAGTAAACAACGCACTTAAAATGTTGAGGGAAGTGTGTTACAGCCGGATTGAGTGACAAAGACGGCAGCCGGGGATGGGGTTGGAGAGGGTCAGCGGCTAGATCTTGTCGATTAAGAACTTGCACATTAAGAGGATTGAACTCCACTATAAGATAATACTGGGAAGCCTGGTATTCTTCCTGAGTCTTTAGTTTAACTGTGTTGCCTCCAGATTTCATATAGTGGAAACTTCCTTCCTCTTTAGACACATTTTTATCTTGGCTCTCATACCCTGTGACCACCCCCTCCTCTATAAGAACTTTCATGAACATTCCCCTGGTTTTTCTTTCCCACAGTGCACTGGAAAGATTTCAGCTTGTGAATTTTCACAGCTGCACTTTTCATCTATATATCTGTGTGTCAAAAAGGCATCACCCTAGTCAGGTACGCCCTGTTTCCCTTACACCAGCCCACTTCTATTTTATAATACATATCATCTTCCAGCGCAGTATATAATTTATTTGTTTAATATGTCTTCTTTTTATTTCACCATATCAAATGTAAAATCCATAAAGGTGCATAATTTTGTTTCCCCCCATTACTGTATACTTCTAGAGCCTACACCTGTACCTGGTATACAGTAAGTAGGTACTTAATAAGTAATATTTGAATAAGTAGATGGATGCCAGAGGACTCCTAGATGTAATTCCATCTCAGCCTTTTCTTCTGATCTCTAATTCTACATATCCAACTACCTACTGGCTATTACTGTGCTAGTGATGAAGTTCTGCACGTCTGAATTCCATCCCGATACATCCTCCTTCTCTTCCTCTGTGCAGTATCTCAGTAAACACCCCTGCCATCTACACTGCCCGGTTGCTCAGTGTAGAAGTCTGGTAGAGAATCTTGACTCCATCCTCTCTGTCAACATCTGATTGTGTCCTGTTCATTGTGTCTCCCGTATATCTCTCACATCTGTACCCTCATGTTCATTCCAACCCCCACTGCTGTAGTGGAGGACACCTTCATTTCTCTACAGACCAACCATAGTAACCACCTAAATGTCTCAGTCAAGGTGATAGAAAGCTCTTTCATCAGCAATCTCACATCCCACCCCACCTGAAGCACTTTTGGAAGAATGCAAAGCTGAATAGACCACTCCAGTGTCTGTGCCTGCCTCTTCATCTTTTAAGGGCTGCAGTACGGACAGCACTGTTGCATGGGATGGTGGGTGGATGCAGAGTAGGTAAAGAAACGGTCAGTACGCATAAACGGCGTTTCTAGAACTTTTGCAGAAAGGGGGTAGTGAAATTAGGTGACAGACACATAAGGAGATGGGTTCAAGCAAGATGCATCTTCAGAAGTTTGGGAGGGTGATTTGTGCCTTGTTGATGATGTCCAGGACACTGCTGAGGACTCGAGTAGGATGAGGACTTAAACCACTCGTTGGGATTAGCATCATGGAGTTCATGTTGTTTCTCAGAAACTCATGTTGGAGTGATGGGATCAGAGGAATATGGGAGTGGTTTGAAGAGTAGGTGATTAGGAATATAAAGCAAAATATTTAAAACTTAAGAAACTTGGATATAAGAAGGTGCTATATACTATGGTATCTGGAATCAGACATTGGCCCAAAGGAAAATTTGTGCATATGTCTGTATGTTTGAAAAAGACACAGATCATGGGTTTATGATGAGCTGTAAGGATACATGTAACTATAGAAGGCATAATTGCTCATGTAAGATTTTTTTTTTCAGAGATCAGAAGGAAATAATAAATAACAGTAAATAGTAAATAGAGAGCTCTAAATAAGAGAGGTGAAACCTGCTTTTGGTGTCAGGAGAAAAAAGAATGAATGCAGCCAAAGGTGAAGAGATGGATGATAGATAGATAGATAGATAGATAGATAGATAGATAGATAGATAGATGATAGATAGGTAGATAGATAGGCAGGCAGACAGACATTATTGATTAGTTGGGAGAGGAAGTTGGCTTTCATTGTTTTCACTGTAGTGGTGGATAAGATCATCAATGAGGAATGAGAGGAGAAACATTAGAGCTTTTGACCAGAGGAATACATAGTTTGCAAGAGCTGTGGAAAATGAAAGAAGAAATTGATCAGAAAACTAGAGAAAATGACACATAGTCGGATGCCTGTTGAAGACTCGTTACATATACCTACAGTTAGTATTTTACTGGTGTTATTTTAGGCAAGAGGCTTACTTTCTCTGACCTTCAGTGTCTTCTCCTGTGAAATGAGAGCATTTGATTATATGATCTCTGTGATCCTTTACATTTCTAAAATTAACTGCAGGATTTGCATTTAAACGAGAGAGACCTGCCACCTCAAAGTAACTCATCTCAATTCATCAAATTCAGGACATTTTAATTTCATTACAGCTTTGAAGAAACTCTTCATCTGACATGCACACTTTGGACAGGGGTCACAGGAGCTACACTTGCAGAGGGCTTATCCCCTCCCACCTGGTCCTGTAATTGACACTTGCTGACAGTAGGGGCGTGTGTAATGGACAGAGCCTTGTAGTGGATACATACCTGTTGAGAAGTGAGGGCCATTGGCAAGCCTGCATTGCTGTAGATTATCACTGTTATTACCTGCCATGAGCACCTGGAACCAAATATGAAAATTCACTGTGTGCACGTGTATACACGAAATCAACTCTAGGTTTTAGTAAGTAGAGTTAAAGACTATACCTGTCTAAGTTGTATGTGACTTTTGCATGTTTGCTCACTCTGGTTTTCTATTTTTATTTTTACTGTTCACATTTTCTTTTAGCCTATTTCTGTTTTTTCTTGCTTCTCTCCCCTCCTTTCATTCTGTTTTACAATTATTTAATCATATTTAATTTAGAGTTTTCTTGGGAAGATATGACTCTGCCCTTTTTCCTCCCTTCATGGGTTGACTAGTAGATGTAAATAATTTAACCTGTTTGGAGGTTTTTGCTGAACAACCAAGATATGAGTCATTGAAGGCAAATGCTGTTTAATGCTTGTAATTGCTGCCGTGTGAGACAGTATTTAACCAGGTACTTCTCCACAAAATGGTGCAGGCACCTTGACGTTAATGGCAGGTCGTCTGCCAATGGGGAAGGGTATTGCTTGTTTCAAAGTAAATATAAGTGATAATCTCCTTGGGCAAAGAAAAGCCTGTCTTGATAAGATACTGACACTACAAAGTTTATGCTGGTGAGGCATGAACTAGAAGGTTCCTGTCTTATCTAGCCTAAGAGACTGGGGTCCGTTTCTCCTTTAACTTTCTGTGGACGGCGGGCATCTGTGGGCGTCTCAGTCCACCTCTCTGAAGTCTTAGAGTCGAAATAGCCTGGCCCAGACGGGGAACATCATGTGAGGCAGGGGAGCACAGAGCTGCCTCTCGCCAGTCAGATAGTAGATATAGTCCTTCCTGGACTCCTGAGACAATAATTCAGTGACCGTGCTTCCAAGACTTAAATCTCAGAACAACTTTTGCAGCGTTTCAGCAGCTTCACAGGAAGATTTGCTGCCACTGTGTCAGAGTTCAGAGTGTGCAATTTAGAGTAGTTAGAATGGGCAGCGCCGCTAATCAGAGCTTATCACAAGAACACCGCAGCAGCCTTCACAGTGGACGGGCTGTTCGCAGCACCCCTGCAATTCTCGGGATGCCGTAGTGCCTGGGCATATTTTATCCAGCTGTCCAGCTACTCCTCCCACAAGGTAGTGTGACTGTCAGAATGGGAGGAAACAATTCTGTTAGAGGCTATAAAACTATATGAAGAAGTGGTTGTAAATGGTTTGAGTGTGTAAATTATGTATGCTGGTAATGAAATTAAAAATTACAAAAGGAAAGGATGTGGCTCAGTCTTTTCAGGGATGGAGAACCTGAGTATTTTGGGAAGCCTTTCCAGCATTTTGGATTTTTGTGAATTGAATACTTATTATTCTTTGAAGGTTGGGTGACACAAATATTCTTTCTCTGTACACAAAAGCAAAATGAATCACACTGCAACATAATTTGTCAGCTTTTAAATATCATGATGGATTACAAAGCAACCCAGGATGAATAGGACAGCAGATTACACTCTGAGTTATTGGTTTTATGGTAGCTAGAAGACTGTTTTAAAGGACTTTATAAAACCCCTGAAGTACTTGGTCCATAAAGAACTTTCTTTGGCCAAAACTCAGTTATATTTTGTATAGCCTGCATATGTTAACATAATTATAAATGTTTGTACCAAAGTATACCATGGATTTCAGAATCAGGACACTTAGATTATAATCAAAATGCTAATATCAACCAGCTGAGTGACCTTGAACAAAATATTTCACCTCCATAGAATCTAAATTAACAGGGCTTTAAAATGAGAGAGTGGACCATTCACCTAAAAATCTCACTATTTTGTTTCTATGCCTGTTCTATTACTGTGTAGCTCATTGATAAAGAGACAAGACATTATTATTATTTTTTTTACCTAAAGTACATTACAGAATATTTGAGTGAGTTTAAGGTACAGATATTTGAAATATATAATGAGCCCAAACTTACCGCTTTATTAAAGTACACTTTTAAAGTTCTATATGTGGCTCATAGTATATCTGTATGCTTCATTATTATAACACGTGCTCTCATGTGGGAGTTAAAACTACATTTACTGAGGAGTCATGCTCATATTGATAAAACCTAGCATTTCTTGAGTTCTTACAGTATGCTCATGATTTCACATGTATGATCTCAATTTAATCTTTAAAATAACTGTATATTGTGGATATATTATTTACTCAGAGACTTAGAAAGAATACATATTCACAAATATTAAAACATTATTAAGTAAATAAAAACAAATTTAAAGACTCATTCTAGAGTCAGAATGCCTCAACAGTTGTTTCATGATACCTAATTTTGATCTATTTATTTTATAACCTAGGTAGGGTTATATAAGCTGACAGTACCAATATAAATGCTTCAAAATAGGGAATATATTATACATATAGGAATGTGGTTTGAGTTTAATACCTTTATAAACTCATACAATTGAATTTATTTATATCTTGAGAAAAAAAAATTTGGCTAAGATACTGAATCCTGAAATTTATCTTGGAAAACATGAGCACCTTCTTCAGTCTCCATTATGCATTGCATTGCATAAAATAGAAAATGATAGTTCTCATAGTAGATATTGAGTCCAATTCTGAGTCATGTACCGTGGACTCGCCAGCAGTTTCCTAGATGGGATGAGAAGTGAGTTGACCCACCACGGAGGAGCAGGCGTGAGGGGCCGCGTCTCACTGGTGGGGCAGAGGGAGTAGCATGTGAGGAGACACAGATTAGCCCAAGCAGCAGTGGCAGTGATGGCAAGTGGCGGAGGGAATCAGAGGTGTTCATGCAACAGCCCTCAGAAAGGAGGGGAAGAAGGAAGGGGGAAGTGGGGAGCTCTCCCAGGTGCTGATAGTAACAGCGTTGGTGGAAAGAGAACAGAACTGACATGTGTATGGGGACAGACAGTTCCACTTCTCTCATAATATTTAGTTTCTATTCAGAAGCTTACACAGTGTTGTGGGAAGTACTGAGACTGAGAGCTTGTCTCTCCAAACCCCAAGTTTAGCCCAGGGTTTTTACATACCTTGGTTACTGCTCTAGTAGCTCTTTTAGGTCCCTTTAAATAGATTAATGTATTTTTAAAGAACTAACAATAGTCTATTCATGCCGAATTCAGTATGCTGCAATGGAAAACAGATTTGAATCCTGGGGGTTGGTTCTAGCTGACCTCAGGGTTACAAAAATGAATAGGTCATTATGAACGCCTCAAGTGTTCTAAAGTGTGAATCATTAGGAAAGTTACGCTGATTAATATTTTTCTACTATTTGAAAATGCATTCATAATATTGTGTTTACATTGTATTATGACATGTATATAATAGGCAAGTTCTGGAAAGAACTATGAGTAAAGATTTGAGAAGATTCCCAAACTCCTTTCTACTGTTTATAACTCTGATATTTGGGGAGGCATTGCATTATATTATGATTTTATTTTAATTGTTTTACATTCAACCTTCTCTTCTACAGTATGAGAACAAAACCAAAATAGCATGATAGAGTTGCTAAGGTTGTTATGAAGGTTAAATAATGTAAGTAATAAAAAAAGTCTTCTTAAAGAATAGCATTTGGTTACCACTCTATAAAACTTAGTAGTGTTTTCTTCTATCCTGTGTCAGTCCCATTTTTTTGTAGGGTGGCTTTGGTTAACTTTTGGTTGAGAATTAATATGGTCAGGTTTGTCTATTACAAACAGAGTTTTATGTTAAAAGTCATATTTTTTGATCAAGAGAAGATTATAAAGTCTAGAAAAATTTAATCACACTTGACAGTCATGGTGTAACGTTTAAGGTTACTAAGCTTAAAGGGTCTTAGCTTAATTAGAGAATTGAGTTAGGAATTATTTGGGATTTTGTGGAATACAATTAGATGTCAATGTCAGTAGGAAGGTGGCAGCCTACGAAGGCTGATTTTGCCCCTTTTATTTATATGAGAAGATTTGACTAGTGCTCATGTTGTTTAAGGGAGAGATTTTTTTTTATATATACTGTCGGTAACTGTCACACTTTGTGCAAACTGGAACCAGTTCTTTGAGTTACATGACAGCTAAAGCAAAAAATTAATCAACAGGTGAGGAAATTGGAGGTGGTAGAAGATGTGAATGTCTTGAGGATTTCTTTATATTTTTTAAACTGTTTTTCCATTTGTTAAATTACCTTCAAATCATGTGCCTGCATGTTTTTAGTGTATTTTACTAAATTAACCTATTAATTTCCTAAGCTAGATATTACAATAAATAATAAATTCCAAAGTGAAACATTGATTTTCTAATTATATGTCATCCAGTTAGCTAGTCTCCAATTTGAAACAGTGCATGGTTGCTAAATTGTTTCTCTGCCTCAGCAAATACTAGGGACCCATAAAAGGCGTGATATTCTGTGATTCGTCACTAATGGTTCAACTTTCCTCTTGGAAGTTGTAGCCAAATCTACTCATTAGCTCTCAAATCTACTCAGGGAGTCAAGAACCTGACAGAATGGGAGTAAGTCGTGTGCATGGAAGAAAAGCCAGTTTTTATCTGGTAGGACCTTCTTGTCTGAGATGCCTTCCCTGTGACTGCATTATTCTGGCTTTTCCATCTTGGTCAGTGCAAGGGACCTCATGCAAGGTCCCCGCTCTGTCAGCTGTTTGCAGTTCATGGTGGTTCGGGAAGTGAACGGACTT
The DNA here is from genome assembly GCF_003676395.1 of Aethalodelphis obliquidens. Taxonomy (NCBI): domain Eukaryota; kingdom Metazoa; phylum Chordata; class Mammalia; order Artiodactyla; family Delphinidae; genus Aethalodelphis; species Aethalodelphis obliquidens. The sequence goes on from NW_020837969.1 coordinate 7,568,173, forward strand.
TGGGTTTGGGTCTGGATCTTAATCCCAGCTCTGCTCACTTGTTGTGTGTATGCATCTGACCCTCATACGTAAGGAGAGCATAATAATACCTAGTTATAGCATAATTGCAATACAACTATATGTAAATAAGGTAATATATGCCAAGTGACAAATAAATCATAAGGCATCCAGGAAAAGAGGGGGTGAGATAACACATTCTTTAGCACCTATTACGCCTTTTTGCCTTTTAGAATTCTCGATTATATTCAAGGTGTGCGCTAAAAGTTACTATAGGAAATAAACAAAAGTGAAAGCTTATTTTCTGCCATGTTAGGTATGTACATAAATATGAAAATAATGTTCTAAGCTACATGAGAAGAATTAGAAATATAACATGAAACTTTTTTGGACGGAAAAATCCCAGTGAGGAATCACGGATAATTTCCTAAATAAGGCAGCATTTGATTGGAGCTGTGGAGGATTTGTAAGTTGTTGAAAAACAGAAAGGGTTTCACCTGATGTCAGACAATATAATTACACAGGCTGAAACAGGGGAGGGGAGTTACATGGGGTACGTGTGATCATAATGGGAAAGGAAGGCAGAGACAGTAGGAGCAGTGATTAGGGAAGTAACACAGATGACAGCTCTTCCCGTATGGAGTTTTAGAGTTTAATAAAATCCCAGTTAAGAGATTAAGAGAGAGACATTAAGAGAGAGACAGAGAGAGAATAAGGACACACACTGATTCTAAAATTTACATGGTTGCTTGACGTTCTGATAACAGACACGACACTAAGATCATGCTGAGAGGTCTAGCCTTACCATATGTCAGGACCTGTAATAAAATGTATTTTTTATAACAGTGTGATTTTGTTGCAGGAATAGAAAAATAGGCCATTGAAACCAATAGATAGCCCTTAAATAGACCACACACATATGTAACCTGTATGGACAAAGGTGTGTTTTGCTCACCAGTGAAGAGAGAAAAGGTATTCAATATTATACCACCTCAAGTATTTATCCGATTGGGAGAGGAGTGACAGAAATCGGGTCTCTACTACACAATGTATGCAGGAGTTATTGTGAAGTCCACTGAAATAGGATACTTTTTAAAAGTCTTATACGTCAGTGAGAAAAGGTCAACAATCCAATAGAAAAAAACTGGGCAGAAAACTCAAAGAAAACTTATATGACACAATATTGTACATCAACTATATTTCAGTTGAAAAATTAATGACCAATAAATAATTTAATCTTGAAAAAAATCATATGAAAGGATTTGCAACCTAACTAATTCTCTAGGGAATTGCAAATTAAAGCTGCAATAAAAAATGTTTTATACATACTAATTTGTGGAAATTTAAAAGTTGGACAATATCAAGTGTTGGCAAAGAAGTAGTTCTTGGAATTGTTAAGTACTTCCGGTGGTTTAAGAAAAAATGGTAGGGCTTCCCTGTGGTGCAGTGGTTGAGTCAGCCTGCCAATGCAGGGGACACGGGTTCGTGCCCCGGTGCGGGAAGATCCCACATGCCGCGGAGTGGCTAGGCCCGTGTGCCATGGTCGCTGAGTCTGCGCGTCCGGAGCCTGTGCTCCGCAACGGGAGAGGCCACAACAGTGAGAGGCCTGTGTACCGCAAAAAAAACAAAAACAAAAAAAAAGAAAATGGTATAGTTACTTTGGGAAAGAATCTGTCATTGTCTGGTAATACTGAAGATGCTGTAACTCACTGTCCTAGCAGTATACCTTAAAGAGACATGCTTCAGAAGACCCGTGAAGTGAATCTGTGGCTGCAGAATGTGTAACGCTGAAATGGTACAAACAATACGGACGTTCGTCAGCGGTATAAAGGATTCATGAAGTATAGTATATATGATGCAGTTGAAAGAAATGCAGCAGTGAAAATGTCCTATAGGCAGTAACATGGAGGAAAATCTGGAATATAAAATTGAGTGGAGAAAAATCACGTTTCAGAAGAATACGTGTAGTATGAATCTCTTTATGAAAAGGTAAAAACACATGACAGAATAAGCCATAGAAATATGAATATTAGACTAAAAAGTAAGGAACGAGCAAACTGAGAATAGAGGTTTCCTCCGGTAAGCGAGAAAGGAGGATGGAGCTAGGGTTATTTGCTTTAAAGGCATGTTCTATACCCTTAGCAGAAGAAGGTTGATTGTATCAGCCAGTTTCCCAATAGGAAACAGATCTCTTGGCAGCTGGGAAAACTCGGAGCCTTTATTCCTGAATGATGTTTAGAGTAGCATGGGCGTAAAGAAACCATGAGACCTAGTGCAGGCAGCAGTCTATGAGTAGCTAAGCTGTGATCATCCCTGGGCAGACCGGGAGGAGACAGGGAGAACAGAGCAGTAGCTGGAGTCTGGAAGGAGAGGTGCAGAAAGGAGGCTGCCCTGAGAGGCGTGGCTGCTTTCAGTCAAGGGTCACAGGCAACATCTCATGGGAGGGGCCAGCAGGATAGGCGACCTGCCCCAAATGCTCTCCATCTCTGACCTTTGCATGGCGGGACGCCGCTGGAAGCCAAGAGGGCAGAAGGACCCGCTCACGGATTCTCAGGGCAGAAAGTAGGACTGGGGGAGAGGACCACGTGCGGGGCAAACAGGAGGGATATGGCGCCATTAAACATACCCATGTGTCTACATTCAAAAAGCAGTAGATTATCTGAAGTAATTTTACTCTGCAAAGGAAAGGAGAGAGAAGGGCTGGGTGAGCATCTGAATACTAAGAAGGCGAACCAAGTGAATAAAGAGCCTGGAGAAATGAGAACAAGGGGGGCGGGGGAGGTCGCAGAGGAAGAAGATGAACACAGAGGGTGTTTTCTGAAGAGCTAATTACAGCCATTTAGCTCCACGTTCCCTTGGTCGTTTCCATTAAGGCTTCTCACTTTTTAAGAACTCTCCTTCTCTTGTGGTAATTTTCCCATCAGACTATTTTCTCTGAACAGAGTAATTCCTCCTGCAAATATACCTCATGGATTTTGACATGCTGACCCGTTTAGGTCTTGCTGCTCCATGAGCGACATCAGAAACAAGGTTAACTTTCTCTTTCTAAGTAGCAGCAGCCCACGATCATTTGACTCTGAAGAGCTGGCTAGCCGGTTTTTGTAGAAGTGTTGAATGTATTCCAGGTTTACTCTCTTACAAACCAGCAGGTCCATTTGCAGTCCGATTCCTTGACAGTACTCACTTCTGGGTTTAGAGTATCCACCTGTATTTAACATGTCCATGGTGATTTCATTTTTGATTAGGAGAAGGAGACAAGGAAGGAGTCTTCTTTACTTTTCAATTTCAAATGTATCCAGATTGGTAGACTTATGAGGCTAAAATTTGTTAACGCTGAAAATTTATCATTTGCTATGTGACATTGTAATACGAACGAGTGCAGCTGTTTTGCTTGCACACGTATAAAGTTGTATGATTTTAAGGATGTTTTACATTCAGTAGTTAATTATGATCGCAGTTCCCAACGTGAAACAATGGGCAAGGGCGTGTGAGTTGCCATTACTACTTCACTGGCTGATGTGGATGTAAGTGGAAGTTTTCTTTATCACTTCAAGGAAAGCCCAAGGAGGAAAGGTACTGAGAGGCTGGTGTGATTTGGGGGACACTGTCACGTCATCAATTCAGTAGATTCTCCAGAATTTTCAATTGGCAGCTTCCTATAAACTGCAAACTTACAGAAAATTACGGATGAAGTAAGGAAGAGGAAGGGAAGAAAGGAAAGATGGGGGGAGGGATAAACGTAGAAGAAAAATACAAAGGCACGAAAAAGATCAGTGTTATAAAAAGAAATGAGGATTCAAACAAACTCTAGTTTACATTTCCTGCTCAATCCTGACTGCATCTTCATTTTAGTTCAAGAGACATTTTATTAAGTGACAACTATGTTTCTGAAACAATGCTAAGCACTGTGAATAAAAAGTCTGTAAGTTCCTGTCATTGCAGATACTACATTGAGTCCACAGTTTTTAGAAAGGTTTTAAATTTAAAATGGCACTTTACCTGAAGAAAAGTGGAGAGAAATTCAGAAGCCTATGTACCAATAAGAAAGAAAACTTATGATGCGAATTCAATGATTATGTAAGAACTTTGGTTTCCATCTCAATTTGTATACATCTCACAGAACTATCATGTATTTTGTTACATATCTCTGATGTGCTTTATCAAAAAGAAAACATAAGTGGCATAAACACTTTTAACACTTGTTTTCATATTCGTAGTCCAACTCCAATTATCCTTCAACTGACTCTTCTTCAACTGAGGGTCATCTCCTTTTTTCACTCTGTACCATCCTTTGCTATACTCAGAGCAGCCATGGTGATGTAGTATTTCCTAGGATTTTGCTCTTTCATCGACTCTGAGATTCCTCATGAGTAGTAGATGCCTGCTTTGACTTCCTTTTTTCCAGACAGTGTCAGTGGAAGGTGTCTAGGCATCCAGTTTTATATCCCTTCCTAAACTGGATTACAACATGTAGTTTTCCAGTCATAACATGGGAATAGCAAGCAGTGTCATGCACGTGCAGACACTGACAGCTATGTCTCTATTGCTGCCTAGCTGAGCAGTTAGTAGGATGTCTTGAACAATTCAGAGAAACTGATAAAGAAACAAAGGGGGAAAAAAACCCCACATCTTACACATGAGTTAATTTTGTAATTGAACTGACAAATCCAGTCTAAGGGTAAGAATTGCCAGAAAAATCAGATACTTTCTGGCAGTAATACAATCTGACTTTAAGAAAAAATCATCAAAGACTTACATAGTCCTTTTGATGGTTGGACAGTATTATAAAGTCTTTACCTAGATTGACCATATGGCCTAGTTCACAACCATTGTCCTAGTACCCAGCCAAGCTTAGAATTTTATTAGGACTTCTCAATTTTTAATGAAATATGTTATTCATAATTGCATAGGAGTAATTTTGGGTGACTGTAATAAGGTTCCATTTTCTATTTCCACCCTCCGAGGTTGGTCATTATTTTAAGCTGGGCTCAAAGGTGGTCATATGGCCCATTCAGCTGCATAAAATGTGTTTACCCAGCACTCTGGAAAGCATTTCATTTAGATCAAAAGATTGTTCTAAATTAATGTTATTTATTTGGAATCGGTGTTTGCCTGTGCATACACAGAAAAGTATTAGTCACAGCTGCTACTAGGTTGACTCCAGTAGCAGGAGAACTTGACAGTTAAATATTGCCCATTTGTATCAGTTAATTCCTATCATTTTCCTCTTTTTCATTCAATTTACTGAGTAAAATAATGTTTGGGACTTCCCTGCTGGCGCAGTGCTTAAGAATCTGCCTGCCAATGCAGGGGACACGGGTTCGAGCCCTGGTTCAGGAAGATCCCACATGCCGCAGAGCAACTAAGCCCATGCGCCACAACTACTGGGCCTGTGCTCTAGAGCCTGTGAGCCACAGCTGCTGAGCCCGTGTGCCACAACTACTGAAGCCCACGCACCACAACGAAGAGTAGCCCCAGTTTGCTGCAACTAGAGAAAGCCCACACACAGCAACAAAGACCCAACGCAGCCAAAACTAAATAAATAAATAATTTAAAAAAATAATGCTTTTGAAGTTCATTTTGTTGAATGTAAAAACATTCTAAGTACTGTCATAAATTAAGTTGAAAAGTTTAGCAATGAAAGTGAAAGTATTTGTTTTTGCAGTGATAATAAATATACACATTTTAATAGCACACAGCCTCATGGTAAAAAGTCTGTTCTTCCTAAAATAAGATGCTTATGGAACAGAAATGTGTTTGAATCTGTTGTGAGGCATACACAATTCAAACTTTCCTCCAAATACCTGAAGTATAAAAACCTTGAGAGATTGAAAACCTTCGGGCTAAAGATACACCCTAAAATCCTTTTAAGAATAGACAGGCTAAAAGTAGATACAGGATGTTTGTTGAATGAGTGAATGTATGATTGGCTATATGGACCCTAGGCCTTACATGAAATAAACCTCTTCCATTTCTATACTTTTTCCCCAAAGCCCCTCAATGGCTGTCCCTCAGGAACAGTAATTTCTGTAAGGTCTGCTTTTTTGGTTTCCCTGTGTATTTTTTTCGCTCCAGGCAATGAGCCATCATAGGATTCCAGGTGGGTGAGAGGACTGCCTTCCTTTTGAAAGTGGAAATTTGACAGGGGAGGTTGCAAGGAAGAACTACAAAGTGAAGACACAGTCTCAGACAGAACAGTGCTAGGAAAGAGAAGGCCTGCACAGGGAGGGTTGGGGACTGACTGCCTTAAGCTGTCCAGTCCACGTACCCAGGAGGGACTGCGTGTTCCTCTGTGTGAACAAGCGCCCCTTCAGTGATTGAGTTCTGAAATGAAACCACATTGAAACTGGTGGGGGCAGAGCAATGTTACCCCAACCAGCCCCGTCAGGTGGCATTATCTTAATATGGTAACTGTATTCCAAGGAATTTTCTTGATCATTTAGGGATTTACCAAGGATTGTTAGTTAGCTTTTAGGTTTGGGAATTTTATTATTCATGATGCCCTGAAATCGTCCCGTCCTAGAGTTTGATTTGACATAACCAAATTAACAAACCTCAGTGCTAATATGAGAATGTTTTTCCTTAATTGATACTGACAAGAATAACTATCAAATGTAGACTTCTATTCACCAACAGGCATATTCTTTCTCTTTATAGAAGCCTACTAAATAATGTGAATTATAAAAAGGATTGGTGGGTGACCACACATTGACATCAGAGTGGCAGTGAGATGATTTTGTTAGCCAATGTCATCAAACCCTATATGCAAATACAGCCCTCTTTAATACAGAAGGGTACACCTGCCACACAGAATTGCTGACACATTCGCCTCTGGGTAGTTCTAGGGACCCACTTGCCAAGTTGGCGTCTCTTACTTCCTTTTTATAGATACCTTGAGACTGCACCCTTCATTAATGCATTATTTCCTAATGCAGATGATATTGCAAATATATATGAGCTTTTCTAGTAAAAAATCACAATCTGGTTTCCCTAGATTGAATTTAAGTATATATAAAAAACACCTGGGGTAATTTTTATAGATTCCTAATCTCATCCTTTATATTTGATTTTATCTCATTCAGAGAGACAATTTCAGTTTAACCACGGTAATATTGCTTTCTTTAGTTTCACGTACAAGCTACGGGGGATATCTGAATAAGAGAGAGTCCTGGGCTAAAAAGTATGTAGCATGAATCTAAGAACATAGTCGATGCTGAAAATGTAATGTCCTCGAGTGGGTTAGTTGTGCTGCCTTTTGTCTGTCCCCATGGAGGTTAGCATCGGAAAGTTCAACGTGAAAAGTGTAGGTGGTGTTTGACTCTTGGGTCAGTGAGAAAGTGCAGTTGGGGGCCCGAGAGCCTGGTATACTGGATCCCATTTTCTAGCATAAAGAAGTCCATGTCATTGATCTGTCCTTGGTCAGAGTGTATGTCCAGTTTTTTATTTGAAGTGTGTTGTGTTAGAAATAATGAGCATTTTGTTTTTGTTTTTGTGATCTCAATAAATTGCTATGGTCTGAATGTTTGTGTCCCCCAAAATTCATATGTTGAAATCTTAACTCCCAAGGTAATGCGTTACGAGGTGGTACCTTTAGGAGGTGGTTAGGTCATGAGGATGAAGCCCTCACGAATGGGGTTAGTGTCCTTATAAAAGAGACACCACAGAGCTCCCAGCCCCCTGTGCCGTGTCAGGACACAAAAGCAAGTCTGCAGCCACACAAGAGAACTCTCACCAGGATCTGATCATGCTGGCACCCTGAGCTCGGACTTTCAGCCTCCAAGACATGAGCAATAAATTTCTGCTGGCTGTCAGCCTACCAGTCTGTAGAATTTTGTCACAGCAGCGCAGATGGACAAACACATGTATGCTTTACGTGACACTTTTATAGATGTGAAAATTGTTTTATATTTATAAGAAAATACACTCAGTATCACCCATGCTGAATGAATATGTTGGATAGCTCCAAATTTTCCCCTGAATGAAAAGAGATTAAAAACAAATAGTTGTACAAAACAAGCAGTACAAAATAAACTCTAGACTTTATAAAACAGTTATCTTAGGAGTGATGAAAACATTCTAAAGTCAGATTGTGTGAGAGTCACACAACTCTGTAAATCTACTAATTAAATTGCACACTAAAAGGAGGTGAGTTTTATGGTACATAAATTACACCGTAAAAAACTGTTATGCATATACACTCACTCGTATACAAGAAATAACAAAACTTTGGAAATCATTTAATCCTAAGAATGGGTAGATGATACTAGTCCACAGAATTCCCCCCCCCCTTTTTAACATCTTTATTGGAGTATGATTGCTTTACAATAGTGTGTTATGCTGTATAACAAAGTGAATCAACTATACGTATACATATATCCCCATATCTCCTCCCTCTTGCGTCTCCCTCCCACCCTCCATATCCCACCCCTCTAGGTGGTCACAAAGCACCGAGCTGATCTCCCTGAGCTTTGTGGCTGCTTCCCACTAGCTATCTATTTTACATTTGGTAGTGTATATATGCCCATGCCACTCTCTCACTTCATCCCAGCTTACCCTTCCCCCTCGTCGTGTCCTCAAGTCCATTCTCTACGTCTGCGTCTTTATTCCTGTCCTGCCCCTAGGTTCTTCAGAAACTTTTTCTTTTTTTTAGATTCCATATATATGTGTTAGCGTATGGTATTTGTTTTTCTCTTTCTGGCTTACTTTACTCTGTATGACAGACTCTAGGTCCATCCACCTCACTACAGATAACTCAGTTTTGTTTCTTTTTATGGCTGAATAATATTCCATTGTATATATGTGCCACATCTTTCTTATCCATTCATCTGTCATTGGGCACTTAGGTTGCTTCCATGTCCTGACTATTGTAAATAGAGCTGCAGTGAACATTTTGGTACATGACTCTTTTTGAATTATAGTTTTCTCAGGGTATATGCCCAGTAGTGATATTGCTGGGTCGTATGGTAGTTCTATTTTTAGGTTTCTAAGGAACCTCCATACTGTTCTCCATAGTGGCTGTATCAGTTTACATTCCCACCAAGAGTGCAAGAGGGTTCCCTTTTCTCCACACCCTCTCCAGCATTTTTGTTTATAGACTTTTTGATGATGGCCATTCTGACCGGTGTGAGGTGATACCTCATTGTAGTTTTGATTTGCATTTCTTTAATGATTAGTGGTGTTGAGCATCCTTTCATGTGTTTGATGGAAGTCTGTATATCTTCTTGGAGAAATGTCTATTTAGGTCTTCTGCCCATTTTTGGGTAGGGTTGTTTGTGTTTTTGATATTGAGCTGCTTATATATTTTAGAGATTAATCCTTTGTCAGTTGCTTCGTTTGCAAATATTTTCTCCCATTCTGAGGGTTGTATTTTCATCTTGTTAAAGGTTTCCTTTGTTGTACAAAAGCTTTTAAGTTTCATTAGGTCCCATTTGTTTATTTTTGTTTTTATTTCCATTTTTCTAGGAGGTGGGTCAAAAAGGAGCTTGTTATGATTTATGTCATAGGGTGTTCTGCCTATGTTTTCCTCTAAGAGTTTTATAGTGTCTGACCTTACACTGAGGTCTTTAATCCATTTTGAGTTTATTTTTGTGTATGGTGTTAGGGGGTGTTCTGATTTCATTCTTTTACATGTAGCTGTCCAGTTGTCCCAGCACAACTTACTGAAGAGGCTGTCTTTTCTCCATTTTATATTCTTGCCTACTTTATCAAAGATAAGATGACCATATGTGTGTGGTTTATCTCTGGGCTTTCTATCCTATTCCATTGATCGATATTTCTGTTTGTGGCATTACCATACTGTCTTGATTAGTGTAGTTTTGTAGTATAGTCTGAAGTCAGGGATCCTGTTTCTTCCAGCTCCGTTTTTCTTTCTCAAGATTGCTTTGGCTATTCAGGGTCTTTTGTGTTTCCATACAAATTGTGAAATTTTTTGTTCTAGTTCTGTGAAAAATGCCATTGGTATTTTGATACAGATTACATTGAATCTGCAGATTGATTTGGATACTAAAGTCATTTTCACAACGTTGATTCTTCCAATCCAAAAACATGGTATATCTAGCCATCTGTTTGTATCATCTTTAATTTCTTTCATCAGTGTCTTATAGTTTTCTGCATACAGGTGTTTTGTCTCCTTAGGTAGGTTTATTCCCAGGTATTTTATTCTTTTTGTTACAATGGTGAATGTGAGTGTTTCCTTAATTTCTCTTTCAGATTTTTCATCATTAGTATATAGGAATGCAAGAGATTTCTGTGCATTAACTTTGTATCCTGCTACTTTACAAAATTCATTGATTAGCTCTAGTAGTTTTCTGGTGGCATCTTTAGGATTCTCTTTGTATAATATCATGTCATCTGCAAACAGTGACAGGTTTACTTCTTCTTTTCTGATTTGGATTCCTTTTATTTCTTATTCTTCTGTGATTGCTGTGTCTAAAACTTCCAAACTATGTTGAATAATAGTGGTGAGAGTGGGCAACCTTGTCTTGTTCCTGATCTTAGTGGAAATAGTTTCAGTTTTTTACCATTGAGAACGATATTGGCTGTGGGTTTGTCACATATGGCCTTTATTATGTCGAAGTAAGTTCCCTCTATGCCTACTTTCTGCAGGATTTTTATCATAAATGGGTGTTGAATTTTGTCGAAAGCTTTCTCTGCATCTATTGAGATGATCATATGGTTTTTCTCCTTCAATTTGTTAATATGGTTTATCACATTGATTGATTTGCGTATATGAAGAATCCTTGCATTCCTGGGATAAACCCCACTTGATCGTGGTGTATGATTCTTTTAATGTGCTGTTGGATTCTGTTTGCTAGTATTTTGTTGAGGATTTTTGCGTCTATGTTCATCAGGGATATTGGCCTGTAGTTTTCTTTTTTTGTGACATCTTTGTCTTGTTTTGGTTTCAGGGTGATGGTGGCCTCAGAGAATGAGTTTGGGAGTGTTCCTCCCTTGGTTATATTTTGGAAGAGTTTGAGAAGGATAGGTGTCTGCTCTTCTCTAAATGTTTGATAGAATTTACATGTGAAGCCATCTGGTCCTGGACTTTTGTTTGTTGGAAGATTTTTAATCACAGTTTCAATTTCAGTGTTTGTGATTGGTCTGTTTATGTTTTCTGTTTCCTCCTGGTTCAGCCTAGGAATGTTGTGCTTTTCTAAGAATTTGTCCATTTCTTCCACGTTGTCCATTTTATTGGCATATAGTGCTTGTAGTAATATCTCATGATCCTTTGTATTTCTGCAGTGTCTGTTGTGACCTCTCCTTTTTCATTTCTAATTCTATTGATTTGAGTCTTCTCCCTTTTTTTCTTGATGAGTCTGGCTGATGGTTTATCAGTTTTGTTTGTCTTCTCAAAGAACCAGCTTTTAGTTTTATTGATGTTTGCTATTGTTTCCTTCATTTCCTTTTCATTTATTTCTGATCTGATCTTTATGATTTCTTTCCTTTACTAACTGGGATTTTTATTCTTTTTTCTCTAATTGCTTTAGGTGTAAGGTTAGGTTGTTTGAGATGTTTCTTGTTTCTTGAGATATAATTGTATTGCTATAAACTTCACTCTTAGAACTGCTTTTGTTGCATTCTGTAAGTTTTGGGTCATCGTGTTTTTATTGTCATTTGTTTCTAGGATTTTTTTTATTTCCTCGTTGATATCTTCAGTGATCTCTTGGTTCTTTAGTAGTGTATTGTTTAGGCTCCATGTGTTTGTATTCTTTCCTGTAATTGATATCTAGTTTTATAGTGTTGTGGTCGGAAAAGATACTTGATACGATTTCTATTATCTTAAATTTACCCAGGCTTGATTTGTGGTCCAAGATATAATCTATTCTGGACGATGTTCCATGAGCACCTGAAAAGAAAGTGGATTCTGTTGTTTTTGGATGGAGTGTCCTATAAATATCAATGAAGTCCATCTTGTTTAATGTGTCATTTAAAGCTTGTGTTTCCTTATTTATTTTCATTTTGGATGATATGTTCTTTGGCGAAAGTGGGGTGTTAACATCCCCTACTCATATTGTGTTACTGTCGATTTCCCCCTTTATGGCTGTTAGCATTTGCCTTATGTATTGAGATGCTCCTATGTTGGGTGCATAAATATTTACAATTGTTATATCTTCTTGGATTGATCCCTGATCATTATGTAGTATACTTCTTTGTCTCTTGTAATAGTCTTTATTTAAAAATCTATTTTGTCTGACGTGAGAATTGCTACTCCAGCTTTTTTTTTGATTTCCATTTGCATGGAATACCTTTTTCCATCCCCTCACTTTCAGTCTGTGTGTGTCCCTAGGTCTGAATTGGGTCTCTTGTAAACAGCATATGTATAGGTCTTGTTTTTGTTTCCATTCAGCTAGCCTGTGTCTTTTGGTTGGAGCATTTAATCCATTTACATTTAAGGTAATTATCAATATATATGTTCCTATTACCATTTTCTTAATTGTTTTGGGTTTGTTATTGTAGGTCTTTTCCTTCTCTTTTGTTTCTGCCTAGAGAAGTTCCTTTAGCATTTGTTGTAAAGCTGGTTTGATGATGCTGAATTCTCTTAGCTTTTGCTTGTCTGTAAAGGTTTTAATTTCTCCATCAATTCTGAATGAGATCCTTGCTGGGTAGAGTAATCTTGGTTTTAGTTTTTTCCCTTTTATCACTTTAAATATGTCCTGCTACTCCTTCTGGCTTGCAGAGTTTCTGCCTACATATCAACTGTTAACCTTATGGGGATTCCCTTGTATGTTTTTGTTTCCCATGCTGCTGTTAATTTTTTTTTTGTATTTAATTTTTGATAGTTTGATTAATATGTGTCTTGGCGTGTTTCTCCTTGGATTTATCCTGTATGGAACTCTCTTTGTTTCTGGACTTGGTTGACTATTTCGTTTCCCATGTTAAGGACGTTTTCAACTATAATCTCTTCAAATATATTCTCTGACCCTTTCTTTTTCTCTGGTTCTTCTGGGAATTTTGGTGCATTTAATGTTATCCCTGAGGTCTCTAAGACTGTCCTCAATTCTTTTCATTCTTTTTTCTTTATTCTGCTCTGCAGTAGTTATTTCCACTATTTTATCTTTCAGGTCACTTATCTGTTCTTCTGCCTCAGTTATCCTGCTATTGATTCCATCTAGAGAATTTTAATTTCATTTATTGCATTGTTCATCATTGTTTGTTTGCTCTTAGTTCTTCTAGGTTCTTGTTAAGTGTTTCTTATATTTTCTCCATTCTATTTCCAAGATTTTGGATCATCTTTACTATCATTACTCTGAATTCTTTTTCAGATAGACTGCCTGTTTCCTCCTCATTTGTTTGGTCTGGTGGGTTTTTACCTTGCTCCTTCATCTGCTGTGTATTTCTCTGTCTTCCCATTTTGCTTAACTTACTGTTTGGGGTCTCCTTTTCACAGGCTGTACGTTCATAGTTCCCATTGTTTTTGGTGTCTGCCCCCAGTGGGTAAGGTTGGATCAGTGGGTTGTGTAGGCTTCCTGGTAGAAGGTACTGGTGCCTGTGTTCTGGTGGATGAGGCTGGATCTTGTCTTTCTGATGGGCAGGACCACATCCAGTGGTGTGTTTTGGGGTGTCCGTGACCTTGTTATGATTTTAGGCAACCTCTCTGCTAATGGGTGGGGCTGTGTTCCTGTCTTTCTAGTTGTTTGGCATGGGGCGTCCATCACTGGAGCTTGCTGGTCATTAGGTGGAGCTGGGTCTTAGCATTGAGACGGAGATCTCTGGGAAAGCTCTTGCCAATTGATATTATGAGGGGCCATGAGGTCTCTGGTGGACCAGTGACCTGAACTCGGTTCTCCCACCTCAGAGGCTCAGGCCTGACACCCAGCTGGAGCACCAAGACCCTGTCAGCCACACGGCTCTCGTTCCCCCCCTCCACCCTGTTCATGCGCTTCCCATCACTCCGCCAGCTCCTGCCTCTGCGCTTCCCTCACTTTTGTTTGATATTTACTTCGCGTGCAGGCTGGGGCGGGGGAGGGCCCACAGACTTCCATTTAAACAAAAGCTGTTGAGAAGTATGTGATGTATAATAGACACTCCGTGCATTTTATTGAATGTGAATCATGAGAGAGAGAGAGATTGATTGTTGGTAAGTTTAACTTCACCATTATCTAAATTTTAATAAATAATAAAAATGTTTTAAATTTTTTGAGTTACAAGTTCCCATATGAGAGTCAATGTTGCAAAAATGTATTAATCCACTGTAATTAATTAATTTTTAAAATGCTTAGTGGAAATCCGAAAATATCACCCAGTATTTCCCAGGAAGAATGGAAATTTTTATTTCCTTTTCTTCTTTTCTTTTTCTTTGCGCCTTATTTTGTTCCTATTTGCTTTTGTATATGCACATTTTTCAGCCATCCACTTTATGTGTAGGATGTGCAAAATTAAAAAAAAGAACAGCAAAAACAAATATTTAGATCTTAATAAGCAACAACATAAAGCAAAACCATTTCTGTGGCCTTTCATACATTACAACAGAAGCAAATTATTTTTAAAATTAAGTAATATATTTTAAAATTCAAAGGAATTAAAGAGTGAAAGAAAGTAGTAGCTGTTTGTTGGCATTTCTGTAATCTACCCTTTATATAGTGTGGAACATACATACTGTGATTCCGTCATTTGTATCATTCAAATACGGAACTGAGTGAGGCTGGGAAGGGCTGGTTGGATTAGAGATAGTGGGAAGGGCTTTCAGGGAGGGTGTGAAGAACTGAAGTTTACTTCTGCTGAGAGACTGCAAAGCAGAGATTGGCTTAAATTACAGCAGAGGGGATTTAGATTAGGCGTAAAAAAGAACATTCTTCTATCAACGCCCTAAGCCACCAGAATGCATTGCCAGGAGAGCTGATAAAATTGCATTGTCCTAGTGAATGCAAGGGCATGAAGTAAATGATTTCTTAGACTCATTGTAGCACTTGAGATTTTAGGATTTCGTCTTTTCATATATGCATGCATAAATTTAACAGGAACTTTGTTTATTTTTTTCATTTGCCATCCTTACTGTATGCTGCTGGTTTTGACTGGTGCTAATTTACCAGTCATTTCTGATTATGTGGATTGCATTCTAAATGCAGTTAAGTGCAATTTATTTCTAGTAAACCACTCATTAGCATTAGCAAGACCAGCATTTACAACTTAATTACCTTTCTTTAATGGAGGCATAAACTCCAGCTCCACTTGGGGTTTCATTATTTTAAACCTAATAGAGAAAAAATATATATGTGTTTGGTATGGTGTCAGATATCCTTTAAATATATATATTTGGTAAATCACAATGGAAATACCAAAAAGCTTTACCTAGCTGTTACTCATAATAATACAGCAGTGATATTTTATGAGGCAATAACACAACTCCCCAGTGAATTAACTGTGAGCTTGATGGCTGGTTTTCACCAGCAGGATGCCAAATTATTGTCCCATAAAACAGTTCAACAGGACTGTTATTGGCAGTATGTAGTGTCCTTGGAAGCCTTGAGTGTTTAAAAGCAAGTTACAAGTGGAAGTTATTACATACCTGAAAAAGAAGCGTGCAGACGTGTTGCATCCACACTGTGTCCTGAAGTGGAATGGGCCTTCTTAAAATTTGAAGTGAATAATAAAATTTGCAATTTTAAGCTTTCCTGATTTTTCCAGGTTCGTGACAATGCTAAGCTTAGTCTCAGTAGATAAGAATCTACCAATAGGGACTTCCCAGGTGGTGCAGTGGTTAAGAATCTGCCTGCCAATTCAGGGGACATGGAAATGAAGGCTTGGCAGTATAGGTTCATGTCTAGTCCAAGGGTGAGTGCTCCAAATTTGGATAAACACAAGTAATTTCTTGTTTTCTTGATAATTTAATGTTTCCACAGTTTAGGAAGGATATCCTTAAAAGGATTATTATTATTATTATTATTATTAAGGATATCATTAAAAGTACAAAGAAGTTTTAAAACTTTAGAAACCTTAACTAAGATTTAATAATCCCTTTGTCTATAGAATGACGAATGTAGTATGGTATAATGGAAAGAATGCTCTCTCATATCAGAAAGGTCTGGTTGAAAAGCTTGCTCCATCATTTTTTCATTTTGTGATTTAAAGTGTGTGTGTGTGTGTGTTTTGTTTTCCTGAGTCTCGGTTTACCTAGCTTTAAAATTAAAAAAAAAAAATTCTATTATGTTTAAAAGGGAAATTTTGTATGAAAGATGTAAAACAGGTTGTTTTACATAATTTCTTACTAAATATTACCTTCCTTCTAAAATAATTTCCCTTCTCTATGTTATTAGTTTATCTTCCTTTATTTAAAAAGTTTACTGTTGTAAGTTTTGACTGAGTGCTGGGTCTATAAAGATAAGACAGTCACCTTTCTATTTTTTTCATTTTTTTGTCTATTTTTCGGCCATTTTGCCATAGCTATGTTTTTAATTCCTCATTCAAATCAAGAGCTCTCTATGGGCATATAGTTATTTTGCCTTCTGTGAGTCAAGCGCAGTGTTGAGCAAGAAAATAAAAGCTCTGCAGGTGTTTAGATCTCTAGTAAATTAAACATAATAGAACACAACAATGTAATTAAAATATGATATTGTATTGCAAAGTTATTATATGTATAACAAGTATATATGTAATATATATGTAACAAAATAGAAGAGAGAACATTATAATTAAGCCTGATTTAGTGGGAATATTAGGTAAAGTTTTAAGGAGTATGGGGTTTCTGAAAAAGGTTTTCACAAGATAAATAAGAGTTCGACAAACATCTAGGAAGAAAGAAATGGTGAAAGTAATGGGGTCATAATGATATCCGGTTGCATTACAGTAAATGAGGGGGCCAGAGAATGGTCATGGTGATATTTTTCATGTCTTGTTATGAAGCTTGGACTTCAGACTAGCAAAGGAAAGTCAATAAAATAAGTTTAAAAGGAAAAAGAAAAGAAAAAAGCTCTCTATTTTTTTGAAATTATCTTTTGTGAGTCTAATTCAAGAAGAAGTAGTAATGAAGTAGGTCACATGAACTTTATGAACATCTTCCAAAATGCTCCCTCTGGATGAACCAGCACCAGTAGGAGCCTCTCGACTTCTAAAAATAGCGAGATGCCATCCCAAGCAACAGAGAGCAGCACGCCTCTCGGAACGGCTGCTTCTTGGAGAGGGACGCTTCCCGGAGAAATCACGTCTCTGAGAGGACACCGTGAGTCAGTTTTAGGGCCAGGAATAGAAGCCTGGAATCTTTTCCATCGCTCACTTTATAAAGCTGTGTGATCTGGCCTCTCACAAAGAGTATTCTAGAACAGGTTTGATGAGATGTTAAGAAAGCAGGTTTTCTTAAGATCTGCCTGTAAAGGACTCTATGCAAATTAGCATTTGGGACTAGGATAAAACTAGTTTTTATTTTAAATACATTCAACTCTAAATCTAAGTATTTTTCCAGTCTCAGGAAATGAAAACATTCACACCAGTCTTCTTGTCCTTTCAAGACTCAGATTCTTTGTTATTTCATTATAGACCGAATATGAACTGTCAAAATATGTGAGCTTGGTCAACTTTAGCTTCACACTAAGCCTAGAGCTTTTTAAAATACAAACAAACAGGTTTTTGAATTCTAAAAAGGTATGTCAATGTTTAATAAGCCGGTTCATTTCTGCTGCCTCTGAGTGGGGTTGAAAATTGTGCAGCCCTAGCTTTCTGGAGATAAATAGTATAAAGATGAGTCCAAGAGAAAATGAAAACTTCTACAAAGTTCTCTTAGTCAACTCACAGATTCTGCATGAAGTTTGAGGGAAAGTAAATATATTAGAAAGAAAATTAAATAACTGTTTATTAGGGCAATGGTTACTGATTTATTTAATAAATGCTTTAAACCAGAGGATTTGAAACAGAGTTAAATTTCTAGTTAACCTTTACTTGACAAAAAATTAGTTTAACTCTAACTCACCCTTTATTCCAATTCTGATACATAGAAACTATATGTTAATGTGGGAGTGTGTGTATATGTTGTATGTGTACGTGTGTGTGTGTGCATGTGTGAAAATAGTCATTATTTTGCTTTTACTAAAGGTGTTTTTACTCCAGATGGAAATTAATGTTGTGAAAATTGTGAGATTGTGATTCTTATAAAAAATAAAAGATTTGTGTGGTGTTGAAATTCAAATGGATAATTATTAATCTTTAGTTTTGACTCTAAATGCCAAGATGACTTGCATAGAAAGCCATTTGATTAATATTGAAAATTGAAGTATAATCCTAATTGAGTGATATTTCTGACAGTTTATTCATGCTTAGGACATTTTTCTGGGCTTTGATCCTTAGTTAGAGTGTATGTGTAATTCTGAAATTATTAATTGCCTAAATTACCCTAGGTGTATGTTTGAGAATTTTTAGATGTGCTTTTAAGAACGTTTTTCAACAATGATTCAATCCAGAAATATCCACCTCCCCCCACCAGAAAAACGGTAAAACCTTAGGCCAATTTTATCTTATTCACAGTATTATTATCTCTGCTATATCAGCCTGACACATGGTAAGTATTCAGCAAATGAATTCTCCTGGACATAGAGACACAGTTAAGGGTAAATCCAAGGTCATCTGCAATAAAGTATGATTCAGCTACATGAGAAGACTATCTTTATTAGTGCAGAAAGAAATCAATAAATGCACCCATTGTATGAATAGTAACAAATAATTGTGACATCCCAAAGGAAGCAAAATTTTCTTTTCTTTTTGTCACTTTTTCATTAATGGAATACATGGTAGAAAACTGTTCAATAAATGTTTCCTCATAGGTTCAAAAATACCTACTGTGTGTTCTTACACTGTGGTTCAAAGTGTTCCACAGGTCCCTCTCCAAACCAGGGGGGGAAAGAACACAGCTGATCTGGGGTTTCCGGCGTATGTGTTGGGAGTGGGAGGGCTCAAGGAGAGTTGAAGACCCTCGCCTTAAAGGGCCTTGTTGAACGTGCAAAGAAGCTTAGTCCTTGCCCTCTAAGGATGAGCTGGGCGCATGCATTCAGTATTATCCGCATCTTGGTGTTGGCGTGATAGGGGCATGGAAGCGATCTCCAAGGAGGCTGAAGTAGGATTGGGAAGAGGGCAGGTCGTGGAACAGGAATAGAAGACGCCGTTGCTAAAGGGTAAAGCAGAGGAAGAGATGGAGTGTTCATGGCCGGGAAAGCCATAGTGGAGCTAAATCACGGCCCCTGGGTTACCACTGTGTGGTGCCAGATAAAGCAGAGGACAGCCCGCTGAATTCGAATTTCAGATAAAACAAAGATACTATTTCTTAGTGCTTATTTTTACTAACACAACTAAGAAGGGCCTATGATATTTAGTTTATCATCTATAATTTCACAAAAGCTGTTTTTGAAAATGATATATTAAGAAACATTTTACATTATCAAAGTAATAAATGTTTATTGTTAAGAATGAAATATATTTAAATGTAGAAAAATATTAAAAATAAAAAAGGAATTTTTGGGCTTCCCTGGTGGCGCAGTGGTTGAGAATCTGCCTGCCAATGCAGGGGACATGGGTTCGAGCCCTGATCTGGGAAGATCCCACATGCCGCAGAGCGACTGGGCCCGAGAGCCACAACTACTGAGCCTGCGCGTCTGGAGCCTGTGCTCAGTAACAAGAGAGACCGCGACAGTGAGAGGCCCGCGCACCGCGATGAAGAATGGCCCCCGCTCACCGCAACTAGAGAAAGCCCTCGCATAGAAACGAAGACCCAACATAGCCAAAAATAAATAAATAATTTATTTTAAAAAAAAGGAATTTTTAAGTTCTTATCGTCTAATTGAATCAGAATAATTGAAATCGGTGAATTTCTTTCCATTGTATTTTAATATAGTTTGCTTGAGTTTATTTTTGGTTACTAGGTTGGTGACAAAGGTGTGTTCTTTGTTTCTTCCTTATTTTGGTAAGAACTCTTAACATGACATTTACCCTCTCAGTAAACTTTTATGTACACATTACAGTGTTGTTAACTATAGGTATTACGTTCTAAGGCAGATCTGCTTACTCATCTAGCGTCAGTGAAACTTTGTATTCTGAACAGCAGTCCCCCTTTCCGTGTCCCCCGTTAGGTAACAACCGTTCTATTCTCTGCTTCTATGAGTTTGACTATTTTAGATACCGTGACTATTTTAGATACTTCCTGTAAGTGGAATCATCTAGCATTTGTCTTTCTGTGACTGGCATAATGCCCTCTAGGTCCATCCATGTTGAAATGGTAGATTTCCTTCCTTTTAAGGCTAATATCCCATTGTATGTATATACCACATTTTCTTTATCCATCCGGCTGTTGACGGAGATTTAGGTTGTTTCTACATTCTGGCTATTGTGAATTATGCTTCAATAACACGGGAGTGCAGACCTCTCTTTCCTATCCTGACTTCAATTAGTTTGGATACAACCTAGAAATAGTATTGCTGGAATATACGATAGTTCTATTTTTAATGTTTTGAGGAATCTCTGTCCTGTTTTTCATAGTGGCTGCATCGTTTTTCATTCCTACCAGCACTGTGCAAGCATTCTAATTTTCCACATCCTTGCCAACATCTTTTATCCTTTGTTTTTTGATAGTAGCCTTCCTAACGGGTGTGAGGTGGTAGCTCATTTTGGATTTGTTTTGCATGATTAGTGACATTGAGCATCTTTCCCTACACCTGTTGGCCATTTGAATGTCTTCTTTGGAGAAATGTCTATTCAAGTTCTTTGCCCATTTTCTTTTAAATTTATTTATTTATTTATCTTTGGCTGCGTTGGGTCTTCGTTGCTGCACGTGGGCTTTCTCTAGCTGCAGCGAGCGGAGGCTACTCTTCGTTGTGGTGCATGGGCTTCTCACTGCCGTGGCTTCTCTTGTTGTGAAGCATGGGTTCTAGGTGCGTGGGCTTCAGTAATTGTGGCATGTGGGCTCAGTAGTTGTGGCTCACGGGCTCTAGAGTGCAGGCTCAGTAGTTGTGGTGCACGGGCTTAGCTGCTCCGCAACATGTGGGATCTTCCCGGACCAGGTCTCGAACCCGTGTCCCCTGCATTGGCAGACAGACGCTTAACCACTGCACCACCAGGGAAGCCCCACGTTGCCCATTTTTAATTGGACTTTTTTTTGCTCTGTATTTGTAGGATCTTCATGTATATTTTGAATATTAACTTCTTATCAGGTATGTGGTTTGCAAATATTTTTCCCATTCTGCTGATTGCCTTTTTATTTTGTTGATTATATTCTTTTTTCTTTTTTGATTATATTCTTTGATGTGCAGAAAACTTTGTTTGATGTAGTCCCACTTGCCTATTTTTGCCTCTATTGCATGTGCTTTTGGTGTCATATCCAAGAAACCATTGCCTAAACCAATGTCATGAAGCCTTTTCTATGTTTCACAGACACATTTTTAGTACGAGTGTGTCCCACATATTGCATGGGACAAACATACACAGTTTTTTTAGGAAAAAATAGTCTGAGATTCAACTTTAACTGAGTGTCCTGTGGAAAAAATTCTGGAGTAAAGTATATTGTATCTAAATTATTATTTAGCTCCTAGCTCTTAACTCCCCTGAAGTTTGGAGGGATTTTTACAGGTAACTTTGCTGTGATGCGTTAGAAAACTTACCAGAGGGAGGCCCTTGATCTGGTCTTCAAATCTGTCTCCCAGAACAAGGAGAGCAGCACCCTCTGTTCTCCGAGCTGCTTTCTTCTGGAGAAGAGCAGAATCTCGTACTGACAAGTTTTCTTATCCCTGAACTCTGCCTGAAGTGTTTTCTCCAAAATAATGGAAACAATCCCCCTTACAGTGTGTTTTCCCAGTTGCAAATGACAGGATATATGCCTGTAGCAAGTTAAACGTGAAGCCCTATCTCTGACCCTGCATCTGATCCACTTAGAGAACAGTTCTCTGGATGGAGAGTACAGATACGCATTAAAAAGGTCAAGTTGGGGAGGGAGGGTGGTGCGAGCATGTTTCACTTCTGAATTCTTTTTCTTTCTCTAAAGGATAGACTGTCCATTTTTAATGGATGACTATGGTTTTGAATGTCTAAAAGTTTCCCCTTTTTTAATAAACCAAAAGGTTGTTCGACGGTTATAGCACAGCCGTCTAAACACACAAGCAGAACTGTCTCCTCTGAATCGCACCTTGATGTGTATGATCTAATTTCTTATCAGTCCTCTGAGAACTCCCTGCTTCCTGTTCCAAAAGAGCCACAGTTATTCCTGGCCGCACTGAATTCTTCTCCCTTTTATTCCACTCCTACTACCTCTTCCCCGTTTCCAGCTAAATTTTTACTCAGCTGGATTGTAATTCAACACTAAAACTCAGTTCCCAGCCTCTATTCTCTTTCCATTTAAAAATCTGTTATCACTACCCCTGCTTCATTAATCATTCAAAGCATTATGTAGGTGTGTCAGCTTTGCTTCAAAAAACAAAAACAGGGGCTTCCCTGGTGGCGCAGTGGTTGGGAGTCCGCCTGCCGATGCAGGGGACACGGGTTCGTGCCCCGGTCTGGGAGGATCCCACATGCCGCGGAGCGGCTGGGCCCGTGAGCCGTGGCCGCTGAGCCTGCGCGTCCGGAGCCTGTGCTCCGCAACGGGAGAGGCCACAGCAGTGAGAGGCCCGCGTACCGCAAAAAAAAAAAAACAAAAAAAAACAAAAAACAAACAAAACCCTTCATTTTCTATTCAAGAAGGTCCAAGTTCCTCATAGGGGATTTTAGGTCCTCCTATAAGTTCTATAATTCCTATAAATCCTATAATTCTTATAGGATTCAGTAAATCTTTCTAGTTTCTTTGAAGAATCGTTTCACTTTATCTACCTTTACTCACTCGTGTCCTCTGCTAGTCTCATCTCTCAGAGCCAAATAACCAAATCTATCTATTTGTCCAGGTGGAGCCCCGATACCACCTATTCCGTGACCCCTCCCATTAGCCCCCCTCCTGGTGCCCACCTCTAGTGCTTCCTAAGTCTGTACTCTTCATTGGTTGTGACCCAGTGTGTTATAGTTGTTGGTAGGCATTTCATAAATCTTCAAGATGCCTAGTGGTTCCATTATCATTTTAGAAACGTCATAATTTTGTTTGGATCAAAATCCAAATAAGGACATGAATGTAAAATTACTAGCATGTGATTTTTCTTTGAACGCTCTGCTCTTTTTGAAGGTAATGCTTACCTTTTACGAGTGGCATAGTCTTTATTTAAACGGTAGTATAGCTATGTTTCTCCTTTCTTGAATTGCGTGTATTTCATTATATTTAAGGATGGCAAAATATTTAAGAATTTTATACAGTAAGCTCAGTAAATACTTGCTATTAAACAATATTTTTCATTTGAAAATACCCTGTTTTATTATAAAGCACTTTCATCAATTAGATCCCAAGCATTATTTATATCATACAAAGCTTTTTCTTCCTTTTGCCTCTTAATTCTGGTACATTTATATCCTAATCTTGATATACTTACTGGATTCTGTGGAGATCTGAGTACCCACCATGGTGTATTTAAACATATTGTGAGATTCGAATTAATAATGAGTGGTGTGGACACCTTCTATTGAGGGAAAATTTTCCCGAGTGCTCACACTGCACAATGACATTCTATAGAATACACAAAGGCTGTGACTCTTTGGGGGGATACAATGATTTACAAGAACTGCTTACTATAATTCCCTAGGCTGTTATACCCAAGCTTCAGAAAATGGTGGAGAGCCGGTATTTGTCTATAAGACCTTGACATAATGAGCCTTTTCTTAAAGCTTCAGGTAAAAAATATGCGACAGAAAGAGTCTGTGTGTGGCTGTCTATGTAATTTAATACACTTACATGAACAAATATTGGAATTAGCATTTATGAAAGCTGACGTTAGGTATGGAATTCTTAAAAAATGTACAAATATAATGACATTTCACATGGTAGTAAAGGATGTTTTATTTTAATATATTAGGAAAGTGCTTCTTGGGTATATGTGTTGAAGAAAGGCCATGTATGCAATTAAACAATATGCCATTAGCTAACCTAGCTGCTTAGAATTGCAGCCATTTCTCCCCAAAGAAAAATATGTCAGAATTTTATTTTCACTACAGATGAATACAATACAGTGAACATTAAATCAATATGTGGTCTCTGTAAACAGAACTATTAAGATTATTTTTAGTCTGTCTTACGTGTGAATGTTTAAAGATAGCAACTGGTAAAAGTTAAATCCAAATATATTTTTAAATAGGGGACTTCTGATAATGAAATTAAATATAATAATCTGTACAGGAAAAATATAATCTATGCAGTTCTCTAAATTTTCTCAACCTGTCATGAAGTTAGGGATTTATTTGATTAAAACAAAATTTAAGAATATTTTTAAGTATTAGTATCTATAATCTTAACCTCTGAATCCCTACTTTGGAATTACATTGATATTACCGATCCAATCAGCCTGGTACCCACAATGGGTGTGATCTGATATGAAATGATGGTTTTCTGCGTGCTGCTTCCATGGTGGGAAGTAGGCTCTAAGGCTCTCATCACATGTAAAAAAGAGAATTGGAAAGAGCTCTTTTTTAAAAAATGTAATTCGTTATGTAAGTGTTTTCCTTTTCTTGACTGTTTATAAAAGTCACATTTAAATGCCCATCACTCAGTCTCTCTCACCAGCCTGTGTGATCCTTGAGTCACAGGTCCTAAAGTATTTGTCTTCATATCACTAGTGTGTAAGGGGGTTCAAGGATTTCAGGGCTGATCAAGGGAAACAGTAAGACCACGAGGGGGCAGTAGCACACAGGAGCTTTGTTGAATGATGCTTTGCTTTGCAGGAAGGCGATGCCCCTTACAGCATGAGCAAGTCCAGAGGCCACCATCCAGAAGGGGAGGGAAACTAGGGAACTCCTAGAGAGGAGGGGGCTGGGAAGGGGCTTAGGTGTCTAGGTGACATCACTCAGCATCATGGCAGTGTCTCTGAGTCAGAGCTCTGAATGACAGCAGTGGCTTGGGGTCTATGTCGCCACAGAATTTATCTTACCTATGTCCAGCGGATGCTGGGTGCAGTTTTCTGAGGTATGCAGAAAATTTAAGTTTGGTGCAAGTAGGTTTTTGAGCTAAGGGATCTTATCCTGGTGTGAAGAAATAAGTAACCTAGGGGCTAAAATACAGAGACCATCTCTGGCTCATTTATATGACACAGAGCCTGGTGCAATGCATGGAAAATAGATGGGCCAGATACATATCTGATGAAAATAACGCAGTCAAATCATTTTGCATAATGAGATAACTGTGTAAGCCTCTAATCACAATCCAATTTTATTTCATTTATGGAAGGTAAAACAAACCATCTCAAAATTCATAGCCTCTGTTCTCAATGAACCTACTGTCAAGTTAGAGGAAAATGACTAATGTACTTGAACTTTATATAAAGTGTACCAAGTTGCAAAATGTTTATTGGAAAAAAATACATAGGGAAATATATAACATTTTAGAAAGTACTCAATTTTTGAAAATAGGCTAAGCTTTAAGAAAGTCTATTATAGGATGGTGACACTGTTGTGTAGTTTGTTTAGATACCTGGTGGTCCTTACTTATTTTAGATTCCTTTAGATTTGTATGTGATTTCTATGTGCCCATAAGGTTGTGATTTTTATTTAAATATATTAGCTTCAAAAATAAACTCAAAGCCAGTCTACTCACAGAAGCCTCCCTGGATGTTCTCTATCCTAGTTTTGTTTTCCTTAAATCTAAATAACGTTAAATCTCATCACACTGATCTTTATAAAGTCTCCTTTGGAGTAGGATTGAGGGCTGCAAATAAATATCTTCCTCGTTGTGCTTCATAAGTCATATACACTTATTTCTTCAGCCAGAAGAACTTCCTTTAGTATTTCTTACATCATACGGCTTTTGCTGATGAATTCTCTGAGTTTTCATTTGCTGAAAATGCTTTATTTTGCCTTCAATCTGGAATAATATTTTGGAAGTAAATAGAATTCTGTGTTGGCAGCTTTTATTCTGAGCTTCTTTCAGGACTTTGAAGGTATTATTCTCTTGTTTCTGGTAGGAAATCAGCTCTCATTCAAATGATCTCCCTCTATGTAACATGTTGCATGTCTCTGGCAGCATTCATGACTTTCTTTTTATCTTTGGTTTTTAGCTGTTTGACTCTGATATGCCTGAGTCAGATTTTCTTTCTGTTTTTCCTGCTTGTGGTTTACTTATCTTCTTTGAACTTTAAACTTTATATCATTCCCCAAATTTGGCTAATATTTAGACACTGTTGCTTCAATATTTCTATGCCCATCTTCTATTGTCCTCTCCTGGGGCTCCAATCATTCTGTTTGACCTTTAGATATTGTTACAGATGCCATTGGGCCTCTGCTCATGTTTAAAATTCTTTTTCTTTATATTCTTCAAATTGGATATTTTTGTTAAGCTATCTTTAAATTTATCAACTCTTCTGCAATGTCCAATTTGCTATTAAGTCCGTACAGTGTAATTTTTTATTTAAATTTATTTTTCATTCTAGAGTTTCCATTTTATTGTTTCTTCGGGTTTCTGTTTAACTGCTCTAAGTTTCTATTTTTTATTCATTGTGCATGTTTTTCTTTACATTTATGACTCTAATAGTAATAACTTTTAAAAATTTCTTTACTGCTTATTCCAATATCTGAAGTCTCTTGGGATCAGTCTGAATATGGATTAGATTTTCCTGTTTCTTCCTATGCTGTATAATTTTGGATTGTATTCTTCACATTGTGAATGATACATTGAGAGACTTTTAATTATGTTATGTGTTCCTTAAGGGTACTGGTATTTTATTTTACCTTTTAGTTAACTTGATTTAAAATCATGCAGCAAATTCCTGATCTTCTGTGCTGAATGACAACAGAAATTTCTGTTATCTTACCGTTAACTGAGCACTCACATTATATATGTATTTGCATGTTAGTTATCAACTGCTGCGTAACAAATAACCCCAAACATAGCAGTTTGAAACAACACACATTACCTCATGAAATCTGTGGGCCAGGATTAAACGGAGCTTAGCTGTGTGTTTCTGGATCCGAGTCTCCCGTGAGGCTGCATCCCAGGAGTGAGCTGGGGCTGCAGTAATCTGAGACTTGGCTGGGGTGAGCAGCCTCTTCCAAGTTTACCCTCATAGCTCTTGGTCATAAGCTTCATGGGCATTTCCATTGGGCTGCTGATGACATGGCAGCTGGGCTTCCCTAAAGCTAGAGATCCAAAATGAGGGAGAAAACCTGGCAGGAGCCTTACTTTTTGTCACCTAGTCTCAGAACTGGTATGCCGCCTCTTCTGCCATATTCTTTGGGCCACACTGGGGGAGGGGCTATGAACACCAGGGGCTGCTATCATTAGGGGACATCTTGGAGGCTGGTCACCACTGTCTCCTCTGTCTTCCGTTGATTCAGGTCCCTCCCACAGGCAGCATCACTCCTTACCAAGACCCTCAAAAGCCTCATCTCATTTACATCAGACCAAAGTCCGTAACATTTTTGTCTAAATCAGATATAGGTAGATAAGTTCCCTGGGATGTGGTTCCCTAAGTATAGATTCTAGAGTTTAATTCTTCTCAATCTCCTCTTCCTCACATACCTAACAGTCAACAATGAGGCAAACACAGGTTAACCACAATTGGCATTCCTATTCAAAAAGGGGGGAAATGGGATCTCACACAGACCTTGATTTCCAATTCTCATTGTTAATTTACTTGTTTCTATGACTTGGGAAATCTTAGCTGACCATAGTTAAACCTGTTATGAAGTTAAACCCTGCGAGGCAGCTCTCCATGTCACCATCTAGTTTAGAGGAAAGAGGCTCATCTTAGTTAATTGCGTAAAGCACTCAGCACGTGGCAGCCGATCTGGTTTCTTATCATTGTTCCAGTTCTCTCTTTCTCTGCCTTTTCCACCCTGCCCGGTGCCCCTGGTTTAGGGAACGATGCTGAGCACTCCCTAAAGGAACAGTTGAGAGGTAGCAGAACTGGCCACCATTTCTGTCCCCTCCCCACAACATAAGGAGCTGATAGTGACAACATGGACGACAGCCGTGTGATCTTGTAGGCTATGCCCTGTTCTTTGTAGAATACTCAGCTACCCTACAAACCTGAAGGGCCGAAAAAGAATCCTTGGTGGGGATTGGACACACAGGCAAGGGGCTGCTAGAGGCCTTTCCGGGAGCTTGTCACTTGGATGATACACTCTGTTGATAATGGGGGAGGCCCTGTATGTGTGGAGGCAGCGAAAATGTGGGAACTCTCTGTACCTTCTCAATTTTTCCATCAACCTAAACGGCTCTAAAATAATAGTCTGTAACTTTTAAAAAAACGTTGTGTTATAATGATTTGGGGATAAGAGTTGGGGCAACCAGTATCTCCCTTCTGTCAGAAGATCACTGCAGTCATTCTACAGGCTCCAGTTGAATCATGGATGTGCAAGGTGAGGCAGGTACTGCAGGTCTCTTCAGGCAGTCCTGAGACAAGTGGAAGCACACACAGTGGATTTGGGGGCATTCATTGCTGAAGGAGTCAACAGGAGATTATTCTGTCTCTGAGGGGCTACTCGGTGACTGACACTGACATTAACAGGGTGAGGGTGAAGCTGAGTATTAACCCATATGTGCAGAAGGTAACTACATATACCGTCTAACTACACATTTCATCTTGTACCTGTTAATTCATCTCTGAGTCAGTTTCCAGAGCTCTAAAGTGTTTTTTAAATGACATCTCTTTAAAGTGTCTCCATGAGTATGTAAATTTTCTAGTACTTAGCAGGCACTACAAATATATTCTACATGAATCTAGAGCTACACAATTGTATTGCCAAGTATTGTTTGCTCTGAACAAAACAGGTTGCATTGTTTCACCTGATTCACAAAACTCTAGGGTTTATTAGAGAAGCAAAATAATTTGCCTACATCACACATTTAGCAAAAACAGAGCCAGGATCTGAATCAAAATATAATTCTCAATCATTATCCATAACAGGGCCTCACAGGAAAGGGCAGTTAATCACCAGGAATGAAAAAAGCACAAAACCCACCTAATAAAAGTGGAGGTGTGCTCTGAATATATAGTCTCTTACTAATAATTGAAAGTGATGGCTGCATTTGTTTATGTGTGCTTGTGTGCATTATTGCGTACTTTGTCAACCTGCCGGAGGATTTGGGGCTCATGTCTTTCATGGAAAATATGTTGGATAGATTTCTGCACCTTGCTTGCCCTGAATTTTCCAGTGTCACTGAGATTTATGTGACAGTAAAAAAGAGGTGATCAGAAGAGATAAGAACTTGGCGCAGGATCCTAAACTCAAGATTCTAAAAAACCAAGCACAACTTTAATTGAATAAGGAACTTCCATGGATTGGGGTACAGATCCTTTTCCATCACAACTCTGCAAAAAAACCCTATTAACACATTCAGTTCCCATTTAGAGAATCAGAATGTTAAGAAACCATTCCTCACAAGCACTGAAATTGAAACTGTGATTAAAAATCTTCCAACAAACAAAAGCCCAGGGCCAGATGGATTTGCAGGTGAATTCTATCAAACAGAGACGAGCTAACACCTATCCTTCTCAAACTCTTCCAAAATGTAGCAGAGGGAGGAAAATTCCCAAACTCATTCTATGAGGCCATCATCACCCTGATACCAAAACCAGACAAAGATGTCACAAAAAAAGAAAACTACAGGCCAATATCACTGATGAACAAAGATGCAAAAATCCTGAACAAAATACTAGCAAACAGAATCCAACAGCACATTAAAAGGATCATACACCATGATCAAGTGGGGTTTATCCCAGGAATGCAAGGATTCTTCAATATACGCAAATCAATCAATGTGATACACCGTATTAACAAACTGAAGGACAAATATCATAGGATTATCTCAATAGATGCAGAAAAAGCGTTAGACAAAATTCAACACCCATTTATGATAAAAACTCTCCAGAAAGTGGGCATACAGGGAACCTACCTCAACATAATAAAAGCCATATATGACGAACCCACAGCTAACATCATTCTCAATGGTGAAAAACTGAAAGCATTTCCTCTAATTCAGGAACAAGACAAGGTTGCCCACTCTCACCAGCATTATTCAACATAGTTTTGGAAGTTTTAGCCACGGCACTCAGAGAAGAAAAAGAAATAAAAGGAATCCAAATTGAAAAAGAAGAAGTAAAACTGTCACTGTTTGCAGATGATGTGATACCATACATAGAAAATCCTAAAGATGCCACCAGAAAACTACTAGAGCTAATCAATGAATGTGGTAAAGCAGCAGGATACAAAATTAATGCACAGAAATCCCTTTCATTCCTATACATTGACAATGAAAAATCAGAAAGAGAAATCAAGGAAACACTCCCATTTACCATTGCAACAAAAAGAATGAAATACCTAGGGATAAACCTACATAAGGAGGCCAAAGACCTGTATGCAGAAAACTACAAGACACTGATGAAAGAAATCAAAGACAATGCAAACAGATGGAGAGATATATCATGTTCTTGGATTGGAAGAATCAACATTGTGAAAATGACTATAGTAACCAAAGCAATCTACAGATTCAATGCAATCCCTATCAAACTACCACTGGCATTTTTCACAGAACTAGAACAAAAAATTTCACAATTTTTATGGGTACACAAAAGATGCCGAATAGCCAAAGCAATCTTGAGAAAGAAGAAACAGAGCTGGAGGAATCAGGCTCCCTGACTTCAGACTACACTACAAAGCTACAGTAATCAAGACAGTATGGTACTGGCACAAAAACAGAAATATCGATCAATGGAACAGGATAGAAAGCCCAGAGATAAACCCATGCACATATGGTCACCTTATCTTTGACAAAGGAGGCAAGAATATACAATGGCGGAAAGACAGCCTCTTCAATAAGCAGAGCTGGGAAAACTGGACAGCTACATGTAAAGAATGAAATTAGAACACTTCCTAACACCATACACAAAAATAAACTCAAAATGGATTAAAGACCTAAATGTAAGGCCAGACACTATCAAACTCTTAGAGGAAAACATAGGCAGAACACCTTTGACATAAATCACAGCAAGATCTTTTTTGACCCACCTCCTAGAGTAATGGAAATAAAAACAAATGGGACCTAATGAAACTTAAAAGCCTTTGCACAGCAAAGGAAACCATAAACAAGGCAGAAAGACAGCCCTCAGAATGGGAGACAATATTTGCAAACGAAGCAACAGACAGAGGATTAATCTGCAAAATATACAAGCCCCTTATACGGCTCAATATCAAAAAAGCAAACACCCCAATCCAAAAATGGGCAGAAGACCTAAATAGACATTTCTCCAAAGATATACAGATGGCCAACAAACACATGAGAGGATGCTCAACGTCACTAATTACTAGAGAAATGCAAATCAAAACCTCAATGAGGTATCACCTCACACCAGTCAGAATGGCCATCATCAAAAAACCTACAAACAATAAATGCTGGATAGCATGTGGAGAAAAGGGGACCCTCTTGCACTGTTGGTGGGAATGTAAATTGATACAGCCACTTCGGAGAATACTATGGAGGTTCCTTAGAAAACTACAAATAGAACTACCGTATGACCCAGCAGTCCCACTACTGGGCATATACCCTGAGAAAACCATAATTCAAAAAGGTACATGTACCACAATCTTCATTGCAGCACTATTTACAGTTGCCGAGACATGGAAGCAACCTAAATGTCCATCGACAGATGAATGGATAAAGAAGATGTGGCACATGTACACAATGGAATATTACTCAGCCATAAAAAGGAACAAAATTGAGTTATTTGTAATGAGGTGGGTGGATCGAGAGTCTGTCAGAATGAAGTAAGTCAGAAAGAGAAAAACAGTACTGTATGCTAACGCACAGATACGGAATCTAAAAAAACGGTACTGATGAACCTAGTGGAAGGGCAGGAATAAAGATGCAGACATAGAGAAGGGACTTGAGGACATGGGGGGAAAGGGGAAGCTGGGACAAAGTGAGAGAGTGGCATGGACATATATACACTACCAAACGTAAAATAGATAGCTAGTGGGAAGCAGCCCCATAGCACAGGGAGATCAGCTCGGTGCTTTGTGACCACCTAGAGGGGTGAGATAGGGAGGGTGGGAGGGAGACGCAAGAGGGAAGGGATATGGGGATATATGTATACATATAGCTGATTCACTTTGTTGTACAACAGAAACTAACACAACACTGTAAAGCAGTTATACTCCAATAAAGATGTAAACAAAAACAAACAAACAAAAAGAAATTATTCCTCTTACTTTATAGTTAAATTCAAACACCTATAAACTAATCTAAGGACGAAGTGTTTGCCTGTTACATGGAAGGGGAAATTGGGGGTGACATTTTTCAGTCGTTATATTGTGTCAAGCACGGTGATAGGCAGTTCACATGTTATTATTATAATTTCATGATCTCCAAAACCCATTGAGGTGACTGTTATTTTCACTTTGCAGATCAGATACCTGAAAATCAGAAAAGTGTCCAATGTCACACTACTAGACATGAATATTATGACATTTTGTAAAACTTCCTCTGATAAATTGGTTATTATTTCTGAAAACTAGGAAAAACATTTTAATCAGATTTTTGAAATGTGTAATTCTCAATTTTTTATACCTGGGTGAGAGAATGATCAGTCTCAGACTTATGAGCAGAGGAGTAGATCACTGAATATGTATTTAAGATTTGATTCAAATGGAAAACAGCCCAAAAGATCATTGCCTGTTCATCCTTTGAGTTGAGTTCAGCAAACATATTGAGTATCTAGCATGTAGTTAGCATCATTCATTCATTATTCTATTAACGAAACTTAGTGTGTACCTACTATACACAATGATAGAAGTGCGTTCACGAATGATATTTTTATTACCTACAACTGACAAGTGGCTAATACATGTACAAATACGTACAAATATACATGTAATATCCTACACACTTAGAGTGATGGTTCTCTTGGTTAATTCATTTACTTCATTCAGAATTATTTATTGCAAACCCATCATGTGTAAGGAGCTGTTTTGGGTAGTGGAGGTAAGAGTGTGTAGGAAGCAGATATGAATCCTGCTTGCATGGAGCTGTCAGTCTCCATTAGTGCCCATGGAAGGGGTACTAATTTGCACAAGATAAAAAGTAAAGTATGTAGACTATTAAAGGATGATGAGCGCTATGGGGAAAAATAGGCCAGGAATGGGGTAGGATGGGATATGTCACAGAAAAAAAGGAGTCTTGTCATGAAGTGGTGGCCCTCTTTAATTCTGGTAAATATATTTGCTTTAACATTTTTATTCTCAATATTAACATAATTTCACTAAATTTATTTTTAGTCATTATTTGTTTGGCATATCCTTTACCATCCTCTCTTTTCGCTGAATTCTGTGTCCTTAAATTTTAGACGTGTCTCTGGGGACAATTCCAAATACTTTTATTGTTTTGCCCAGAAATACGGGAAAAGTAGGAATTTTTTTTAAATTTACAATTTCAGACCCAACCTTGAATATCAGGACATGATGCCATGAGTCCAACATAGAACTTTTAAATCATAAACACGCTGTTATTTTGTAATTACTTTGCTTAAAAAATATTTCCATGGTCTAGTTTCATTAATATTTTTACTGCTTAATAGTAATCAGAAAATGTGAGGTTCAGGTTTTTCTTTTTTCTTTTTTTTCTTTTTGCTATTTTATTTTATATTGTATAGTTTGGGATGACTTGACCAAATTTTACTTTTCTAAAGATCTGGTTAGATAATGTAAATAGTGATGTGAAATTGTGCTAAAGAGGAAGTATTCTATTTGAGTTATTTAACTTGGTATAGGGTCAACGAGCACAAAGTTGTTTTCGAAGAAGAATGTACTCAGGAAATCGTAATTTTCTTTGCATCAACAGCACAGCTAGATAAAAACTGACATTTTCAAATAAATGAGTTTATTACTATTTTTAGTGTTGGTGTAATTTTATGTTTTCCATGTCTTGCCAGTCATGAGTGTCCAATTTTAAATAGATTTTTTTTCTCTATGACCATCTCTGCTCGATAAAAACTGACATCTCTGAAATGAGCCACAATATATTTGCTATTTTTAGACTGCCCAATTTTATATTTTCACTTCTAACAGGTCTGTCTTTATATAAATTTATTAATGTTAGAACATTGTCTAGAATTGGAGAGTACTTAAGCTGTTTAGTAATTTAATAAATGCAGTTGTTCGGCAAATTCAAAACTTGTTGTGGAAGATAAATCCAAAAGAATATATAACAAACCAACCTCAGCAACCCCTGGGGTGTTAATAGTTTTTGATTAAATCATACATGATTACTTTTAAATATTTCAATATATAAATACACAGGAAAAATAATTTACAGGAACTTACGTAAGAGTTCAAGTTTATAGACGTAAACTCAAATATTTCCAGTCTCCTTAAAATCGTACATATCAATTTTGATGTCCACAGTCATCACATTTGGCACAGGGTCATTCTGTAAGACGGCACCTAAATACTGCTCAATTCTTTTCTATTTTTAGTACCCATTTTTCCTCTCCAAACCCCTTCCTTGCCACTTGTCTGCATTGTTTGAAGGATGCCTGCTATTCGGTCTTGTCCTTGACTTTCCCACATGAACCTCACTGCTGCCCGTATTCTGTCACAGTGAAAGCCAGGAGGCAAAAATGAGTAAATTTGAAATTACTGTGTTCATGCTTGTGAATGTCAGATCAGATGACCCTGAAGGAAGCAAAGGTCAATGTGTGACAGTCACAGTGGAAAACATCTGCCCCGGCCTGCCTGTCTCCACAGCAGAAGAGGGAAAAAAAACACCACCCTAAGAAACTTGTCAACAGTGATGGCTATCTCAGCTCTTAA
The DNA here is from genome assembly GCF_003676395.1 of Aethalodelphis obliquidens. Classification (NCBI taxonomy): domain Eukaryota; kingdom Metazoa; phylum Chordata; class Mammalia; order Artiodactyla; family Delphinidae; genus Aethalodelphis; species Aethalodelphis obliquidens. Next base: position 7,603,000 of record NW_020837969.1, read on the forward strand.
GGATTTCTCAAGACTGCCCTGGGTCACAGCTTCACTGCTTTAATTGGAACTTAGATAGCTGTGACTTCTCTAAAACTTACCATAATATCCTTTTCTTTCCCATGTTGTGTTGTTACTTATTGATTGTCAATTTATTTATCTCTTGTCAAAGGTAATAGATGGATTTTTAAGATGAGCTTATGTAGTCTTTATTATGCTGTGGAAAAAAATAATAACCCTGAAATCTGAGGGGCTTATGAAACAAAGGTTTATTTCTCACTTTCCTTTCTAATGCCTGTCAGGGGAACACAGGTTGAGATAAGGTTTTGTTATTGGTTGTAGAATTTTGGGGTCTCTCCTATTTCAGCACTAGGATCCAGGGTCTTTCACACAAGGGGACAGGAGAGAGAGATCGCAGTACAAATGAGACCATAGCATTTCCATCCCAAACCCATTGTCCAGAATTGGTCTCGTGGCCCTGCCAGGAGCGGGGTTGGAGACATTGAACCCTACCATGTGCTGCAGTGGAAAAGAGAATCAGATGTGGATGAGATTTGGTACTTCTAACAATTAGGAATAACTTGCTGTTTGCTTTGACCTGTATTGCATTTGGACTAATAGAACCACAACGACTTCTTTATCCCCACCTGTTCCTTTTTTCTTGTTTTGTTTTCTTTTGTTATTTCAAGATGGCCCAAGCTATACTAACCAGAAAACTGAGCAGACACTACTCTCACTGCAGGAAAAATGGTACACCAGCCAGCAAGAACCTTCTTCTACTAGGAAGACTTTCTTAATCCCTTTAGAGGGTATGACTCCTCTGGGCAACAGGGTAGACCTCTTGGAATATGTTCTGGGCATAACTCCAGATGCAGAGTATGAGATGTTGATACGGAGTTTAGAAAAATATTGCACTTGGTACTTGTGAAGGATATGACTTTCCACATATACCATGTCACTTGATAGACAAATCACAGAGATTTCCAGACTGGAATCATATTCAGTAGGTTCTACTTTATATCATTAACAAAATTATTTTTGAAAGAAAACATAGTTGTGATTTCCACAGTATAGAAGAAAATAGACATAATGTTGTGATTCTGTCTATCTACCTACCTATCTACCTATCTATCTAAAATAGCCAAGTTTGATGAAACCCTGAGTCTCACTTATGTTGCCATTCTTATGTGTTGAGCACCTACTGTATACTAAGCCAGTGTTTGGTGCTGAGGATTAAAATGTTATTTAAAAGAGATGGCCTCAAAGATTTTACAGTGACTTCTTCAAGCCGGAAAAATGTCAACAGATGAACATCATCACTGCACTTTCCAGCCTCACAGATACAGGACTTCTCAGCTAAGGGAGGTATAGATACCTATCTATTCATCTAGTAAGCTTGTCTGGAAAGCGTGGTATTCTCACTCTTTGTCATCCTTTGGGGACATACTACTACTACTACTAGTAAAACCAGCAAATTGTTGTAAGAATGCTTGAGAGTATTTAGATTTCTCTTTAAGAAGTGAAATCTCTATGTGCTGATGATAAAACTAAGAAAGCATGATCTTCATACAAGAAATTGGAAAACAACAGTACAAGGGACAGAAAGTTAATAACAAGATAACAATAATGACATTAACTTAAGTCAGAGTCTCCCAGGGGCAGACCCATTTTTGTGTATGTGATTCATTAAGTATTCACAGAAATTTTCAGTGAAGAAAAAAATCATGGTAAAGAAAAGGGAAGGAGACAAAGAAGAAAATTATCTGTACTTAAAAGTTTCTGTGTTCATGCTGACATTGCCAACTCAAGTATTTTCTTTTATTTTCATTTAATCTGAGAGCATATTTATTACACGATTCCATTTTTAAACTACAGTTGACACTTGACCAATGTAGGGGTTAGGGGAGCTGACCCTCCGTCCAGTCGAAACTCCCTATATAGCTTCAGGTGGCCCTTCCTACCCAAGGTTCCTCTGCATTTACAATTCCTCTGCCTCAGTGAATTCAACTAACCATGGATTATGTAGTACTGTTGTGTTTATTGTTGAAAAATATTCATGTATAAGTGGACCAGCCAGCTCAAACCTGAGTTGTTCAAGGGTGAAATGTATTTTAAGACAACATTTTCTAGAGTGTCCTTTGACATTGTTCAATTACTCTGTTGTTCAATTTAGCCATCTCTGTTTTCTTTCCTCCTCCTTTTTTTTTTTTTCTTTTTAACTCTTGGCTCAAGCATCCTGGATTTGCCTTCAAGCATATACTTCCAGGTGATTTCTTTATTTCTTTGTCCGCACCCAAAACCAACTGCAGGTAAGGTAAAAAAGAAAAAGCCAGTTTTCTTCCTAGGAACTGTGAATAGTACAGGAACATAATACACCTGATATTTCACTGAAATTGCATACAATTAAGAGTGAATTGAGAAGAAAAGAAAGTCATTGAATAAATACAACACTGTGAGGTTTCTGTCTAAAGTTTCTCGTTAACGCCTCATTTTCACATACACTGTAGTCCTTTAGCACTGCGTGAGAAATCATTTGGTATAATTTAAAAAAATTATCGTTTGTAGTTAATCTCAGACATAAAATTTGTCTCAGTTTATTAGCCAGATTCTCATTATGGAAATTAGTTTACAATAACCACTTCTGGATTTTATTTTCATCCAGGTTAACAATTTCTAACATAAAAGCATCCATTAATCCCTTCAACATAGAGTTGGCGAAAACTATCAGAAATCTTGGGCTAGTCTTAAGTATTTCTCTACAAATAGATAAGACAATGATTGTCTTCCTATTTACTTTAATCTTAAAAATAGCTTGGATAACCAGATGTATTATTTAATAGTGACAGGATAAAATCAGGAAATTCCCAATCTCATTAATAACCGTTGAATGGTATTTTGATTTTACTAAACATGTTGAAGAGTTTCACAAAGAATTAGGGACACAAACAATTTGTTCATTTTAAGTCGATGTATCTTATTATATCAAAAATCCCTTGAGGAATGCTTAATTAGTTAGGAAAGTCAGATCTAGAGACCAAGATAAGTCATATATCTACTAGAAGTTTAAGTAGTTTACTCTTCTAGAAATAGCAAAATATTTTTCACGCTATAGCACTGCTTTATCTTCCTTTATTCTGTTCAGTATACTGATTTCTTTATATTTTAAGGCTTCCAGGTTACGTGCATACAGTTTCACAGCTATTAATAGATTACTTATTTGCAAATAGGAGATCAGAGTTTTAATTCCTGTAATCAGTCGCAAGGAATTGAACTTAAGTTGCTTTACAGGGGTCTTTGAGTATATTTCCTGTTATGTCTAACCAGATTGTAAATATTTCAAAATTATATTTCGTTTTTTACTTAAAAGTAGACAATAATTCAATATCGTCACTTCCTGCAACTAAAAGAGAAATCAATTCACACTTGTTCCCTCTAATATGTGACCATACTACTTATCATCAGAGGTTACACCGTGGTGGATATTACAAATTAAATTTTATCTAGGCCATTTCTGAAATGTCGAGTTTAAGATTTTATCAAGCTAATTAAATGATAAAATGTACAAGAGTTTTTCTCAATAATTTTAATATCATCTACTAGTTGGTGAAGTCACTTTGACCCAAGTGGATAGTCTCAAGATTCACTTTCACCTTACTTAGCCTTCAATAGAGCAGTCCATTTGATTAAGATTTCATCATTTTGCTTACCACTTCAGTTTAATTATTTTGAACATTTTTAATATTTTTTAAGGGCACATACCTTTCTGACATTTTAAGTTAAAAGCGGAAGAAAATCATCAGTAGTTTCGTTTTTGTAAGAGTTTTGTTCTTTTGAGTTTGCACAGGCTGTCCTGCACAGTGTCATTGGCAACAGTGTATGTTACATTACTAATGAAACTGATTGTTAGATAAGAACACTCCATTGTCACAGACAACGTGGTATCACATTTCAGATGGCTGATGGCTTGTGTTCCCTCAGAGTAAATTTGGGGAAAGTCAAATTTTCACACTATTGAGGGGTTCTCAACCTCTCGCTTCTCAGCACTTTTTGCTGATTTTTTTTTCATTATTTTACAAGAGTGAAGTGAAGCGATTGGATATAATGTAAAATTGCATTTTTCTGAGTATCTCATAGTTTCTCCAGTTTCAGACAATGTAAAAATTTCTAATGATTCTGAGCCCCGGACACAGTACTCTGGAGAGGTTTCTCTCCCTTAAGATGCAGCCTACATGTTTTTGTATTATTTTCTGCTGTCTTGAGACATTAGTCATTTTTCCATTTTAACTATTTGTCAATGGGGAGATTCTGATTTTCCAATTTGGAGAAATTTGGAACAGTTTGGAGAAAATTACAAAAGGTTTTACACATCAAAATAGCAAAAGCAAATGCTTGGGAAGATTAATTGTGACCCCAAGAAAATTGGAAATAACATCAGAGAAAGATAAAAGAGCATGTATGAAGTTAGCCTAACATCATTTCAAATATTGAACCATTCTTGAATTCATGGAAATAGTTATTTACTATTAAACATACTGGATTCTATTTAATGTTATGCTTGAGAATTTTGACTGGAATTTTGAATAATGTTGGAAAGAAACATGAGTCCTGGATTGGTGGTCTTTTGATGGTTGCTGTGGTATCAGAAGTTCATAAAACAAAATTTTTAATTTTTAGTCTTAAAAGCATTAGAGTCCTTTTATATCTGGACTAAATTTTCAGTTCTAGAATATCCTTTCAAAAACATATTGAAGTTTCCTAATCCCTTCACCTATTTATTGAACGGATTAATCATAGTTATTTTTATTATTTGTCTATTATTTCCAATATCTGGATGATATGTGTGTCTCTTTCCACTCTGTGTTCATTCTTTGGTTTTGCAGGCATGTTGTCCTATATCTTTTCACATCCACTAATTTTTAAATTGAGTATTGGATATTGTATGTGAAAAATTAGAGTATTTGTTATTGATTATCTTTCTCCAGAGAGGATTTTTTTTTTTTTTAGACAAGTGGAGTGTGTACAGGTTAGGTGCCTTGATCCAGCTGAGTCTTACCCATCTCCAGTGTGACCCGCTTTGGGGTACCTTTCAAGGTTCTCAGCTGCCATCTTGGAACACTGAGCAGATCCATTCTTTCTTTCCCCCGACCACGGAGGCTGATCAAATGTGCTTTTGGCTTGTGAGCCTCAACCTATTTCTTGGTTAACCACGGAATATCTTCCTCATATGTGAACGGTGAGTTAGCAAATGATCGGAGGGGAAATTGCACAGAGAATAGCAGATTTGACCCCTTTTTCCCTGGAATATTGGCTCTTGAGGCTTGTGTTGGTATCCATGAAATCCAGTGCATTTTACCTTCAGCCCAGTGAGGTTGCCACAGGTAAGTCCCAGGCCCCACTTTCCTTCCTGCCTTCATGCCCCATGAAAATCAGGACATTTCCGAGGAGAACCACATTTTTGAAAGTGCAGAATACACGTAGTTGTACATTCCGTTTCTCTGGGAACTTGGCTCAAGTGTTGAGTCCTGATGCTGTCAAAGTGTTGTATTTCACACTGTTCAGTATACTTTCAAAGTTATTATCTTTGGTAGGGTTATTCTAATACCAGTTATGATTTCTAATATTCTGTGTTATTTTTAGTGCAACTTGGGAATATTTTCTTCTACTCTTTCTAAAAACAATATAATAATAATTGAAACTCTTCTTTCCATTCCTTTTTCTTTCCAGAGCTCATATTCCTATACCATTAGCCTTCTTGATCTGCTGTGCAAGTCTCTTCTTTTTTGCATGTTATTTTTCTTCACCTGCTCAGATCTAAGTATTTTGTTACTACACTGCTGTCGTAGAAAATGTGGGAATGATAGATTTCACAGTCATCTCTGTGCTTTGGAAATCCAACAACCAGTAGTTTTCTAAGTTTTTCAAGGTACTTGAGAGGAAGGTGAACTTTTATGCGTCAAAAATATTTGAGTCTGTATGTGTATATATAATGCAATTTTTAAGAATTATATTATTCAAAACCTTTCTGTTTTCGGATTGACATGTTCATACATGAACATAAGCTCAAGTGTCCCATTAATATTTGTCAGCAAAAAATTATCATTCATTTCCTATCATGAACAATTTCTGTTTTAGTATTACTCTGTTTGGCATATGTTAAATCATGACATCTATGCATGTTGAAGAGTGAACGTTTAATCCCTAAAATGTGACCTTTCTGCACAAATAATTTTTAAATTCAAGTCTGTTTTTCTCATCTTAGTATTGCGGTCCTTGCTTCAGTTTTGTTGGCGTTTGGCTGGCGATTCTTTGTCCGAATGTTTCCTTTCAGAACTTTAGAGTAGAAGCAAGTGCTTCCTGTCTATGATCAGGGGACATGTGAGGATTTGAGTCTTGGTTGAATCCGCCTTTCCTAATGTAAAAAAAAAAAAAAAAAAAAAATTCCATTGGAGATTGAAGGTATCAGAATCCCGTGAAGCTTACTGTTTACAGAATCAAACACCTGCAGCTCATTGTAAGGACTGATTATTGAGTAATAAGCAATGGTAATTGATGAGGCAATAATATTTATGACACACACCTGTATTGAGAAGTGAGTGCTCTTCATTCACCCCAAGTGGGCTGCTCTGTGGCTAGAAAATGTACAACCTGAGGGAATCCCAGTTTCGTTGGATAAAGGTAGTCCACACCTCCTAGTCATGCCTGTGATGAGCAGCTGCACCTGACCTGTGGGTGGACTGGGTGATGCCTCACCAGTGAGTCATGAGATGTCCACTGTGCCATTGATGCTCCTGCTGAGTTTCTTGATCTAAATGCTTTCTCACAAGCAAACAGTAAATTTGTCGGTTTTGAAGCTCATTTAGTGTTGAGTGTGGTTGGTGAATTTGGACCAAAGGCTTTCCTGGTGGTGAAGTGGGTTTGCTTTTCTCTTTCTAGCTAAATTGTTTGTTTCACTTGCTTGTTTGAATAAAATGTTTATTTTCATTCAAATTAATTTTTTATTTTTTCTATTGTGGTGGTGTGTGGGAACTGAAACAAAGCAAATCTGAGGGTTCTTCAGATTCAGGCCTTCTTTTTAAATTCAAAAAATTTACTTCTTTCATGTATTTTACCATTTAAAATTCGACTTCATTTATAATTTACTGCAAGAAAAAAATTGTGTGCATTCTCCAGTGTCTTTCTACTAAATTTATGGCCTCCTGATTTTCATGTTTTTATCCTCTGTCTCTGAATTCTGAGCAATTTGTAAGCATTTTATCTCACTCGGAGACAGTTTCCTTGCTTGGTTTTCTTTCTTACCCTGTTCCTTGTGCTCGTTGGTCCTCCTCCCTAAAGCTTTGTAAACTTATTTCTGCGTGAGGATGGAAGTCTCATTCCCTATTAGGTGGCCGCCTCGAACTTTTTAAAGTATTCTTCCACTTCAGAGTGCACCAGACGAGAATCATTTCCACAACACAGTTGACTTCACTGATCTTATTCTGAGGGTCTGATAATGTGGTTGAGTTTACCCATTATCTTCCCTCGCATCAATTTCAGTTATCCAGATAAGAAGACCCCTGCCACATTATAGTAGACTTAGATCATGAAAAACATGTAGAGTCAGAGTAAATAGATGATAGTGGTTGTATGAATTTTTTCTTCCAGTCCCACAGCTAAATCTTCAGATGTAGACAAGGCAACAAATGCAGTGATTACCATTTCTCCCCGTATCTACATCTGCTTCAGCCTTCGGTCCCTGAATTAGTGCTCTTGATGATGTTTTCTATATTTTTTCCTATTAATTTTCCCTGAAAATGCACTGCCTTTTCAAGAAAGGATGAAAAGAATTGTATGTTCTTATACAGCATAGATCAGTCATTAATGTACTTGTCCAGAATTCATCAAGTGGGTGCTATAGTTTTTTAGACCATTTCTATGTTTCAGAAATTGTAGTTTTGTTTCATTTTTACCCTTTCAGGATTTTTGACCATTCTGCTCTTTTGCCAGCATGCTTCTTGGAAATTACATTTTATCTTTCTTAATTAGAAGGATTGTCACATTCCAACACTGATTAAAACCTTTTGGAATAAAATTTAGCATCTTCTGTTTTGGGGTAGAAAGCCTTTTATAATCTCAAACCTTACTCCTGACACTACTAGCACCCCCTTTTATTTAAATACTGTATGTTTTGGAACAGTATTAGAGGTACCAAAACAAAAACAAAAACCTTGCAAAGATAGTGTAGAGAATTCCTACATACTCCACACCCAGTTTTTCCTATTAGCAATTAGCATGGTACATTTGCTACAATTAATGAAACAGTATTGGTACACTATTAGTAATTAAAATGCACATTTTTCATATTCCCCTAATTTTTACGTAATGTCCTGTCCAATCCAGGATTTCATACATGACACATTAAAGTAATGATGCATTATGAGTCCTTAGGCTCCTCTTTGCTATGGCAGATTCTTACTCTTTACTTTTTTTTTTTTTTTTATGACTGACAGTTTTGAGGAGATCTGGTTAGGCATTTTGTTGAATGTTCCTCAATTGCCATTCGTCTGATATTTTTCTCAATATCGGACCGGAGTTATAATTTTTGGAAAGAAGACCACAAAGGTAAAGTGTTCCTTTCATCACACCACATCACCGGTGCATACGATCAACATGACTTATCACTATCAATGTGGACCTTGATCACTTTGAGCTGAGATAGTGTTTGTTAGCGTTCTGTACTGTGAAATTCCTCTTCTTCTCTTTTTACCTACTCAACTACTTGGAAAAAAGTCACCATATGCAGCCTGCACTCAAGGAGTGAGGAGTTAGGCTAGCCCTGCTAGTATCTTAATTTTAACCCAGTGAGACCCATGTTGAATTTCTGAATTACTGAATTGTAAGATAATAGCTTGTATTGTAAGCCCTAAGATTGTGGCCGTTTGTTATGGAAGCAGTAGAAAATACATTGATATGATTTGATGAGTATCGGCCATGTTTGTAACTATTTCTGTTCATTGTGTTTCTTTTGTTTTTTTTCTCTTTTTATGCATTCTCAGTTTCAATTGAGCATTTTATATAATTTACTTTATTTCTTCTCTTTACATACAAGTTATACTTGTTTTGAAAAAATAGTGGTTTCCTAGAGGTTGCAGCGTACATTTTAAACTAATCTAAGTCTACCTTGAAATAACAATTGATGTGTAGGGCAGTTACCTTGTAACAATGTTCCCAATTCCTCCCTCCCACCCCTTACATACAGGTCACTGTTATTCATGTCATTTATCCTCCTGCTGTATTCACTCAGTTCACCTTTACTACCATCACTTTTAACAAAGAGTTATCTTTTAGATCAGGTAAGAATTTTAAAAACTATTATTTTATCATCCTTCAGTTCTTTTTTAACATTTTTCCTTTTTTGTTATCCCAGTTTTTAGTCTATATAATTTCCCTTCTCCCTGATGTACTTCTGTTAACATTTCTTTCAAAACAAACGTGTTGGCAATAAAGTCTCAGGTTTTGTTTGCCTGACAGTCTTTACTTCTCCTTCACTTTTGAAGGTAATTTCCTGGATATAGAATTCTAGGTTGCCTTTTCTTCCTTCCCTCCCTCCCTCCCTCCCTTCCTTCCAGCACTTAAAGTATTTCACTTCCCTGATTACATTTTATCCTTGTCTCTCTATTGGTAATGTGTCTTTTGCCCCCATTGGCTTCTTTCAAGATTTTTCTCTTTGTCTTTTGTTTCTTACAGTTTGGATATGATGTATCCAAATATAGATTTATTTTTATTATTTTATTTTATTTTTATTTATTTATTTTTTTTGCGATACGCGGGCCTCTCACTGTCGTGGCCTCTCCCGTTGTGGAGCACAGGCTCCGGATGCGCAGGCTCAGCGGCCATGGCTCACCGGCCCAGCCGCTCCGCGGCATGTGGGATCTTCCCGGACGGGGGCACGAACCCGCGTCCCCTGCATCGGCAGGCGGACTCTCAACCACTGCGCCACCAGGGAAGCCCCAAATGTAGATATTTTGATATTTATAGTTTTTGTTATTATCTGAGCCTCTTTTATCAGGTGTCTGCCATTTATCTAGTGGTTTGGTGTCTGACATTAATTTAGCAAAGTTCTTAGCCATTATTACCTAAAATGTTTCTTCTCCATATTCTTTCTTTTGCGTCTGATATTCCAATTATGTGTATATAAATCTTTTTAAAATAGTCTCACAGTCCTCACATGTTCTGCTCTGTTATTTATTTATTTTTTAACCTTTATTATTATTATTTTTCTTTCTCTTTCTATTTCAGTCTGTGAAGTTTCTATTGACCTGTCATCAAACTTATTCTTACTTGGCCATGTCCAGTCTCCAGTTGAGCCCGGTAGAGGCATCCTCCATCTCTGTTGCAGCGCTTTTAATTTCTAGCATTTTATTTTGATCACTAGAGTGTTCATCTCTAAGTTTACATTGTCTGTCTATCTGCTCTCTACTTTTCCATGAGTGCCCTTAACACATTCATCATACTTATTTTAAATTCCCATTCTGTTAGTTGTAACATCTCTGTTATCTGAATCCGGTTCTAACATTTGCCTTTGCTCCTCAGACTGTGCTTTCTCACCTTTTAATAGGCCTTGCAATTTTTTGTTGAAAACTGAACAAGGTGTACTAAGTAACAGGAATTGAGCTAAGGAGCCTTTCCGTGTGAAGTTTATGTTAACCTGGCAACGAGTTCTGCTGTGTGTACTCTTTGCTGTAGTTCTAGGTGCCAGAGATTTCAAATCCTCTTGTTCCTGGTTTTCGTCCTTCCTCTTGACTTTGGACTTTGCTTAGAGAGAGAGTCTGTGCCTTGCAGCTCTCTCAGCTGTAACCCACTGGAGCCCTGTTGATGTAGCGGTAGCTGTGAGAGAAGGAAAGAGTTCTGTAACCCGGTAACTAAATGTCAGTATGTTACTGTGCCACAGTCCTTGGGCTGTGACTTTCACAAACATTCCTTTGCTTCCCTCTTCCCTTAGGTGATTCAGGAAAGCAGAGGGGCCTGGAGTGGGAGAAGTACTGCTCTCCAGTCTTTCCACTGGGCGGCATTGGCCTTTGTCATGGAGAGTGCCCTGAGTGTATTTGACCATGGCTGATTTTCTCAGGCTCCCTGCCAAGGCCAACAGGGAACATTCTCGGCTGGGGTTCCTGGTGGGGAACCTGGTGGGGTTCCTGCAGATAAAACCCCTGAAAATGTGCGGGCACCCTAAACTAAGGCCCCCAGGAATTCTTCTCCATAGAGTCCAGATGAAGTCTCCAGTAATTCAATTGCCACTTCAGTGTACCCGGCCCTACAAGGAGGGTCTACTAGCTCCCGTTCCAGGGAAGCACGTCGTAACTGTGACTCTGGATTTACCTGCTCTGTAGATTTTGGTGGCAGATTTCTCTGTGACCTCATTTCACTGATGGATCCAAGGATGGATATTGATGTTTCAGCCTTTTTTTTGAGGAACAGGGATAGGACGATGACATCCAAGCTTTTTACATGTTGGAACTGATACCAGAGGTGTGAACAGGAGACTCAATCCTTTGTCCATCTGGACATGATGGCGGGTCCTACACCAGTAGTATTGCTCTGTGCCTTGGAGTCTTGGACACATTTCCCCATACTGTGTGCCTTAGGAACCCCATCTTATCCTTTATGTGTAAAATTATATGAACCCTGAGTCTCCATACGGGTTTGACCGCTTCTGTCTTCCTTCTGATGCCTATATTAGGTACATAATAAAACTCTTGAAGCTTCAGTTCTCACTCAGAAATATGGGTTTGTACTTTTTAAAACTGTATTTTCCCCCATTCAGATAGTTCTCAGTGATCATTTTATCCTTGCTTTGTTTTGTTTAGATTTATTGGAACTTACTGGACTAAATCAGCAAAGTTCCTTTCAGAATATATGATTTATGTGCAAATATAAATATACCATAGACTGCATAATATGCTTTTAAAACAATGCACGAATGCTAATTCACTGTGTTAGGAATGATATATAGCACCTTTAGGAAGGAACTTTTTTTCCTAATTATCACTTTCAGCATTGTGAAGAATTCTTGGTTTTATGTAAAAAGTTATAAAAATAATATCAAATGATACATTGAATATGGAAAAGTACAATTCCAATTCACCGATATTAAAAATCTATATATATTTATTTTAATGGTAAATCCCTATCTTTGTAAAGATTTTAAAACATGCACAGTTACCAGTGAATTTATATTTCTAATTTTAGCTGAAACCTTGTATTTCAGAAGCATTTTTCATAACTGTCAGCTCTTAATAGCAGTCAAATTATATTTAAATAATTTACATTGCTTGTTTAGATGAGGCATTTTAAAATTATGCCGTGCTTATATCTATCTTTAAATATTTCGTAATTCACATTTCTGATTTCAAACATTTCTGTCACATTTCAGATCACATTTCTGTCATCAAACAAAACATCACTTACTTGTTTAAAGTCGCAAACATAATGTAATTTTCTTTTCTACTTCAAATATACTGATGTCACTAGAACAGTATTTAAATGCTATATATTCTATATGTAGTATATATTTGGTACAGTACAAATAAATAATTCTTTTCTTAATATATCATACATCATTTTATATTTCAAATTAAAACCATGATTTTTTCTTCTTTAATTTCAGGGAAATTCTTAGCTAAAATTTTATCTAATTTCTTAGTCTTAAGTATGAAGTAACATGAAATATTTAAAGTCAAATGCCATAGAATATGTTCAAGTTAACAAAGCTATTTAGACATAGAGCAGTTAACAGCCTACTTTTAAAAGAAGAGAGCAAGTGAACCAAGAAAATTTAGTTTTAAAATATCTGCTATGCTATAAATACACATAAACAGACAAAAAAAAATCTTTTAATGTACACTTCTAAGGGGCACAGTTGAAAAGCAACCAAAATGGAGGCTAATGGGGAAAATCAGATAAATGTTATTTTAAGAATATGTTTGGATACAATTTGTATTTAAGACAGAATTTTTGAGAGAATAGATTAATGCACATGCATTTTGCAGCAATGAAGCTATTCTAAAACTATTAAAATATGCAAGAAAAAAATGCTTTCCAAATTAAATTGATGGAAAAGATATTAAGAAAGTTTTTTCTTTGTTCCAGTGTTAAGTTCTTTAGAAGATATTGATTCAAAGTTAACCTCTCAGCAGCTAAAATATTTTAAGTAAATTAAGTAGGAAATATCTATCTATCCACATCCTTTTCTGATTTGTATTTTTCATGCAATAATACTCCAATGTAATCACAGTGTTCCAATTTGATATTAATATAACCTCATCTTACCATGTGTTAATACACTTTTGCTCTTCATTAAAACATACAAGTTTTAATTTAAATCTAAAATACTATCAGACCTGAAAAGCTTCAGAATTTCAGATTTAAATTCAAGCACTTGTTTTTTTCTTTATAAAAAGAGAAAAGTATTATCATAGCTTTATAACCTTTAGACTCGCTTGCAGAAGTGTATTACTTTTGTTAGTATGAGTGTTATAACAGGAGAAATATGGGGTATTATCAAAGCATGAATGAGAGGGATTCTTAAAGTCTGAAGTGTCAGCAAAGGCATCTGTAAGGAAGAGCTATTACAGTTCAAGCTTGAAGCATCAATTAGATTTTCTTTCTAGCCGGGAGTTTGGGTGAAGAACAGTCTACAGAAAGGGAACATCAAGTTCTCAGCTCGAGAGATGATGGGACCTCCCAGAGTTGAAGGAAGACTTTTTATATCCATGAACAAAGAGAGCAAGTTCACAAGTGCCCAGAAATGAGGCTGGAGAAGTAACTAAGGGATATAGTGTATAGGAATTTGTAAGCCACATTGAGGTTTATAGATTTAATCTTTAGCTGCGTTATTGAGACAGTGATATCTGCACACATAAACATAAAAATGATCTTTGTTGAAATGAGAATGAATCTATGAAATACTTATGTAAAGAAGTCTTACCTAACAGGAACAGAGAGTATACATGAGTTCAGGTGCACAAAAGATAGTAATTATTTTCCTGATTACCCTTAAATTAAATTCTGAAATCTACACTTAACTTAAATTTTAAATTTAATTCTTGTCTTTAGACACCTCTCACATAATGCAGAAACCTATAATGCTTTAACATCCACATCATTTCCTTGACATAGATGCAGTGTTAATCTGGTATTTTAACTCTATTTCAATATTTAAAACATTGTTATTAACGTATAATATACATGCAAAGGAGTACATATTGCAAATCAGTGCCTGTGATGGATTTTCATTAATAACAATCTTATTCTTGTAATTAAAAATCATATCTAAAAGCATAGCTTTACCAGCATCCCCAAAAGCCCTTTCTTCTGCCCCATTCTAGTCACTAGCCCTTCAAAAGTTACTACTTTCTGAATTCTATTAGTGTCAAGTAATCTTGCTAAGTTTTGTAAATTATGTAGAATCCTACTATATGTTTTCTCTTTCATCATTTGCACTCAATATTATATTTATGATATTCATGTGTATTGTTGCAATTCATTAATTTTCACCACCATGTCTAGATCACTATGAAAATAGACCACAGTTTATTTATCCAGACTACTGTTAATGGTCATTAGTTGTTAATTTGGGACTATTCAAATAGTGTTGCCAAGAACACACTGGTACATGTCTTTGGCACACATCTGCACCCATGATTGTTAGACATATATCTAGTAGTTAAAAAAAAAAAAAACTACGAAAAAGGCAGAATGACTTGAAGAGCAAAGCTGAGACCCCAGAGATCAGGAGATCAGAGCCAGGGAAGAGTATTTCCAGGCCTTGAAATCTAATAGAGTTTGCTCAACTGGATTTCAAAACTGCTTTGGACCAGAAACTCTTTTTTACCTCCTATTCCCATGTTTTTTGAGCACATTTCTATAATTATTATCCACATTTTCTATAATTATTCTATATATTATTAATTATTCTATTAATCTACTCTAATTAATCTACTCTATAATTCTATTATATTAATAATTATAATTCTATAATTTATCTATAAACCACATTTTCTATAATTATTATCCTGTGCCTGTCTCATCATTGCATTTTGGGTGTATTGGAGGCAAATACCTTATTTATTAGTATTAAAGGTTCACAAATGGAAAAGAATTAGATCCCAGGAAATTTAATACCCAGGAGCTTCATTTATACCTGATCCTAGTGATGAGATTTTAGACATAGAACTGATGCTATGATGGGCTGAGATTTTTTTAGGACCTTGAAAGGAGGTGGATGTATTTTTTTACTTAGGAGGGATGTGACTCTTTGTGGGTAGAGAGTATACTGTGGTAGGCAAATTTCTAAAATATACACCCTCAATATTCTTGCCTGTAGGCTATTCAGTAACACATTAATATAGGTACAGCTGTGAAGGAGAATTTTCAGAAGTAATTATAGTTTGTAGTCTGTTGACATTAAGATATGGAAATCACTGGCATGTCTAGATTTGGTAGCTACTTGATCTTCTAAGAGCAGAGAGAAATTTTCTCCAGCTGGTATCAGGAGAATTCAGAGAGGTGGGCTCTTGCTGGCATTGGGGAAGGAAGTAAACAGCTATGTTCTGAATTGCTGTTGGAGAGGAGGGGGCCTTAAGAAACTGAAAGTGCATCATATCTGACAGCCAGAAAAAAAAACCAAAAAGCAAAAAGCAAAACAGACACAAGGAAACAAACTTGACAAGCAATCAGTGTGTTTTAGGAAGACCCTGGGCCTCCAATGAACATTGTAACACCAACTGACACTTTGATTTCAGCCTGTGAGACCTGAGCAGAGCACCATGCTGAACTGTAACTAGACTCATGATGCATCAATACTGAGATAATAATGAATGTTGTTTTAAACGGCTGAGTCTGGTACTAGTTACAGTAACAGGAAACCAAAACACCTGGATAGTACAGGATAAGAAAACAACAGATCAATGTCTATCATGAACCCTTTTTTAGAAAACTAAAAAAAATTGGCAGATTGAATACAATAATACAATACAATAATAACTTCCATTTATGATACAGATTCATTAAAAAAAAACGGGGATAGAAGGGAGTATGCTTATTTGTCAAAGGACACCATAAAACATAAAAAATGAACAAGCAAAATAAAAATGTAAAGAAAATATCATATTAGTGGGGAATTAATGTAAATTTACCCCTCATAGTTATAGATGAGGCAAGGATCCCTACTGTTCAGTCACAAGTACTATTTAACAATGCCCACTAGACTCTCATCAGTTTTGCTTTTGTTTCTGTTTGAACCTTTGTCTTTGTTTGAACCTTTACAACATGTAAGATCATGTTGTGTGCAGAAAGAGGTAATTTTACTGCTTCCTTTCCAATCTGGATTTTTTAAAATTTATTTTTCTCGTCTCATTGCTCTGATTAGGACTTCAAGTATCATGTTGGATAGAAGTGGACAGAGTTACACATCCTTACCTTATTCCTGATCTTCCATGAAAACTTTGTTTTTCACCGTTGAGTATTATAGTAGCTGTGGGCTTTTCATATATGACCTTTAGTATGTTGAGATGATCTCTGTCAATTCCTAGTTTGTGGAGTGGTTCTACTGTGAAAGGATGTTGGATTTTGTCTAATGCTGCTTCTGCATCAATTGATACGATCATGTGGTTTTTGTCCTTCCTTCTGTCACTGTGGTATTTACATTGATTTATTTGCATATATTTAGCCAACCTTGCATTTAGGTATAAATGTCACTTGGCCATGATGTAAAGTCCTTTATTCTGTAGAATTCAGATTTCTAGTATTTTGTTGAGGGTTTTTGCATCAATATTCATCAGTGATATTGACCTGTAGTGGGTTTTTTGGTTTATTTTGTTTCATTTTAATTTCTTTGTCTGCTTTTGGTATCAGGATAATTCTAGCCTCATAAAACAAATTTGAAACTGCTCCTTCCTCTTCATTTTTTTGGAGGAATTGCAGGAGGATTAGTGTTAATTCTTATTTGAATATTTCATAGATTTCTCCAGTGAAGCTGTCTAGTCCTGGGCCTTTGTTTGGTGGGAGGGTTTTGATTACTGATTCAATGTCTTTACTAGTTATGGGTCTGAAAAAAATGAAGATTTATCTCATGTTTATAGATCAGAAGATTGAGTATTGTTAAAATGTCTGTACTCCCTAAAGCCATCTACAAATTCAGGTTAATCCCTATCAAAATCCCAATGGTATTTGTTTTGAGAAATTGAAAAAATTTCTAAAATTCATATGATATCCCAAGGGACTTCAAATTGTCAAAACAATCTGGAAAAAGAAGAACAAAAGTTGAAGGGCTCACACTTCTGATTTCAAGACATATTGCACAGCTGCAGTAATTAAAACACTGTGATGCTGGCATAATGACAGATTCATAGACCAGTGGAACAGAATAGACAGCCGAGAAATAAGCCTGTGTACGTATATGGCCAAATGATTTTGACAAGGCTGCCAAGACCACAGGGGATTGATTCTCTAGATGAGCAGGTTGCCATTAATATATATCTATGTCCAAATCCATATCTACATCTATATCTATACGTCAGTAACCATGTTCCTATCTGTATCTATCTACCTGTCTGTTTTATCTACCTGACCATTAGTTTATGTTAGATATTTTAAAGATCTTGAGATTACCTGAATGCCATAAACAACATTGATGCTTCTCATCTTTTGAGGTTTGTATGTGCCATTCCATGAGCTGTGTTAAGTTAAGAAAGCCACTTTTTCTCTCATTCTTCGTCTGTTGCCTCATCAATAATATTGGGATAACAGTCTCTCCTGAGCAAATCACAGGGTTTTATTGAACTTCCAAAACACTTTCATGAATGTTTCAGATGAGATAACATATTTGAATGAGCTTTAGAAACTCTGATATGCAAATGCAGTATTATTATTGATTTAGAAAAAATAAATGAACACCTTATAACCTCAAATGCTGCTTTTTGATCCATAAACTATTTTGCTTCAGGCATTTTTATCTTTCTTTAATGGATATGATTTTGTCAAGGAGCAAGTGTTTGAAACTGAGAATTGACAATTGGTTATTTGATGAAATCTAAATTAAATATATGTTTGAGAACATCAGGTTAATGTACTGTCCAGTGGTGGAGACACATGTTTTCATCCTTCAATCTTTTCTTTATGAATTAACTAGAGAATTATCATCCTGTACACAATTTACATGTTAATATCAAATAAAGTCTCTATGATTTTATTAAAAAGCCCTCTGCACATGCCGTTGGCCCTAATTTTCATCCTAAATAAACCATATTTCACTCAGTCGTACCCAAATAAATTATGGCGGAGGCTGCAATTCCGTCTCACTGCCATTTCTAGTGATTTAAATTTTAGAGAGGATTTAAAATACATGCAATATAGAATATTTTATGAAAGTGTCAAAAATATGCATATAGGGCTTCCCTGGTGGCGCAGTGGTTGAGGGTCTGCCTGCCGATGCAGGGGACACGGGTTTGTGCCCCGGTCCTGGAAGATCCCACATGCTGTGGAGCGCCTGGGCCCGTGAGCCATGGCCGCTGAGCCTGCGCGTCCGGAGCCTGTGCTCCGCAACGGGAGAGGCCACGGCAGTGAGAGGCCCGCATACCAGAAAAAAAAAAAAAAGCATATAAAACCTTGAAAGAAGAAACTCATCATATTCCCCTATGTTCCATGTATAATCCTAATGAAGTTGCCTTCTCTGGTTCATACTTGTGAAGAGTGGATAGCAGGAAACTTTCGTTCACAAAATGGTGGCTCCTGGTACATTTTCATAAAATGTAGAGAGTTACTTAGCACGATGTCTAGATTTGGAAATCCTTTTGTATACCTGTAAGCAAATTTCTTCTGATTATAATTATAATTCACTTTTTCAGTTTTAAGCCTTAGTCCTTGGATTATCAATAGTTCCATTGATTTTTTCCAATATACCGGTAATGATACTTTTCAATTTTAGAAAGCTTCTCTTATTGTCTGTTTTATCCTTTTTCATGATAGCAGATTCAAGCTGTTGTTGAAGAAATAGTCTTAATTATCATTTAAAAAAACAATATCACAAAAATGTTCTACTGATTCCAGAATGATTTTTCTTCAATATGACTAGCTCTTGAGTGTTAGGAGCTGAGGATCTCTTCTTTTTTTTTTCAATAGTCTGGTGACAATTATTCTTTTAGTCATATTATAGTTTAGAGTGTGTCCTTGGGAACCATGTAGATTACTCTCAGTGTTTAGTTCTAATGAGAAAATAAACGTTAAATAATGACAATTTTATTTTTGCTTCTTTTTTTGCCACCCTGCCTGTGTGAAAGTTCATACTGGGGAGACAGAGCTGTGCACACAAGAGTGAGCTTTAGGTGCAGAGAACATCTGCTTCAGTCAGTAACAAGCACCCTTACCTGACCCAGCAGGGACAGTGACGGTTTCTCCAGCTGGTGGGAGGCACCGACGCCCAGGTCCCTCCCCACCTGCACTTGCCACCTGACGGCACATGAGTGTCACCACTGTGTCTCTTCTACAAAGGCTGGAGCTTGTTCAGAGACTTGAGAATCGTTGTCCAGACTGGACTAGAGTTTGCCAACGGGGTTCCCAGTGGGAATGATGTGCTGCACTCTCCCTTGGGGGTGAATTTCGGTAGCCAGTGATCTCCTCTTCTTTAAACTTCAAGATTTCCTGCCACTATTCCTCAGTGTTTCTGGAATGTTGGTAGAAACTCTTCCTAGATTCGAGGGGCCACAAAGACTCTTCTTTCTTGGACTGATGATGCGCGGCCAGTGAACCGACCGGAAGTCAGCAGAGGTGGGCTAATGCCCTCATCTGGGTCTCGGGAACTTGCTTGTCCTATATTTCTGCTTAATTAAAAGGGCAACTTAATTACTTCGCACTTCATAGTAATGATGTCATTAATGACATTCAAGGCTATAAAAATCTGAACTAAATATTCAGAAATATGTTCCAACCTTTACTTAAGGGAAACCAGTGATCTATCTGTATGTCAAATCTCTCTTCTTTCTTTGCATTCCTGACATAGCACTGTCTTCATAGTCAATTCTAGGTCTTCTTCATTTTTAGGTGAAATTTTAAAGAAGTTCTCAAGTTTGCCCTCTTTCATGAACTTGAGTGTGATTTACTCAGAGCATTGCTTTTTCCCTATTTGTTCCTGTTTTTGTCTCTTGTTCTGTTCTGTCCTTTAGGTCCCTTATTATCTCAATGTGTTGTCTTTTATTTTCAGTTTTCATTTATCATTGGATAAAGTCTATATTATTTTCTATTTTTAAGTAGCAGATTGTCTCTTAAATATAGTTTTAATAGAAATGTGTTAAATCTGAATAAAATATCTTGAATGCTTTGTAAATCCTCTGTTTCCTTATTTCACATGGTCTATGTTTCATTTTGTTGATGTTTATTTACTTATCCTGTAATGATGAGAGCCTCAAATGGATACTGATACCAACCCACCAGAATAGCTGAAAAGCCTGATAACAAGTGAAGGTGAGGATATGGACAAATTGCGACTCTTATATACTTCTGGATCAGGGTACATTTTTCAGCAATAGACGCTGTCTGTGAAAACTGTTTATCACATACTCTTATGTACCAGAAATTCCACTTCTTGGAATATGTGCATGCATTCACCAAAAAACAGGTACAGTGATGTTGATAGCAGCACTGTTTGAAATGTTTCAAATATGCACACAACTCAAACGTCCATCAACAGAAGAAAGGATAAAAATATTGTGGGGTATTCATACAATGGAATATTATACAGCAACGAGAAAAAACAAATTACAGTTACATGTAGCCAAATAAATGGAGCTCAGAACCGTAATGTAGAATGAAAGTCACACAGTGTGGTATACATCACAACAAAAACCTATGGAGTTAGCAGTCAGGGTAGTGAGGCCCTTGGCTGTGTACGTGAATGTACCCTGAGGGTTTCTGCAGTGACTGAAGGGTGTTCAGGGCCTTCTGGCCTTCTAGAATCAGGCCGTGTGCTGGTTTCACAGTCATGTTCATGTTGTAAAACATAATCAAGATTTTCATTTACAGTCGTTGCATTTTCCTTCTATCGCTTTCTCTAGATGTATGTATACACACATATATAATACTTTAATTAGAAGTTATATTGATATAATGCATATTTAAAAACAAAAGTGTACCATCTGATGACTTTCAGGTACAACCTTCCAATTTATAGTCCAGAGATACCTTACCTCTTTGTTGTAAAAAAATTTCATTTGAGTGAATTATTTTAATAGTAAAATGAATTAATGTATTTATATGACATATATTAACTTGTGTATTCCAGAAGTTCCCTTAGTAACAATAATTGTTGGCTCCAATCGAATATTGATTTTAGTATTTGACCGTTCAAACTTCTGCCAAAATGTGTATCCAGTGTACGTCTACACACACACACACACACACTCACACACGCTCCTTATTCTCTCAACTACACAAACTTCATAATAGGGTTGTCTACACACTTCCCATCTGCTGCTTCTACCCATTCCGATTGTGGATCCTGTCTACACTATTTCAACCAAACGCCCTTGACTAAGGTCATTTGCGCTGGTCACCCTGCAAAATATAATGGTCATGTAAACATTACTGTTGTACTTGAACCCTTCCCACATTTTCAGCATTGCTTTCTTTTTTCTTGGTTTCTCTCATGTAACATGGCCCTTGTCTCCTTTCCATTTTGGGGTTATTCCTTCATTGTTTACAGTGTGTTTTTGAACATTGTATTTTATCAGAGGACAGCCCAAGGTCATTCCTCTTACGCTGAAATGCAAAGACTAACACTAACACTCATGCTTAGGAACACCAACCAGTTCCTTTGCTTCGTGGTGTAGATGACTCCAGAGTGTACATTTCAAGCCCCCAGTTCTTCTCAGTGCTCTACACCATTACATCCAACTGCTTAATTTATATCTTCTTGTTGGTGCATGTAGGGTTCAACAATACACAAATGAACTCACCTCCTTCCTCGGTTCTTCCTGCTTTATTGGTGTCATTGAAAGACAGCATGATCCATCCAGTTGTCCAGACTGGAATCCAGAGTGTTAATCTTGGCATCTTCTCCCCCTTCGCCTTGGACAGCCCCTTGCCCTGTGCCTCACCCACTGTGAAGTCCAGTGACCTGGACCTTCCAGCAGCGGCACCACCCACAGTGCCCTCCACCCCCTCTGCCACTTCCCTCCAAGACAGTAGCGACTCCGGTGTGCTCCCCAGAAATACCCTCCCAGCAGGCTTTCAGCCCCTGCCTTGCCTTCCGCCAAGTCATCCCCACACTGCTGCTCAAATTATCTTCTTAAAACTCAAACCTAGTATTTTCAGTCCCTACTTAAAATGCCTGGGTGTCTTCAGAGCGCTCTTGAGACGAATCCAAACCCAGTAACGTGCCCCATACGGTCCTAGGCATCATGGCCCCAGCCGCCACTCAGGCCTTCTTTCCCCCCCGCCCCCCACTGTCCTGCTTGGCCTCCCAGCACAACAGCTTATTTACTTATTTAAGTCTCTGATTGGTGCCCTGTTCTCCTGCTACAGGCACATGTACACTGTGATCCATAGTTCGCAATTATGCATCATAACTTAAAAGAACCTTGACTGACCTGCCTGACCGGGTCAGAGCCCTTTTGGTCACGCACTTCATAGCACTGAGCCTTCCTCCCTCCCAGCGCTGGGAGTGATTGCAAATTACCACACGTGGTTTACATGTGGCAAAGCTAAGGTGTCCAGGGCTACTTCTGCTCACGGTTTTCATCCCAGCCACCAGCTCCAGGGCGAGCATACAGTGAGAGCTCAGTAAAAATTTCAGTAATGGATGTGCTACCGGACAGCACTATGAAGAAAGCATTCGGGGAATCTGAGTATGGTAAATCCCAGGATGAGCTTTTGTTTTCCTCTGCTTATTTTTATTTATCTTTACTTTTGTTTTCCTGCACTCTTCTTTCCCATTTTTTCAATCTGGTCTAACCTGCAGTCAGTGATGTCCTCAGTCTTTGGTCTTCTTCCCAGTGTTGCTGCCTACTGAGTTCAAGTAGTGTTTGACCCCAAAACTTGGTGCCATGACCTCGCCAAGTTGACATAAAATTAACCGTCGGCACTGAATTATGAAAACAATATTGTAAATATTTACAAGTGTTTGTCTGTAAATTTGTAATATAACTTTGACCTTCCTGAGGCATTCTTTAAATTTTCAGATATAGACATTCTCTGATACTTTTTTAAAAAGTATTTTATTTGTTCAGCTGCTAGTTGGAATACAAATAGAGAGAAATGCACCTGGGATTATGGGTAGAGTAGAAATAGAGTTGTTTTTGTTCCAAACTGTTTGCCCCAAGTGTTTCCCAGAGAAAAAAAAAGCCCCTTGAAATAACAAGACATTTTAGAAAAAAAACACAAATCGTTCGAAATCAAATTGAAAATGAATGGAAGCATCATAGGAATCACTAGTCTCCAGGAATAAAAACATTCTAGAAAATTTCCTGTAAAATTACATAAGGTTGAAATCATTACACTCAGAGCTAAATGTTGGTCATACCTATGAAGTTGCACTCATTTGAATGATTTTTATTTTTCCAGTGAGAGTTTTTCTACGTTCAAACTATTCATACTTCAAAGGGGAAAGTTTAATAAAGTACTCACTCCATCCATGGAAGTGTGCAAGTCATCAGAGACCTTCCCAAGATAGCATTGCTACTCCTTCTGTGTCTCATTAGGTGTACAGCAAATAGAATTCACTGAATCACACACTGGTGTCTGGGCCTCAGAGAGGGTGCATGCATCCCATATGCACATATAGTTTACTGTCAAAGGACCTTTGGATCAGGTATATACTGCTGAGAGGGTTAATTTTTAATTCCCATAAACACTGTCTACAGCATTCTGTTTTACAGGCAGAGGCATTAATGGATTAAAAACACAAAATCTCCAGACCACTATTTCTTAATATGCTTTGGCCTGATATGATATAAATAATAAAGTGATTAAGAAGGATTTTGGAAGTGTAAAGTGCTAAATGGAATGAAGTGCGTTTACAGTTAGTGGTTGGTTCTAGTCAGAACGCTGTGTGTGTGTGTGTGTGTGTGTGTGTGTGTATATATATGCTTATGTCTACTTAGAATTCTGAGTTCTAAAAAGATGGTGATATGTCGCATATTTTACACGATCCATTAGTGCTTTTCTAGTGTTAAAAGCTCCAACTCTATAATTCATCCACTTCTGTCTTTAAAAACATAGTTTTGCAGTCACATCAATCAGTAATGTCTGTGTCCCTGAGAAGCTGTGAAGTGAGAATAGATTCAGGTAGTTTCTATGTGGATATATGCATTCGTGGAGTACACATGTGCTCATACGTACAAATCTATTCCAAAAGCAAGCGTCGAGCACATATGTACCATGAGCTGGGCACCGGCTTGGGTCCAGATATGATTCATGTGTATAAATAGGAGAGACTGAAAAAAGAATACAAAGAGGAAATGATACACATTATATGTGGTTTCTGAGAAGATATTAAA
The DNA here is from genome assembly GCF_003676395.1 of Aethalodelphis obliquidens. Lineage (NCBI taxonomy): Eukaryota > Metazoa > Chordata > Mammalia > Artiodactyla > Delphinidae > Aethalodelphis > Aethalodelphis obliquidens. The sequence continues at coordinate 7,627,503 of NW_020837969.1, forward strand.
AAACAGAGCATTGTGCTTGGCATTGGAAGGGTAGGATAAAGTCTAGTGCCATCCTTTCCTAGCTGTGAGAACTTGGGCAAGTCATTGAGGATTGGTCTTCTCACGTTTGGATGATATCTTCCTCATAGGGGTATTGTGAAAATTAATCACGGAAAAAGTTTCCCAAATTGGTGACATGTTGTAGATCGTTAATAAATATTAGCATCCTTCTCTTTTAACATTAAGCAATGATCCCAGATTCTCAATGGCTACGTAAGAAATTGAAGGTATCTGAAAAACAATCCAGAAAAATGCACAAGGCATAATTATAGATGTCTAAAGTCCAAGCATATCTGCTTCAGAACATCTATTTAGATGTTCTCTATGCCTTGTACTGGAGAAGATTAGAAAATAGTCCACAATAAGATTAGCAAAAAAATTTTTGCTTTTTTGAGTTCTTTTCAGTTCTTTTTCCTTTATATAATTTTTTGTGATTCATTTTATTTTTGCTGTTTTCAAGAAATAGATTATTGGATACCTACACAGTAAATCCTACACTCTCAATAGTTTTGGGTTCTTATTTAAGGTCCTGTGAAGCAACTGAGGTCTGGTGAAATTCAGTCGTAGTAGTTATGTCTTTAGGGCATAGAAATTGATTTTCCTCTTCTTTCATCCTGTCATCTAAAGATCATTAGGATGCCTTTTGGACCACAACCTAAGGCCATGCTATGGTATTGGCAGAAACAGAATAAAAATGTAGGTTCCTTGATGAGAATCATGTGGAAAAAAAGAGCCACTGCTCTTTGGGATTTTATAAACAGTGGGTTTAAAATGCCCTTGCATGCTATATACTACCGTGTTGCATTTGTTTTGCAAATCAAATCATCTCCTATAGTCTGCATTTAAGCAGTGCGTCAACCTGCCTAAAACTCTATTGTAATGTGTTTATTCTTCTAAAAATAGCAGTAAATTTAGTAAGGAGTCAAAATATTTCTGCTCTGTCACTATCATTAGCTTGCACTGTCATCGGGTAAACAGTGCGTGATGTTTACACTGTATATATACTGAATGTAAGATTACAGTTGTGTAAGTTACATGGCTCTAAGTATGTTTTCATTAACTGACAGGTTAGCAGAGTTCACTGTGAGTCACATTTTTGTCTAATCAAATTCAGGCTGAATTGCCTCCCCAATGGAAAGTGAGTAATAAGAAAATCTGATTTAAGAGACACACAGTGATTTTGTTAAATGAATAATGAACACAGCACTGTGCTCTTGTACAGAACTTCCTCTGGAATTGCAAATAGCACAGTAGGGACTTCTCAGCCCCAGTGGTTAATAAGGAAAAGCCTGAGCCTTTACGATTTCAAGACCAAATTTGCACACTTCCACTGCAAGTCTATAAAAATCTTTAGCCCCAGCACACTTTGTCTTCTATAAATATGATTTCTGGAGTCAGAATACTCAATAAATTCTCTCTCTCAGTCATCTCCAAGCAGATGAAATAAATTTGCCTTCAGACTTTCTCATATCCTAACACATATGATGGAAAGACCTCCAGATTATTTTTTTTTAAAGGTTTGGAACTTATTTTATTTTTTTAATTGAAGTATAATTGATTTACAATGTTGTATTAATTACTGCTGTACAGCAAGGTGATACAGTTATACATATATATATATAAAGAATATGTATTAAAAATAATGTATATATACATTCTTTTTAATATTTAATATTCTTTTCCATGATGGTTTATCACAGGATAGTGAATATAGTTCCCTGTGCTCTACTGTACGACCTTGTTGTTTATCCCTTCCATATATAAAAGCTTACATCTGCTGACCCCAAACTCCCACTCCACCCCTCCCCCAACCCCCTCCCTTGGCAACCACCAGTCTGTTCTCTATGTCTGTGATTCTGTTTCTGTTTCGTACATAGGTTCATTTGTGTCGTATTTTAGATTCCACATATAAGTGATATGGTATCTGTTTTTTTCTTTCTGACTTACTTCACTTAGTATGGTAATCTCTAGTTGCATCAGATTTCCTTAATTCATTCAACTATTCCTAAAATTAACTGTATTTACTGAGTAGCTAAAATGAGCCCAAATCACTAATGATGGTAAACTTCAAAAATGCAGAGTTTGGACTTTATTGCTTTGGTTGAGTATTCATTTACTTTCATTCCATGTTACAGAATAGTCTCATATATATGTATAAATTCATAAAGTACATGATATTTTAAAATATTCAGTATGCCTGACTTTTATGAAATCAAATAGAAGAATTTCATGCTCTTAAGAATATATGCAAGGTTTTCATACATAAAATGATAAACTCTTCTGCAAATTAAGCACATTTTCTAATCAAGAAATTTTGAGATGCTGATTTTTGAAAGGCAGTGCAACTTAGGTTAGGATTACTCAACTTTTGCTTGTTTGCTTCAAAAATGATCAATGAATCCTATTATATACATCAGTAGTCTCCTATTTACCTACGGGAAGAATCTGAAATTATAGTCAAGCAGATTTTATGTTCCTAAAAATATAAGCATTTAGTAAAGCAAACAGGGTCAAGTCAGTGGATCGAGTTAGACATGCACCCATGTTGATTTGAATGCATATAAAGGAACCTCTGTCCTAATGATTATGATGTTCTGTCATAATATTACCCTTTAATGACAAAAGAAAAACTGAAACATCACTGGAAAATGTATAGTTTTTGGCTCATTTATTGTGGAAAAATAAAAACCTCCATGAGATCCAACATCCTTGGTACATTACTGTACAAAACTTCATTGCTAAATTCTTGGATTCTTAGAATGACTAAAAGTACATGCCTCCCTAAAGAAAGCTCTACCATACTGAAGAAAGTGGCCATCTAAACCATATTCTTGTACCTGATATATAAATATCCTAAGATGGTTCGAGAGACATCTATTTTTTTTTTAAATGGGGACCTCATTTTATAAAGGCAAGTGATACTTTAGACCATAGTGAATGTGTAAAAGATTGAAAACCCATTGCAAAGCTAATTATGTCCAGGTGAAAGAATAATTGACTCTGAACTAACTCACTTGAAGAAATCTAGTATAATGTCTGGAATATAATAAGTACTTGATAAAAATCATCTATTTTTAAAGTAATTTATTTTATGTTAGTCCCAAAAGAAAAAAAAAAAAATCTTTGTCTTATATTTATATTGCTAGCTGCAAGCAGCAACAACAAAACCCCTGTGCATATTATTTGTAATGTAATGAAAATGTAACATTTTAATAATTCAAACTAACAAACATAATTATCTAATTTAATTCACCAAAAAATATAAAGCCAAACAAAACTAGAAAGCAAGGATTTGGTTTTTCCGCTATTTTATGTATGAAAAAGCAGGGGAGTCAAATTTCTCTTCTAAAATCATAGTGCAGCTAGTTTGTTGAATCCCAAGCTTCACGATCCCAAACACCTCTGGTGTTTGAATCCATCCTTCCTCAGTACCCTGTTTCTTACCATTTGCAACAACATGGATAGACCTAGGGGGTATTCTGCTAAGTGAAATAAGTCAGACATATACTGGATGATTTCACTTATATGTGGACTCTAAAAAAACAAAACAAATGAACAAACATAACAAAACAGAAACAGAGGTATAGATTCTGAGAACAAACAGGTGATTGCCAGAGGGGAGGGCAGGAAAGAAATAGGTGAGGGAGATTAAGAGGTACGGACTTACAGTTGCAAAATAAATGAGTCATGGGTGTGAAATGTACAGTGTGGGGAATATAGTCAATAACTGTGTAATATCTTTGTATGGTATAATATTGGAACTAAACATTATGGTCTCGTATAGAAATATCTAGTATAGTCTATAATATAGTGTGAAATGTATAGAAATATCGAATCACTACGTTGTATAACAGGAACTAACATAGTGTTGGTGGTCAATTATTCTTCAAAAACAAGCAAACTCATAGGGCTTCCCTGAGCCTGTGCTCCGTAACGGGAGAGGCCACAACAGTGAGAGGCCTGCATACCGCAAAAAAACAAAAACAAACAAACAAACAAACAAGCAAACCCATAGAAAACGAGGTCAGATTTGTGGTGGTCAGAGACAGTGTGGGGGGGAGGTGGGGGGAGAGGGCACTGGACTAAGGTGGTCAAAAGGTACAGACTTCCAGTTGGAAGTCAGTTCTGGGGATGTACAACGTGAAGAATATAGTTAACACTGATGTATTATATTACGTATGAAAACTGTGGAGAGGAAATCCTGAGTTCTCATCACAAGGAAAAATTTTTTTTCTGTTTCTTTAAGTTTGTGTCTATATGAGCTGATGGATGTTCACTAAACTTCTTGTGATAATCATTTCATGATGTATGCAAGTCACATCATTATGCTGTACACCTTAGACTTATGCAGTGCTGTATGTCAATTATCAGAAGGAAAAGTGGAAGAAAAGAAAAATATAACAGAAGAGATATGCCCATAAATTAAGAATCACTAAACTTGTGAAATTATTTATTTAACAGGCAATGCAATATAAATGTTAAATAGAGAGGAACAGCTAGCACAAATGGCAAAGAAAGGATTCCTAAATCATCTTGAGGTCCAAGTAAACAATTGCTTCTAAACAAATAAAGTAGTGCATGATGAGTGAACGAAAGAAAGCATCAGCAGCTGATGACAGTAAGACCATACAAGTACTAATCAGCCACATCTCCACCCCTGGAAATTCCATCTCTTCCCTCGTGTATTAAAATCATGGTCATCTAACTGCAAAAAAGGATTCTGAATGGCTGCTTCAACACACATTAATCTATTGATATTTAAAGAGATAAGTAGTCAAATAATCCTTCCATGGGCTCTCTTCTCTTTAAACTAATTATGATTCTGAAATATTGATAACTGCTCCTTCCAAGAGTAGCCATTTGGGCCCTGAAAGGCTGCATTACAACTTGTGATAAATGCTCAAAATAAAGGAAGAGAGACCTGGTAAGAGGAGATTATATTGCTGAGGAAATCAATACGAAACAGCTTGGCATGTACCCACTTGTAGTGAATAATTTATAAATGCAAAGGCAAGAACTGGCAAAGGTAGACTAAAAGCAGACTAACCAGGAGCGCATCCTTCTCGTGTTTTTAGGGAATGCCACACCTGGAATCAGGAGGGTTAGTGTCCAGTTCTGCTCTGACTGCTTAGTCATGACTTCATTTGCTCAACCACAACCATGGTTCATAAAATCTCACCCCATCCTTCTCAGAGCTATTGTGAGAGCACAGTGAGAAAGCCTGGTGAAAACACATTGAAAAATTTAAAAGTTATTATTATTGACAGACTTCCCAATCGTATATTTTCTTATGACCCTGAGCAAGTTTCTGTGTTCATATGTGGACACTTTTTAAAATGATTTAAATAATTACATGCCATTTTGATGTAGGGAAAAAAAGAGAAATAAAAGAGGACAAAAAATCTTTTTAAAAAGTGTTATATTGGTTTTCATGAGATTGACATATTCCTTAGTGTTATTGGTATGATCATTAATGTTTATCCGGCTATTTTGATTGTCCAAGTCTTCATACATAATTAAAGTGGACCCTAAATGAATGATAAGTAATCCATAACTAATGAATGGAATAATATAATCAAGGGGTTATTAAGATATTGAGAATCGCTACTGAATGGTTTCTGGCCTGTCTATAAATTCTGATCTTGAAAGTCAGTAATCTAGACAGTATCAAATCTTACAAAAGGTAGCTCGATAACAGTGATACTTTTGGGTCCTCCATTTTGACTATATTTGGGTGAATTATTAGCTCCTGAAGCTGTTATAAATTGTTTATGAATGAAACTTTTGATCTATCTAACATAATTATAGTATTACTCGTGGCTGGTTTCTTCCACATAAATAAGCTAATTTAATTTTAAGATAATAAAAAGTACCTCTAATAGACGAAGCAACTGGATTTTATAAGTTTAATTGAATAACACAAAACTCTAAGAAATATTTTTTTAAAGGCTGAAACATTAGAAATTTGGCATTAAAGTTGGTGTTTTTCTTCCTTACTTTTACATCCTGGACATCTTTAAATGAGCTTTGAGTCATTTCTCCGTACTTCACCACGGAGTTAATCAAAAGCAGAATTTGCATTGAAAAACATCTAAATTGAGGCATATTAACCTACTAATCACAGTCGATGACAAAGTCATAATGACTGAGGATCAGTTTCCAAATCATGACAACAGAGCTTCTTCTAGGTCCAATCACACACGTGGTTTTGAAGGGGACTGTTTGAAGATGACTGTTAATAGATTGTTTCTGTACCACGAAATAAAAATGAGAATTCCTTTATTCTTTTAGTAATGGACATATGTTTCTAAACTAATTTCAAGTAGTAAATATTTCTCACAGTATTTTATATCTGAACCAAATTGAATTCTGATGTGCCTATCATCTAATTTATGTTGAACTTGTATTTATCAATGGAAAGATCCATTTTTCTCAAATAAGAAAAAAAATCAGGATATTAAAAAAAAAGATGTGAACTACTTTAAAATTCTAAAGTGGAATATTACTAAAAACATTTTTTAAAGATAAAGTCTACTTGCTCCTCGAGAAAGGAAGCGTATAAATTAAACACGATCCCTCTAATTTAGACTAAACAGACATTTTCTGTGCTTGACAGCTGCACGTCCTCTTAAGGATAAATTCTTATCCCCTCCTGAGCTCTGACTTATCCTCTCAATAAGTTAGTGTCGGAGAGCAGAGAAAGTCATATACAGGAGCAAATGCTGGTGAATAAACAAAGCAATAAGCAGTCATTTCTTAGGCGTATTATTAAAAACAGGTTGGAAAATAAATTCCTTATTTCTGATTGAAATAAGGAGGTATGTCTCCCAGTAGCTATGTTTAGCATGTTTAACAGGCAGACATATGAAGCAAGATTTTGTGAGTAAATTATCAGCTTACTATCAGCTACAGTGTGTTTGCTTATAATGTTTTCTTCTTTCCATTAGATTAATTTTTCCTCATTAATCCTTCATTTGCTATGGTCAAAATGAGTGGATGCAAAATTGGAGGTACATAGATACCTTTGATGAGCAGTCAGAACCACTTAGACTAAACAGAATAATCCAGCACCTGTCCCAGGAGGAAAAATCACTGCTATTTATTTCAGCCTTTTAGACTCAATGTGAATGTTTACATGTTCCAAAAATATAATGGAATGAAGTCTATTGGAATGTATTTCTTTTGGAATGTATATTTTTAACGGTCTTTTTTAAAAAGTGTGTTGATGCAAATTTAAATAATTTCTGACTTTAGACAGAGCAATGACCTCAAATTATTAAAAGCACATATATGTATATTTATTACATACATACACACAAATACACATATATCTTTGCAATGAAATAGTATTATTGTTTAGGAGTATAGTTTTAAAGTTGCAAAAGGTTTAATATCCAGTAGTTTAAAAGGACAAGGGAGATTACATAAGACAGCCTCATCTTTTTACAGATTAAGATTCTCAGGTTAAACGAATTATCCAAGTTTTACTGTCTCAAAATGCATAGCCAAGACTTAACAAATGCCTGATTTCACCGGCTAAATTCCAATGTTGTTACAAATGCTTTATTTCCTGGTAAAATGCTGATGATACTCCAGGGCTTATTTCAAAGCTAAAGCAGTCCTAAAATTAAAATTTTACTACACGACTTTTAAACGTCATTTTACTTTTCTTGTTGAATCCAGTGATTTGTTATTTTTTCCATTTTGATATATTGTATTCTTTTTTTACTAGAAGTATAGCTGGTTTACAATGTTGTATTAGTTTCAACTGTACAGCAAAGTGATTCAGTTCTTTTTCAGATTCTTTTCCATGAAATGTTATTACAGGATATTGAGTGTAGTCCCCTGTGCCATACAGGAGGACCTTGTTGTTTACCTATTTTATAGATAGTGATTTGTATCTGCTAATCCCAAACTCCTAATTTATCTCTACACCCGCTTTCACCTTTGGTAACCATAAGTATGTTTTCTATAACTGTGAGTCTATTTCTGTTTTGTAAATAAGTTCATTTGTATCATTTTTTTTAGATTCCACGTATAAGTGATATCATGATATTTGTCTTTTTCTGTCTGTTATACTTCACTTAGTATGATAATCTCTAGGTCCATCCATGTTGCTGCAAATGACATTATTTCATCCTTCTTTATGGCTGAGTAGTATTCCATTGTACAAATGTACCACATCTTCTTTATCCCCAGTCATCTGTCGATGGACACTTAGGCTTGCTTCCGTGTCTTGGCTGTTGTAAACAGTGCTGCTGTGAACGTTAGGGTCCATGTATCAGTGATTTCCTAGTTGAATTCAAATAGGTCCTACTTACACTGCAGTTATTTTTGAACATTTTGGTTTATGAAGTCAGAGATTGATACGGTTAGTTTTGTAGTGTGTAATATTTTATTTCATTAATTTTAGCTTTACTTTTTACATGATGGGATTTTATCATTAAGGATATCTTTATCAATTAGCAAGGTTTAGAGATGTTTTGCTTTCACTCACTAATAGGATGAATGAAAGAGGAAAAGAACAAAAGGACACAAAAAAAGGACCTGGCAAAATGTCAGAAGAGGAGGGAAGAGAAGGGTTTTCAGGAGAATGGATCCATGCATCTGGAAGGCAGCGGCGCTCTGAGCAGAATGAATGGAGCTGTGGGGTTTGTAAGAAGCACTGCTTCTCTGAAGGAAAGGGGATGGGAGAGGAGCAAGTGAGGGAGTTCCCCATCAACCAGGTGATAGCTGATCCCAGGGCAGTATAGGTGCTCTGAGGAGTGAGGGTGATGGATCACAGACTAAGGAGCTTTGGGAGGCTGTGCGCTGGTTGCCATTTAACATGTATAAAACATTAACGCATTTGTACTTGGCAAGTGAGTTCTTAAAAGGGCTTTCCTGGTAAATATTGCTGAATAGAGCTAACATCAAATTAATTTTTTTTTTTTTTAAGGAAGGAGAAAATGGAAAACAGAGCTTCCTACTAGTTCAATGATGCTCTAGAGAGGAAAGACAGTTATTTTGCCTTTGTCAATTTAAAGGGGTTTGGGCTTCCAAAAAAAACGTTATTAAAGGTTATGCATGGGGGGCTTCCCTGGTGGCGCAGTGGTTGAGAGCCCGCCTGCCGATGCAGGGGATGCGGGTTCGTGCCCCGGTCTGGGAAGATCCCACATGCCGCGGAGCGGCTGGGCCCGTGAGCCACGGCCGCTGAGCCTGCGCGTCTGGAGCCTGTGCTCCGCAACGGGAGAGGCCACAGCAGGGAGAGGCCACGGCAGGGAGAGGCCACAGCAGTGAGAGGCCCGCGTACCGCAAAAAAAAAAAAAAAAGTTTATGCATGGAGATAGTGCTCCTGTTTAGCACCTCTGAATTCTTCTTGGAAAATGCTAGACACATGTAAGATAGAACCATAATGAGGATCACTGGTCATAAGGGAGAGAAAATTATGTTTCTCAGTCAAGTTAGACTCTTTTTTTGGAATAAATTAAGGAAAGGTAATCCTCAAATAATTTTGATTGTGGTTGGGTATTAAAGGATGTTTTGTGATTTCCCTACTCTGGATGGCCATGCTGTAAATGCATATCCCCTAATGTAAGCAAATTGAAACTAAATATTAACTAATTTTTAATTTTGATTATTTTAACATGTACTGAATGATTCCAAAAATACCAATAAAAGAGAGGGATCTAATTTCTCTTATGAAGAGAAGTTATTAGGTTAAGTGGTGTAACACCAGAACCAGCTGACTGACTGTATCATCCAGATTTGAAACTAAAATCACTCAGGTTTAAGGAGAACAGTTGGGATAGAAGTTAGAATTGGATGAGGCTGCAAACACCCTAAAAATAAGGTCTCCTCTATCTTGAGCTAAAGCTCCACCAACCAAGAATGCTCTTTGAATTAGCCTTGTAGTTATTAACTGTATGCACTAGGGAGAGATAAGAAAAGTAAGGAACATTTTGAATTGGTTGGAACACATGATAAAATTATTTTAGAACAAATAAGATGTGATTGTGATGATGGGAAATGAAAAGGTAAACAGGAAGACAGAATGTAATTATTCTGTGAGAATAAATGTTCTGTATTCATTCTGTCCTTTGCTTTTCATCCAAATCCATGCCTGACTTTTAGTCTACTTCCACTCATTCATTAATTATATCAAGGCTTCTTGTGCTGCAGGTGCTGTGCTAGGCTCTGGAGACAAAATGAATGAGCTAGAGTAAAAGTGCCTTTGAAAACACACATGTCTGTGTTCAAAGAAGACTTCTCCATTAATGTCTTTAACCTTGGATAAATTAATGAACATTCAGCCTCGGTTACAAAAATGAAAATGATAATTCACACCTCTTAAGGATAAGTGAAATATTATACTTTAATCTTCTAGGTTTAACATTGGCATATAATCATTCCATAAATGATAGAAATATTTTTTTGATGTTCAGGTACTTGTTATAAATTTATTAAAAACCACATTCTAAGGGCTTAATATATATTTTCAAGAAAGTTTGATGTCTAAGAGAAATTACTAAATAAATTAAATGTAGCATCATTAGGATTGTGGCTGACTTTTCCTGGCTTTCCAAAAGCCATTCTCAAACCCGTGTCTTGTCACCTCCCATAATAAGGCTAGGGAAAAAAAAAAAAAAAACTTGTTTGACAACCTCCCTGGAAGCTAGGTGAGTTATTGGTCAAAACCTGATGAAAGGCTGGTTGGAAAATATTTTTCTCCCTGTTAAAAAGAAAGTCCTCTTTTTCTGACCATTCCTTTCTATAAGTTTGAAATGATAATCTAAAGATGTAAAAACCACAACTACAGCAGCCATCTAGCAGCTAGGGCAATGGCCAAGAGAATTGCCAAAATGCTGACCAAGATCTCTGGCATAACTGAGATATGCATCAACACTGAAACTACTAAACTGTATATTTTTTTGCATGAGAAAAATGTCACTATTAAGCAAATATCAGTCAGATATTCTGTTTTTTAGAACTCCAGTCATTTCTAATTGATGAAAGTCATATTAAGGAATGGTCAGGGTTAGAAGGAAGCCCACGGGAATAATATCTAATCATTTAGTCTGTGATGGGGACAGTGACTTGGGGTTATTCCTAGAGGAGATGAAATGAAAATTAAAATTTAAAGAGTAAATAATAGACTGGATAGACCGGGAGTTTGGGATTGACATGTATACACTGCTATATTTAAAATAGATAACCAATAAACAAATCAATTACTTTTGAAAAAAAAAAATAGTAACTCTCCCTAGTTTCCAAAAGCTTGTCTGTGGTTTGTCCTGATGTGGATTTCTTTGGGTTTATCTTGATTAGAGTTTGTTCAGTTTCTTTAATCTGTAGGCTTCTGTTGTTTTCCAGATTTGTACGTAGTCTAAATATGTCAATTAAAAGACATAAATGGTACAGTGGATCCAAAATCATGACCCCACTATCCAGAAGAAATTCACTTATAATATTGGCTGTTAGAAAGTAAAAGGATTGGAAAAGATATATCATAAAAACATAATAAAAAGAAAACAAAAATGGTTATATTAACACCAGATAAAGCAGACTTCAGAACAAAGAAAATTACCAGATACAGTAAGAAACATTATATGATAAGTCAGTCCACCAAGAAGATATGGCAATCCTAAACTTGTATCCATCAAACAACAAAGCTTCAAAAGATATAAAGCAAAAATTAATAAAAATGAAAGAAGAAATAGATAAATCCACTATTATACTTAGATAATTAAACATCCTCTATAAGCAGTGGATGAAACTAGACAGAAAATCAGCAAGGATGTAGACGAATCCAACATCATCAACCAAAGGATCTAATGGACATTTATAGAACATGCCATGTAAGAATAGCATGTTCTTTTAAAATACCCATTGAATAAATACCAATATATGTTATATCCTAGGTCATAGAACATGGCTGAACAAATTTAAAAGAACTAAAACCATACAGTGTATGTTCTCTGACCACAATAAGATAAAATTAGGAATCAATAATAGTGACATGACAGGAAATTTCCCAAATACTTGGAAACTAAACAGTCTGCTTCAGAATAATCCAAGGATGGAGAAAACCTCAAAGAAAACTAAATATATATTTAATTATATATATATATATATATTCATATATTTATATATATATACATATATAACTGATTGAAATGAAAATAAAATGTATCAAAAATCGTGCTAAAGCAGTATAAAGGGGAGAATTTATAGCACTAAATGCATACATTAGAAAAAAGAACAAGTTTCAGATCAGTGATCTAAGCTCCCACCTCAATTACATAAAAAAGAGGAGCAAAATAAACAGGAAAAGGAAGAAATAAAGACAAGTAGAAATGAATAAAAAATAATTCAGAAAGTGAATGAAAAAGTTCTTTGGAAAGATCAATAAAATTAACAAATGTTGAGCGAAACTGTCAAAGAAAAATAGAAGATTGCCAACATCAGGAATGAATCAGACCTGTATACACCAATAGGAAAGTAAGGGATACTCCAATTCTGCTCGTATAAATCTTAAAATCTTTTGTTTTCCTCAGGAAAACAAAAACCCCTCAAATTACCACAACCCAGTCAATATGAAATAAATCACTTGAATTGTCCTACTACATCTATTAAGGAATTTGAATTCCTAACTTAAAGCAAAACAACAAACAAATGAAAACTTCAGCAAAGAAATCCTCAGTTCAGAATGGTTTTCACTGGAGAATTCTACCAGAACTTTAAAGAGTAATTGACTCCGATTCCACACAGTCTTTTCCAGAAATTAGAAGGTGAATCATTCACAAATCATTTTATGAAGGTAGCTTTATCCTAGTACTAAAACCAGAAAAATATAGTACAAAAATAAACACACACAAAAACAACTATAGACCAAAACCTATATGAAAGTATTTGTACAAATCATTAACATAATATTAGCAATTAGAAATCACCTTTTCATAAAATGAATTATACACCATGATAAAGGAGAGTTTATTCTAGGGATTCAAGACTGGTTCAGTATTCAAAAATCAATCAATGTAATCCACTCTGTTTTCACACCTTTATATAGTCATTGTGGAGATAGCATTTGACAAAATTGAACATCCATTCAAGATAAAAATTCTCAAAAAAGTAGGAACAGAGGGGAACTTTCTCAACTTGATAAGGAGCAACCACAAAAAACATACAACAAACAATATTTCATTTTGAATTTTGAGAAGAAATACGAGTTTTGGGAAACTGAATGTTTTTCCCCTATGATCAATAAGGCAAGGGTGCCTGCTCTCACTACTCGTATTTGGTGTAGTGTTGGAAGTTTTAGCCAGTGCAATAAGGCAGGAAGGGGAAATTAAAGGCATACAGATTGGAAAGGAAGAAGTAAAGCTGTACTTATTTTACTTATTTGCAGATGGCATGTTTGCATATCATCTTAGTTTAGGTTGCTGTAACAAAATACCAGAGAATGGGTGGCTTAAACAAGAAACACATTTCTCAGAATTCTCAGACCCCTTTGCAGACTGCATATGTTACTTGGGTGCTGAATTCAGAGCTGGATTAAGTGATGATATTGTGGACGACTCCAAAAGTGGGGTCCGGCTGCTCGCCGTTCAAAAGCCAATAAAGAGGCCAGGTTGGTGGAAAGGAAAGTTTGCTTTATTTTGGATGCTGGCGAGCGGGGGTGGGGGGGAGGGCGGATACCTGTCCAAAGGCCAGCTCCCCCTCCCCCGCCAATCAGCGGGCAAGAGCTTTTATAAGCGGAGGGAGGGGCTACCTGCAGAAACAGCACAGTCAGCTCTGACGGTCATCTTGAAATTGGTCATCGGTGCTCTGACCAGCGTCATCTTGATTGTTTTAGGTATAGTTAATCTTCGGTTCCAGGGTTGATTTGTTCCCATTTCCTTGAGGCCAGTTCTCGGAATTGCGGCAGCTTATGTCATGGCTACAGCCTGGGCATCATGTAGTTAACTCCTTCCACCTGGTGTTGGTTTCTGTAGCTACAAGACAGCTCACAGGATACGGCTCAGAATATTATCTGTAACCTTTACGGAGGACCTAAAGGTTCTTGACTATGCTTAATGACTAAACTATTATTATTTAGTCTCCTTTGACTGTTTTCCTTTGTTTCTGCATTTTCTCACTTCTCTGATTAAACTTATCTTTTGGCTAAAATTTTTCCGCAGACAAAAGGCAGGCTGAGGACATGGCAGGGCAAGGACCATAGGGTCCTGCTCTGTTTCAATATGAATTGGAAGGTAATGTGTTCTGGAGCTGGACGCTGCAGGGCTGGCTTTCTAGTGCGACAGAGGTAACTCTCCAACAGTGGAAGAGCAGAAGCTCCCCTGGCACCGCGTATCTGTGACAGGAGTTTTGGAGTTGTTCTTGCAAACTTAGCCCAGCGTCTGTCCCTTGAGCACTCCCAGAACTTCTGGATGCCATAGAATATTTTGTAATTAATCTCTTTCTGTTTAAACCAGCTGAAGTGAAATGTGTCCTCTGCTGCTGAATTCTGACCAATACAAGGCAGGTGTACTGTGTTTATTTTGTTGAAACAAATGGAGAGTGATAATCCAGAGTTTGAATCTGGGGGAGAAAATGTGACATATGTTATTTCCTTTTAGCATAGTGCCAACTTGTGATACGTGACATCTAGCCTGCATTTTTTTTTCCCCTGGGAAAATTTCTTATTGCGTGAATAGGCATAGGATTTGGTTGTCAAGATACGTATATATCTTTTTCTAAATATCTATCTTTTTCTAAAATTTTAGGTCCACCCAGAGACTTGGAAATGTGTATCATTAAATGTTATAATAAAGTTGTTTTAGGAGACTTGTGGATCCAAATATAATGGAGTTGATTAAGTAGGTAGCATTATTGTTGACGTTTTATATCAAATAATTTATCATATAAGATAATAGAATTAAGCCTGTAATCACTTAATTATTTCCTGCACACTTTGATCAGTGCGTCTTCAAAGATGTGATAGCATCAAGACAGAACATATTCTCTCTTTAAATCTTATGCCAAAGTCTTAATGAGGATGTTGAATTTCAGGAACCAGAGCTTATGTTTGGTCCATTAGCCAGTAGTGGGTACATTGAGACAATGGAGAATGTCCTCTGTGCATTTGAGAAGAATGTGTGTTTTGCTATGGTTGGGTGGGTAGAGAGTTCTGTACGTGTGTGTGAGATTTAGTCATCCTACTGTGTTGAAGTCCTCTATTTCCTTACTGATCTTCTGGTCTGGTTATTCTGTCCCTTATTGAAAGTGGGGAACTGTCGTCTCCAACCATTATTGTAAAACTGTCCATTTCTCCTGTTAATTCTATCAGTTTTTGCTTTATGTAATGTACCTGTAATGTATTTACCTAAGTAAATATTTATAATTGTTATGTCTTATAATTGTTATATCTTCCTAAGGTCTTGAATCTTTCATTAATATATAATGTCCTTCTTGGTCTCTTATAACCTTATTTGGTTTAAAGTTTATTATGAGCTCATTATGCTTAAATGAACAGTGCCTCCTGCTTTCCCAAACTGAGTTGTTCATTAGTTGAAACAGAGACACCCCTTGCCTCATTCCCTCAGATATCCTGTAGACAGGTTAGTGCAGCCCCACAGGACAACTTGCAATTAAGTCTCCTCTGCTCCCTCTCTCGGGCTCAAGGGAGGGACCAGGGAGATGGGCTTCCACTGCTTAGGGAGGGAGTGGGTCTGGGCCAAGTGAAAATGCCACAAATCTTTCTTATCCTTTTGAAGGTGCTTATTGTTGATGGGGCTTTTGTTTGCTCTAAACCTTTGACTGTTTCCAGAGCTCCAACGAAGTCGATCCTCCTCTTTTATTCAGCATTTGTGTGCAAGAATGAGAGCTTGGAGCTGCCCTAGTTTGCCATTTGCTAACATCACTCCAAGAATCTCTTTTTTGAGGCAAATTTTGTAAAGAATCTGCATTAAGGTGAAAAGAAGCAGATAATTAAAATTCACATTCTCTGCCACCGAAAACTATATTATCTTATCATGCTTTAGGAAATTACTCTTTAAACCACTATCCCAGAAGGAGTCTGAAAATGACAAAAAAAGTACTCAAAAAATTTCAGGAGTGAGATGTGAAAAATAAATGAGACATAAATTTTTTCAGGAAAATTCTCATGTAAAAAGATAATAATGGCACATTATTTATGGTGTTACACATTGCAAACATTTTATTTCAGTGCTCTCATGTCTTTCAGATACAAGATTTTAAGAGAGATGTTGAAATAAGTAATCTTCTGCAACATTTGACTTATTCTCCTCCTGCACGTGTGATGATGGTGTTAGATCATTTTTTCCTCTATTTGTTATCACTTTAATCTAAAGTAAATGTAAGACTTTGTAAAAGACTCAGAGCCTTCAGTCTGTCACTTCTGTGTCTCATGACTTGAGGCTGTCTTTAGCATCTTGATAGGTTTTAGTAAGTTTAGTGAGATGAGAAGTAGGTGATAAAGTACAAGGTTTAGCTGAGAAGGAAGAATACCACAGCTTAATTCAAATGACCATTTTCAATGTTGTCATTGAAGAGAAGACACAGCCTCCTTCACGTATACTGTTATCAGATCATGAATTGGTATCCTGTTTTAGTAAAATAGGGTAACATACAGAAAATCTTAGTGAGGTACGTTATAGTAATCTCACTTCTTTTTAAAAGACTTTTATTGAAGTACAGTTGATTCACAATGTGTTAATTTCTGCTGTACAGCAAAGTGATTCAGTTATACATATGTATACATTCTTTTCTTATATTCATTTCCATTATGGTTTATCACAGGATATTAAATATAGTTCCCTGTGCTATACAGTGTGACCTTGTTGTTTTGTTTGTTTGTTTGTTCGTTTGTTCGTTTTTTTGCAGTACGCGGGCCTCTCACTGCTGTGGCCTCTCCCGTTGCGGAGCACAGGCTCCGGACGCGCAGGCTCAGCAGCCATGACTCACGGGCCCAGCCGCTCCGTGGCATGCGGGATCTTCCCGGACCGGGGCACGAACCCGTGTTCCCTGCATTGGGCAGGCGGACTCCCAACCACTGCGCCACCAGGGAAGCCCGGACCTTGTTGTTTTAATCTCGCTTCTAAATATTGGTTTTCAGGAGCTAATCTAAGATGAAGAGGAATCTAAGATACAGGATAGTCCGTGAATGACCAATCTGGATTTGTGTAGGTGTGTGAATGTGTGTGTGCACATACATGTGTGTGTTAGAAATTGCAAACAACTTGATAACAGAGGATTATTAAATAAATTGTAGTTCACTTATACAACCAAATACCATTCCACAATTAAAACAATGATATAGTTTTATATTTCATATAAAATGACACTAAAATCAAATTAAGTGAAAAAGCAGCCTTCACAGAAATGCACATCATATGATTACATATAAATATAAATATGCATACATAAGAGTTGTGTTTAGGCATGTAGACTAAAAGCAAACTGTGGCTGTCACTGAGAAGAGGCTTTTTCTTTCTGCTCTTACATATTGCCTAGAGGTTTTTTTTAAATCATAACATGTTCGATATTGGAAAATATTCTTTGACAAACACAAAATTTGGAGAGTTGGCAATACAGAGATGAGAAAACTTTAAGTTTAGAGATGGAGGACTGGGAAGAGAATAAAATGAAATTTACTTCCAAGGATTAACTAAGAAAACACCAGAATATAAAGTTGATAATAGAAGATGATAAAGAGTTAATTCAGTGTTCAAAAGAGCACAGGTATAAGTTAAAATGAGACTGGTCTCCTTACATTCAGGAATCCTAAAGTCCTTTCTCAGAAGTAGAGGGTATAAGGCTTGGTCAGTTTAGCCAGGGTGGAATTTAGATAAAAGTGAAGAGGATGTGAATGTAAGCTCAAAATAACTGTAAGCACTTATATGGTGCTTATAATGTGTTAGGCACTGTCCCAAATACTTTACAGGTATCGTGAATACTCATTTATCTTTCACAGTCACCAGAAAAGAATTTCTGTTACTGTTATGCATAAAGCACAGAGAGATTTATAGGAGTCAGAGTTGGGATTCTAATCCAAGCAACCTGCGACCAGTGTCCTGTGCTACGAGGCCACAGAGCCAGTCAAACTTTAGTCTGAAACATCCTCAGCGTAGAAGTCACAAGAATGATAGCAGAACAAGTTGTAGGAAAAAAGCTGAGAGCCAAATGCTGAAGGTGAGAACATCCCCCGAGGTTAGTAAACTATGATAGTGCTGGGGAATCATCACATAAACTCTTAATGTAATGCATGCTCTGTGCAAGAAAAGGAAATCAAAACCAGTTATGGACTGTATAACCCTGAGGATTAATATCTTCTCATGTTGGCAAATGGGCTTACAGAAAAACACCGAAACAGCCATTCCCCTTTTGTTCTCTTGTGTTTCAGATAAAAACCCAGTGTAGTTTGCCTCAAGGCCATTGATCTGTAATTTAGAATGCAAAACCTCCAAGCCTGCCTACAAAGTCTATTGTTAGACTCTCTAAATAAAAACAACAACCAAGGCATGGATGAAATAGAATATCGTATTTTTTTACCTATAAAATTGTAAGGTGAAGAAAATTTGCTGATGTAAAATTCAGGCATGTGACCTTCAGTGGGGAATAGCTCTAAAATATAGAATTTGAGCTTCTAGAGTCACGCAGCTCCCTAGGAAAGTGTGGTAAGCAGAATTCTCTGATGGCCGCTGCGGTTCCTGGCACAGAGCATGCCAGCCTGCATACTCCCTCTTCTTGAGGGTGGACACAACCTCTGAATATGAATTATCTGGATATCAGGTCCCTCCATTTAGTTACTTCACACAGTAAGTGGTGGTGGACGGTCACTCTCATGATTAAGTTATATTGAGAGCAGACTGGATGGGGGATGGGAAGTCAATTTGATGGGCTCACACCTGCCCATCAGGAATTCCTGGTGCAAATGGGGGGTGGGGGTCACAGGAGGCCTCTGTGTGTGGCCTGGAGGAGCTGAGAGTGAACTCCAGCTAGTGAGCAGACGTGGACCTCCATCCTGCTCCCTCAGTGGATTGCATTGTGCCATTGACCTGAATAACCTTGGAGGAGCCCCCTGGCTCCCAGATGAGATGCACAGCCTGACAGCTTGACCCCTACCTCTGGGACCAAGTCATCATGCCTAGATCCCTGTTCCCAGGAAACACTGACATCATAAAGTTGTGCTGTATTAAGCTGATAAATTTGTGTTAATTTGTTATGTAGCAACAGTAAACTAATACAGTACATGGAGAAAATGTACTTTATCAGAAAATGAAACAAAATAACACAACAACTTTTATTTAAAAAAATATATATTTTGACAAATTCTGACAGATGATTAAAGTTACTTAGATGGAATTTGGCCAGTGTTATAGTTAACATCTCAAAACTTTCAGCTATTATTCATTATAGTACCTGTCCAGTACACTTAATCATCCTTAGCAAATCATTAAATACTCATTAAATGCCCATATGCACCAGCTGCCATACAGGGCACAGGTACCAAAATTAACACAAAACTAGATAATTGCAATC
Source organism: Aethalodelphis obliquidens (assembly GCF_003676395.1). Classification (NCBI taxonomy): domain Eukaryota; kingdom Metazoa; phylum Chordata; class Mammalia; order Artiodactyla; family Delphinidae; genus Aethalodelphis; species Aethalodelphis obliquidens. The sequence continues at coordinate 7,647,066 of NW_020837969.1, forward strand.
TGTGAAAAAGAAAATACTTAGTTCTGATATGAGTGGGGTTGGCTTCCCCCACCCCTGCTTTTAGGGTTAAAGTGAATATACATGGATAGAGAAAGTAGCTGAGAGCAATGGAGAGAAGCCAAGCAGTCACAGCACCTGATTTCACACTGAGGTTTTTCTTAATTGTATATTTCAGGGCCCCACCCATGTGATCCGAATGCCCATTGATGGGGTCTGAGAATTAGTATTTTAAAAACCTCTCTAGATAGTTCTAATGCACAGCTACCACCTTAAAAGATGAGTGAGACCAGCAGTGACAACTAAAGCTGCATTTTCATGCACGTTAATGACTATGTAAGTGACTTAGTTTTTCCAATTATTTCAGCAAATATTTATTCTCTGGTGACCCAGAGAAGAAGAAAAACACTGCCCCAGTCCTCAAGAGTCTCACAATCTAGGACGATAACCGTAACAGCACGTGCTAGGTGTTATACCCTCATATGAGCAATGTCGAAGAAAGCGCAATTAGGATCTCCTGTGGGAAAAGTGGCTGGGTGGGAAAGGAGACTTGACAGAGGAAATGATATTGGAGTGGGACCTCAACATTTGAGTCAAATCAATCCACGTAACAAGTTCTTTCTATCATCATTCGTTTGATACATATTCTAAAAAGCCGTGAAACAATATGGCACTGTAATTGAGAGTTTGTGCTCAGACAGATATGGATTGATTCCCAGCTCTGTGATTCCTAACGTTTGGCTTTCTCCTTTTTGCCTTGGGTAAGAGAACAGGAATGACCTCACAGAGGATCATGTTTCTGAGGATTATATGTGGGTAAACTCTTAGCATGTTCCCTACCACATGTTATTCTTTTTCTTGCTGCTGTGCCCTCCACCATAGCTGTGGGGCTGTTCAGTAAGCCTGTATTTTAAGAAAGCTCGAGGCGGACCTTGCTCATCAAAGGTCTCAACTGGTCCGGGAAGACGAGGTTAAGACACACACACACACATCATTTCAGCACTTCACCACCACTGCCCCAGAGGCATAGCAGTGTGCTGTGAAAGAGAAGAGTGTGTTTAAACTTGCCTGGAGGAGTGAAGCAGGGAAGTGAAGCTTTTCTAGAAAGGAGTTATTTTAAGTAAGTTTTGAGGATCAATTGGGAATTTATCAGCATGGAAGGAAAGCTATGAAAGCCAGGTCTTCTAGGTGAAGGTAAAGGGAAGTGTTTGTGCCCAGGGAACGCTTTCAGTTGGCATGATCTCAGTTGGCTCGTTAGATGTTTTTAAGGCATTGTTTAGCCAAGTCCAAGATATTTCCATCGAGAATTTTTAGACATATGAATGGAAATGCATAGACCATTTCCTTGTTATTTCTACGAGGTATATTTCTTGGATAGAACACACCGATATTTTTTACTGTGTACTTGAAAACGTTTAACAACTTTGCGTCCTGATCATGTGTGAGGCCTTGATTACTGAGCAAAAGACGCATTATCAAAAAAAAAAAAAAGGGACTAAAATCTTGAATCTTTCTCCAAACACCTAAGAAACCTTGTGAGTTTTGAAGAATATTCATGGATTATATGGAAAGGAATATTTCCTCTTCTGCAGAACTAATTCCCAAATTCAAAGATTTGAGTTTTACTCACTTGACTGTAAAATCAGGGTCCTGTGGAAGCAACTTGGTGTGATGAATGAGTCTCGCCCCTTTTTTCTCCACATGCTACAGGGTTCTTTTGTTTGTCTGTTTTGGCTCTTTCTGTGACCTCTGGGTCTGATAAGGATTACATAAAGAAATGTTTTACTTTCTTAGAATTGTATTACAGAAGATTTAAGAACTCACTGGCCAACGCTGGGTCGTATACCATAATATATTCTCTTTAAGGAGACTGTGAATCAGAAAGAGACAGAGAAGAAAAAAAGCAAGATTAGAATGATTTTTTCCTTTTTTTTAAATAAAAAGATGATTACATCAAAAGCTTGTGGGCTTGTGAAGCCAGTAGGAGTATGAAGTATTCTGCTATCTAGTGAAAGATTTTTCAGTAAATCACCTTCTTAGTCGACCCAGGTCTCTTTGTTTCTATGATGAAGATCAGGGATTCATGCCAGTAGAAATGACAGGCTTTACAGCAATTACTACGTATAGATTATATAAATCAAACAGTCACAGAAACACAACCATGCCCATTCACCAAGCCCCCATGTGTTTGGCAGCCCTAGACTTTTTGGGGGAGCAGTTCAGATTTTTTTATACTTAAAGAGCTATACTTTTGCTGTTGTCATATTAGAATAATTTTGAATATCATTTTAAATAGAATTGTGTAATACAAAGTGCAGATTCAAAAATGAATGAAAATCACATTTTCTCTGTAAGATTCACAAATGTTAAACTAAATCCATTACTCCATATTGGCAGTGATTGATGATTTATGAGTAAGTCGGTTTGATGAGACATTTGACACAAACTTTGGCTTACTTGTTAAAATCTGTCAAAAACGAACTTCACTCTTTGGTGATAGCACGGTAGATGTATTGTTATTAAAGTACGCGAACACATTTAAAGAACCGTTACCTTATTTTGACTAGCTGCAAATCATGTTTTGACTAATCCTTGAGATAGAAGTAATTATGGAGTCGACGTATATATTTAGCTTCTAGAAAATTCTCAGAATTCAAAGGGCTGAATTACAGCTATTCCAAAGTGACTGTTGTTCCCCTTCCCTGGTTTGTGAACAAACTCCATTTGACATTTCTCATTGGAAAAGCGGATGTTTGAAATCACCATAAAGAAATTACCTCACTTTATTCTTCTAAGTTCCAGTATACTGCGTAGTTAGGTCTGGGGTTCATGGGCAATAAACTTCTGATCCAGAGCCTCTGTAATTTAATACTACAATTGGTATTTCAAGTAATTATCTTTTTGAAGTCAGGAAGGGGTTTTGACTGATTTAAGAAAGAATATGCTTTTCTCAGGGGAAAGGGCTGGAGACAGAGATGAGGAAAATGATTTTCTGCTCGGTGAGGCAATGTGATGTGAAATATCCACCCATGCATTAGGGTAGGAAGCGTTTAGATTGCTTCTCAGCCAATCCCTCTTCTCTGAGAACTTGAATCACAACTTCAAGGTAAACACAGCATCCATGTCTCCGTTACATGACCCTCACCGTGTAGACTACTTCATCCTCATGTTTGCCTGGCAACCGTCCACAGAATTCCTTTCACTCAAGAATGTATTGAAGTCAGGTTAATGATGGGGCCTTAGTATAAAGCTCTAAGGATTTCTGCTGCTAAATTCTGTGGAGCACCCATGACACCAGTTCTTTCTAGGGAATACTTGTACAGGTCTTGATTTTTGATTTGTAGATACCCAAAGGTCTTTCCAGAATGTCTTCATTTTGCATAAGATAGTGATTTTCTCTTTTTTGAAAACAGTAGATTCTTTTTTTTTTTTTTTTACATCTTTATTGGAGTATAATTGCTTTACAATGGTGTGTTAGTTTCTGCTTTATAACAAAGTGAATCAGTTATACATATACATATGTTCTCATATTTCTTCCCTCTTGCATCTCCCTCCCTCCCACCCTCCCTCTCCCACCCCTCTAGGTGGTCACAAAGCACCGAGCTGATCTCCCTGTGCTATGCAGCTGCTTCCCAGTAGCTATTTATTTTATGTTTCGTAGTGTATGTATGTCCATGCCGCTCTCTCGCTTTGTCACTTCTTTTAAGTTCCAGTATGCTGCGAAGGGTAAGTTCCGCTTACCCTTCCCCCTCCCCATATCCTCAAGTCCATTCTCTAGTAGGTCTGTGTCTTTATTCCTGTCTTACCCCTAGGTTCTTCATGACCTTTTTTTCCCTTAAATTCCATATATATGTGTTAGCGTACAGTATTTGTCTTTCTCTTTCTGACTTACTTCACTCTGTATGACAGACTCTAGGTCCATCCACCTCATTACAAATAACTCAATTTTGTTTCTTTTTATGGCTGAGTAATATTCCATTGTATATGTGTGCCATATCTTCTTTATCCATTCATCCGATGATGGACACTTAGGTTGCTTCCATGTCCTGGCTATTGTAAATAGAGCTGCACTGAACATTTTGGTACATGACTCTTTCTGAATTATGGTTTTCTCAGGGTGTATGCCCAGTAGGGGGATTGCTGGGTCATATGGTATTTCTATTTGTAGTTTTTTAAGGAACCTCCATACTGTTCTCCATAGCGGCTGTACCAATTAATGGTAGATTCTTAAGAACAGTGTATTCAGCTGTCAAAGCTGTGGTAGCTCTTTTGAAGTAACAACTTTAAGGAGAGGAAACACTACACCTCTCTCTTAATGAAGGAAGGTATAAGGTATGAAAAGACAGTAGAGTTTTAAATCAACATTATTTCTTGGCACCTCCCAGGATCACATCGTCTTATGTTACGCTTTTAAAAATAGTAGCAATATAATTTTTTTTTAAGTAGTAAGAGACACCAAGTAGTGGTTTAAAAAAAAAAACACACATGCAATTTTAGAGCAAAGTTACAAATTATTTATCCCCCAGTTTCTACTCATCATTGTGACCTACTTCACTGAAATGGATGAAACCAGCCAAATAAGAAAACCAGGATTTCATACATGTATTGTTTCTACGCTGCATTTTGCAATAAAGTTATTTTTTTTTGCCTTTAATTTTGCATGGCTAAAATTACAACTGTGTGTATGAAAAATAGCAGCCTACAGCCATATCATTATCCTCTTTTATTGCCTTCTTGTTTCTTACATCTTGTATTCTACCACTCTCTCTCTGTACGTATTTTCTTCTGACATTTTCTATTACACTCACTCTCTTTTTTCAGACATGAAGGATTTGGTTATCTGAGCAGTATCCATGTACTGATATAAAAAATTGTTACAATGTTAATTCAAAATGGTTCTAGTTAAAGGTAAACCTAAATTGCATTACCATTTTAAGTCATATAATTAAAAGTTAGTTTATAAATGCTATATTTTCTTTCTCTTTTTCTTTCCCAAAGGAATATTTATCTTTTTACTAATTAAGAGCAGTATCGTTCTTTCTTGTTTATTTTTAAAAGAAAAGATACAGTGAAACAGTTAATTCATGTCATTACATTTTTTCATTATTAATGAATCTACTGTTTTCTCAGTTTTTTTAGTATACCATAAGACTTGCCAAAAGATAAAGACAGATTTCATTATATCATTTTGTGACCCCTTGTGGACGTATGTACACGTACAGCGTAGGCTATCATTTACATGTTCAGTCATCATTCAAAAAAGAAAGCCTGTTTTAACGTTACATCTGTAAAATATTACAATTAATTTTTCCAAGAAAAATGTGGGTTTTGCTTGTGCAAAGTCCAAACTTCTGAAATTTTAAGATTAAGGATTCTTGCTTCTAGAATGCCTCAGACTTTGATAAGTAAAAAGATGCATAAACGTAGATTTGGGAAAAACCTTGAACATATTTTAAACTAAGTAGGAACACATGTCTAAAATATTATTTTGACAAAACAAATATTGTCTTCCATATGAAAAAAGTTCAAAGTTTTAAAATCATGTGCTTTGTAGACTATGATTGTCATGTGTACTTAAAATGTGAATTTTATTGTATAAACTATAACATAACAGGACAGAGTAAAATATTTGTCTCAAAGGATCACTTTCCATTCATTATTTCTAGTGCTTCGAATGCCTACTCATTTGGGCTTCACTCTAACCTCTCACCATAAATCTTCAGTGTCTTCTCTTCATGAATTTGGTCAGACTCTCTCCTAAGAGAGAGTTTCATTTACTTGCTCATTTGCTGCATTTGGGGAGGATTCACAATAACCCTTTCAAAATACAGCAAATTTGAGGTTGGCTTTTAAATTGATTTTAAATCAAAGAAAGCATTAACAAAGTTTGCTCTTTCTAGAGCAAGAGCAACTTGGTTAGGACTTGTGAATAAGTTTTGCTTCGTGTAGTGAGCGAGGAATTAGACATTGTCATGTCAGAAGTCCTAGATCTGTGTTTATCTATATTTTTAACTAATGGAGATTTATCGGAAGACGGTGTTAGGTTGAGCAGTGGGAGCTCTTATGGACACAGTGCTGTAAACCATCACTTCAAAAGCTAAGGCGGCAACATGGATGGACCTAGAGATTATCATACTAAGTGAAGTAAGTCGGAAAGAGACAGACAAATACCATATGATTTCACTTATATGTGGAATCTAAAGTATGACACAAATGAACTTGTCTATGAAACAGAAACTGACTCACAGACATAGAGAACAGACTGGTGGTTGCCAAGGGGGAGGGGATGGGAGAGGGTTGGATTGTGAGTTTAGGATTAGCAGATGCAGCCTAGTATATAGAATGGATAAACAACAAGGCCCTACTGTATAGCACAGAGAACTCTATTCAATATCCTGTGATAAACCATAATGGAAAATAATATGAAAAAGAATGCATATGTATGTATAACTGAATCACTTTGCTATACAGCAGAAACTAACACAACATTGTACATCAACTCCACGTCAATTAAAAAAAAAAGCAAAGGTGGACGGAAGCAATTCTGCTGCCCTTTGGTTTGTCCTGATGGATAGATGAGTTTTATTGTTGGGCCCCCATAGAACTCACACAAGTACATTCTCAAACATGCGCTACTCAGTGGAGAATACATTGTGTGTGAGTTTTCTCATTGTTTTCTCACTGTTTCTCACTGAAAACTCGCTAAGTTTTCAGTGCACAAAACATGGACACGCATCAAAGACATGTGATTTGTATAAGGTCAGTTCTGGAAAGCATGTAGCCGCACAGTAATGGGGAAAGCATTAGTCTTGGGGTTACATTAGCAAATTACAGAGAATTTGCTAGCAAAAAAGGACCTTGACAATGTACTCATTATGTCTGAGGCTTCCCATCTCCATTTAAAATAGGAGAACAGGACAAGATGTTCACTTCTCTTTGCATTTCTTCTAGTACCTGGCAGACAATTAATAAGGAAGATTCTGGACAAAAGAATAGGACCAAAAAAAAATGAACAACAACAAGAAAAATATTTAGTCAAGTATCAATCAAATGTCATGAACTGTGGAAGTGCTATTATTATTGGCTGGAATTCAAAAAACACCTAAAAAATACTTGTACATTCACTGGATATAAGGGGAAAAGCACTTCTTGGCTATATTACTTCAGTAAGCAAATATCTTCATTTGACCAAATATTTATCTTTTCTTAATATCCACTCTTTCCATTTTGAGGCCATAATTATAGACAGGTCATGGTAGGAGTACAACCATGGCTAGCAGGAAATTTTAGGGCTAAGACTGGAATTCAAAGACTTAGAAACGCTAAGTTCTAGCTCATCAGGAGAGCCTGCCTCCAGTAAGGGAATATCCCAAACTTGGTGCCCACGGAAACATTGTTAACCCTGACTTACTTATTTGTAATAGCGTAACAGTTTTAAAATATCTATTTAGGGTGTATAATGTGATGATTTCATGTACAAACACACTGTAAAATGAAGTTTATTAACACACTTATCACCTCACATTGATTATAACCCTTTTTATATGTGGTGAGAACATTTAATATCTACTCTGGTAGCAAGTTGCAAGTATATAATGCAATATTATTGACTATAGTCACCATTCTCTACATTAGATCCCAGAGCTTATTCATCGTATAACTGAAAGTTAGCACCCTTTGACCAATATCTCCCTATTTCCCCCACACCGCAGCCCCTGGCAACCATCATTCTACTCTCTGTTCTATGAGTTTGACTTTTAAAAATTCCACTTATAAATGCTATCATGCCATGCCTGTCTTTCTGTCTCGGGTTTATTTCTCTTAGTACAGTGTCTTCCGGGTTCATCCATGTTGTCACAAATGACAGGATTTCCTTCTTTTTTATAGCTGAATAATTGTATGTACACAGCACATACTACTTATACATTCATCACTGTCGGATACTATGTTGTTTCCGTGTCTTGGCTATTGTAAATAATGGTGTAGTGAACTTGGGGGTGCAGATATCTTTTCAAGATCATGATTTCATTTCCTTGGATATATAACCAGAAGTGAGATTCCTGGATCGTACGGTAGTTCTATCTTTGAGGAACCTCATTACTATTTTCCAAAGGGGCTGCACCTATTTACACCAACAGAGTGCCAGAGTCACCTTTTCTCCACATCCTCACCAGCACTTGTTCTTTCTTGTGTTTTTTTGTTTCTTTGTTTTTCCATTTTTTTGTTTTTAGTAATCCTGGGTTATTTCTTGAAGGAACATGTGAGGGGAAAGAGAGGATGCTGAACATAATGGAGAAATTAATTGCTACGTGGGAAAATTGAAGCACGCCTACACTATATGTTAAATCCCAGGAAAAGATGGGTACCGCCTGGGTCCAAGGTCATCAATAGCTTCCCAAAGGCATAGCAGATATTATTATACACTGAATTTTTTAGTTTTTAAAATTTCACCTTTAAGGAGCCTTTAAGTGTCTGCCTCTTGTACAGAAATTGTAGGCTTTGAGGTACGTGGCGGAGACTCATTCTGGGGTAACAGATGAAATTGTGCCATCTACATGGAAGAATGGCTGTGTGATAGGTATAAACAAAAGGACAGCCATTAAAAAGCTTGAGAGAAAAACCTACCTAAATAGACAAAAGAGCTGTATGCAGAAAACTGTAAGACACTGATGAAAGAAATTAAAGATGATACAAACAGATGGAGAGATATACCATGTTCTTGGATTGGAAGAATCAACATTGTGAAAATGACTCTACTACCCAAAGCAATCTACAGATTCAGTGCAATCCCTATCAAACTACCAATGACATTTTTCACAGAACGAGAATAAAAAATTTCACAACATGTATGGAAACACAAAAGACCCCAAATAGCCAAAGCAGTCTTGAGAAAGAAAAACGGAGCTGGAGGAATCAGGCTCCTGGACTTCAGACTATACTACAAAGCGACAGTAATCAAGACAGTATGGTACTGGCACAAAAACAGATATGTAGATCAATGGAACAGGATAGAAAGCACAGAGATAAACCCATACGCCTATGGTCCTCTTATCTTTGATAAATGAGGCAAGAATATACAATGGAGAAAAGACAGCCTCTTCAATAATTGTTGCTGGGAAAACTGGAGAGCTATGTGTAAAAGAATAAAATTAGAACACTTCCTAACACCATACACAGAAATAAACTCAAAATGGATTAAAGACCTAAATGTAAGGCCAGACACTATTAAACTCTTAGAGGGAAACATAGGCAGAACACTCTATGACATAAATCACAGCAAGATCCTTTTTGACCCACCTCCTAGAGGAGTGGAAATAAAAACAAACAAATGGAACCTAATGAAACTTAAAAGCTTTTGCACAGCAAAGGAAACCATAAACAAGATGAAAAGACAACCCTCAGAATGGGAGAAAATATTTGCAACTGAAGCAACTGACAAAGGATTAATCTCCAAAAATTACAAGCAGCTCATGCAGCTCAATATCAGAAAAACAAACAACCCAATCCAAAAATGGGTAGAAGACCTAAATAGACATTTCTCCAAAGAAGATATACCGATTGCCAACAAACACATGAAAGGATGCTCAACATCACTAATCATTAGAGAAATGCAAATCAAAACCACAATGAGGTATCAGCTAATACCAGTCAGAATGGCCATCATCAAAAAATCTACAAACAAATGCTGGAGATGGTGTGGAGAAAAGGGAACCCTCTTGCACTGTTGGTGGGAATGTAAACTGATACAGCCACTATGGAGAACAGTGTGGAGGTTCCTTAAAAAACTAAAAATAGAACTGCCATACAACCCAGCAATCCCACTACTGGGCATATACCCTGAGAAAACCATAATTCAAAAAGATACATATATCACAATGTTCATTGCAGCTCTATTTGCAATAGCCAAGACATGGAAGTGTCCATCGACAGATGAATGGATAAAGAAGATGTGGCACGTATATACCATGGACTATTACTCAGCCATAAAAAAAAAATGAAATTGAGTTATTTGTAGTGAGGTGGATGGACCTAGAGTCTGTCATACAGAGTGAAGTAAGTCAGAAAGAGAAAAACAAATACCGTATGCGAAGACATATATATGGAATCTAAAAAAAAAAAAAAAAAGGTTCTGAAGAACCTAGGGGCAGGACAGGAATAAAGACACAGACGTAGAGAATGGACTTGAGGACACGGGGAGAGGAAAGGGTAAGTTGGGACGAAGTGAGAGAGTGACATGGACATATATACACTACCAAATGGAAAATAGATAGCTAGTGGGAAGCAGCCACATAGCACAGGGAGATGAGCTCGGTACTTTGTGACCACCTAGAGGGATGGGAGAGGGAGGGTGGGAGGGAGATGCAAGAGGGAGGAGATATGGTGATATATGTATATGTATGGCTGATTCACTTTGTTATACAGCAGAAACTAACACACCACTGTAAAGCAATTATACTCCAATAAAGATGTTAAAAAAAAAAAAGCTTGAGAAAAAGCTAGTACCGTGGAAAGTACAGGAGAATGATGCACTTTTATATTTAGCCATTTTGTAAGGGTTAAGGTAACTATTTAAGGGGGAAATATAAGCCCAAGTCTATGGGAAATGTTCACTTTCAAAACTGGTATAAAGCATTGGAGTGAGGCAGTGAATAGAACCATATTGATTGTTTCACTTATAATTAAACAGTCTGAAAAGCAGGCAGTACTTGCCAGGATGCTCTCGAGCATGTTTATGTTCTGTGGGTAACTAAACAAGGCGACATAAACATGGTAATTAAAGGGTTATTTTTTTGTCCTTCATATTCAAGGACGTTATTACTCCAAGATGAACTTGATTTGTATGTGATCTGAGTAAAGTATCGAAATTTCGATTTTCTAGTGCCATAAAGGGGATCATTGGTGTGGGTAATTGACCACTGCATATAATTAACATGACAGGGGCTGGTGTTCAGCATGGCCAATGCCTCTGCATGGTCGTTGTGCTCAAGTTCACCTTCCGTTCTCTTAGATCTTCTCTGTGCAGCTGTAGAACCCATTCAAAGTCAAACATTGAGAGTTCTGTATCACACAGCGTGTTCAGATTAAAAGTGCACACCTGTATACTAGAATAGTAGCTACGAAAGTATAGTTCTATCTACTAAGATCAGTTTATCTCTTTAGCAATATTTATGGTTGATCTTTATCTTTAGACTTTAGAAGGGTAGCAAATGATGTGAAGAATTAAATCTCTGTAATGAAATGGATGTCATTTCTTAGAGTGTGCTTACACTTAAATCTATAAAATAGAAATATTACATATGGGTATAAATAAAAGGATATTCAGAGTTACTAACCGACACTATCCAGTTAGAATATTGGTGAGTGTGTGTTTCTAGATATAGATATTTAGAGTAGAACATTTTCCCTTATCTCTGATTTGCATTCTGTGATTCAGAATCCCAGTTCTCAGTCATTGCTGGTAGTAAAAACATAAATAATAAACATTTGGAACAAATAGGAAACTTCACTATGTTTCTATTTTTCTAGCTGGTTTGATTTTATTATTTATTATTTTAGACTCCGTGTAATAAAAGAACTGTTTGGTGACATTCTTTTTCCATAAGCTGCTAATATTTTTTTTTATATTTTATTGATGAATGATTAACATTTAAAAACACACCTATTTAGCTATACATTTTGATAAGTATATGTAGAATTTTAGGAAAATATAAGATTACCTGAATAAATGAAAATGGTGTTTCTTTTTGTCCAACATTTATGCAAGTCTCTCTCTCTCTCTCTCTTTTTTTTTTTTTTTTTTGGTGTGTTTATTTTTTGGTTTTTTTTCTGAAAGTTGTTAAGAACTCCAGGACAAGATATCATAGTAAAAGGGAGATTGGCTGTCATTTCCCTCTGTGATCATTTGGTAGTATTCCTAAAGTTTCATAAATAATAAGCTATTTAAGAAAGATTTTTTAGATTAAAGTAGTATTATTGTAAAATGAATGGGTAAAGTTAAATGTAATGTTTCCTTCATTATCAAATAAGATGATTATACAAATATTATTGTGATGAATTATGATGCTATATTATCTGATATTGAACCATCCTTGCAGTCCTAGAGTACAATCAGCCCTGTCAGAATTCTGTGCATGTGTGAGTATGTGTTATGTGTTGTATTGTGTCCTGCAAAGAGATATGTTGAAGTCCTGACCGCTAGTTTCTCAGAGCATTAATTATCTGGAAATAAGGCCAGCACAGACGTAATTAGTTAATTTAAGATGTGACCATACTGGCGTGGAATGAACCCTTGACCAAATATAACTGGTGTACTTGTAAGAAGAGGAGAAGAGACACAGAGACACAGACACACAAGAGAAAAAAGCCATGTGAAGATGGAGGTAGAGATTGAGGTGCTCTGTCTATAAGCCAGGGAACACCACAGACTAGGAAAAGAAAGTCATGGAACAGATTCTTCCCTAGATTCTTCAGAGAACATGGCCCTACCAACACCTTGATTTGGGACTTCTAGATTCCTGAACTGATAAAGAAAAATTTCTGTTGTTTTAAGCTGACCCTTTGTTATGGCAGGCTAACAAAACCAATACTCTGTGTGTGTGTTTGCATATATGTGTGTGTATACACAAATCATGCAGTTTTAAGCTTTTATAACTTCACAAGTGTAATCGGTACATATTTTTTAAAAGCATTATTTTGAAGGTTTTTAATTGTGAAAAAAAATTGTTTTAATTTTTTTCATGGTTTCCTATCTTCAGTCAGGTTGACTCAACACTGCAAACTATATTTTTAGCAAGAGTAGAGACATTCCATTTCCAGGCATAAATACTATTTACCTCAGTCTACTTTGCCCCACATAAAAACACTTAGCTTTCAGCTGAAAATTACATGATATTCGAAGAAAAAAATAAACAATAGGACCAGGTTCACATACGACCCAGATGTTAAAATTACAATTGAAAATAACAATGATTAATATGTAAAAGGCTTCAGTGGGAAGGTAGGAAACATGCATGAATGGGTGGAGAATTTCAGCAGAGAAATGGAAATGAAAAGAATTAACTAGAAATGCTGGAAAAGAAAAGCATGGTAACAGCAATAAAGAATGTCTTTGAAAGATTCATTAGTGGACACGACACAGTGGAGGGAGGAATCAGTAAACTCAAACACAGTCTAATTCAAATTTTCCAAATGAAAGCACACAAAGAACTGAAGATGCATTATTAAAATATCACTCATATAAGTGATTAAGAAATATAAATGCAGTTGACTCTTAGAAAGTGTGAGGGTTAGGAGTGATGACCCCCGACATAGTCGGGGTGTATAACTTTACAGTTGGCCCTCCATATCCATGGATTCAGCCAACCATGGATCACGTAGTACTGTATGCAATTATTGAAAAAAATTCACATTTAAGTGAACCCACGCAGTTCACACCCATGTTGTTCAAGGGTCAACTGTAATTACACTTTAAGTGATGTTTACAGTTTGTAGAATTTATACTTCAGAAGTTATAAAAGCTTGAAACTGTACTAAACTTTTGGGAATACACACACACACTCATAGACACATTCTGCTGTATTTTATTTGTTAATATTTTAGGTAACATTTTTGCATCTTGTTTTCTAGTTTGTTCATGGGTGAGCATATTTAATTTTTTTTGCTATGTACTATACTGTCCTTTTTTCTGTTTGAAAAATTATACAAATCCATTTATTTATTATTTGTTTCTATTTATTTCTATTAATACTATTCATCAGTGTTTTCCAGAAAGACAGAACCAATAGGGTATATCTCAATAGAGACAGATAAATAGACAAAAGATGATATAGATTTATTATAATGAGTTGGATCATATGCCAACTAAGAAGTTCCAAGATCTTCAGTCAGCAAGCTGGAGACCCAGGAGAATCAGTGATGTAGTGTCAGTTGGAAAGCCCACAGGCTCAAGACCCAATAAGAGCCAGTGTTTCAGTTCAAGTCCAAAGGCAGGAAAAGATGGATGTCCCAGCTCAAGGTAGTTGGAAAGAGGAGTTCCCTTTTCCTCTGCCTGTTTGCTCTATTCAGGCCTTCAACTGATTGGGCGAGGCTTACCCACAATAGGGAGGGCAATCTGCTGTACTTAGTCTACCAGTACAAGCGTTAAAAACCACTCTCACAGACACTCCCAGAATAATGTTTGACCAAACATTGGGACACCCTATGGCCAAGTCAAGTTGATACATAAAATTAACCATCACAAATGTTATGTTCTTCAGTATTTAGGTAAATCCTACCTTTGAAAAAATTATTTTAGCCTGATGTGTCACTTTTTTAGGGGAATATTTGTGTCATTTAAAGATATTCTGGTTTTCCATTTTACTTTTAAACCAATTTTGGTAATTTACATTTTTCTATGAAAATGTCCACTTTATCAAAAATTTTAAATTATTAGCTTATATGTTATTATAGAATTATTACTATGATTGCTATTATTATCATTATTATTATGACTGTTTTTTCCCTCCTCATTCCAGTTAGTAATTTGGACATTATGAGTTACTGTGTAAGTATGCTCTCTTTTTTTTTTTTAATTCTTCCACTAAATACTTACCATGTATACTTAAATAATTACTTGAGCATCTATGTAGCTAAAGTTCAAACCAGATCATATCTTGGCTGCTTGTGAATTCATTTTGCTAGGACATCAGTGATATCGCAGATCCAGTTACACAGTCAGACACATGGCTTTGCCAGGTTCTACCTGTAATGGATGTGTCTTTCAGTGATCTGTAGATCCAGGTATTGAGGGCAGCTCCTGGCAGTCTTCTCCATGGGGGTCTGTGCTACATGCAGCCCCTGACTTCTAGGTGTGGCTTTGTATTTTATCCTGGCATTGCACCAAACCCTCCCTGGCCCAAAATATCCTAGAGGAGCTAAGCTTACCTGCCCTGATCTATTTCTGAAGCTGGAGCCTGTGTTATAATTGTGGCTCTGGTAACTGTTTTTGTGTGTGTCGTTATGTTTTGTATGTGTGGTTTGTCTTAGTCCATCTGGGCTGCTATAACAAAATACAGAACACACTGGGTTGCTTGTAAACAACAGAAATTCATTTCTCACAGTTCTGGAAGCTGGAAGTCTGATCAGGGTACCAGTGTAGCCAGGTGAAAGTCTTCTTCTACATTGCCAACTTCTCCTTGTATCTTTCCACGGTGGAAGGGGCTGGAAAGCTGTCTGTGGCCTCTTTTATAAAGGCACTAATCCCAGTCATGAGGGCTCCACCCTTATGACCTAATCACCTCCCAAAGTCCCCACCTCCTAACAGCCATCACTTTGGACATTACGTTTTCAACATACGAATTTTTGAGGGACACAGATATTCAGACCATAACATCATCCATGAAATGTTTGCATTGTTTAAGGATGATAAAGTAACCTTATTTGTATTAGGTTACAGTATACTGGAATTTAAACCCCCAAATGGAGATATTTATTATTGTTTTATTCACTAATTTAGTCCCAGTGCCTAGATTTGTCTAGAATATGGTAAGCACTCATTCAGGTTAGTTAACTGGATACCTTCTTATTGTTTTCATTTCTACCCTGGGTCTAGGTTAGGAGTAGTGATAGTGTTTGTAGAAGTACATGAATCTATCTAGGAATAATTACTACAAAAGCATATCCTAGAGTGGAAACATTTTGTAGTTTAGTGACAATACCTCATTTGATTTTATCGGATTCATCCTGAAGCTGATGTGACCACTCCTGCCTTCTCTTCCACATGTACAAATGCAGAATCAACAGAATACGGCAATCTGCATTAAGTCTATTCACAAAGTTCTCCTATTTAATCCTCATATCACCCTTGGGAGTTATGATTATTTACCCCAATTTTACAAACCAGGAATTTTTTCATACCAGTTAATGACACAACACAGATATTGCTAAACTTATTTGGAATTTGTATTTCACTAGCTTTTGTTATTAGTTCTCGCTCAGATTCATCTTCCTTTCACACTGGATGACAGTTATCTCATTTTATATGAGTTTTTAGAGCCCAAGAGAATTATTTTTGATTGACCCAGATGTTGAGTCAATACTCAGGTATTGTTGATTTGTGTTATATTTAACACTTGTCTTAAGTGACTGCATGAGAAATAGGACCTGCTTCAAGGGCCCTGCAACTACGCCTGGTGAAAGTACATATTTGGCAACAATAGGGTGCTTTCTGAGGAGGTGAAGATCACCTTTTCATGCACTGTATTGTCCAAGGAAGCATAAAAATAAAACCTGGGCATAACAGTTCTCTGATCTTAATGTTGTTAAATTTACAGTTGGATCAAGGTCACAACCTACTACCTGTAAATGAAATAAAGGAAAACTGATATGTGTAGGATTTTTTTGACATCATATAAAATAATAAGAGAACTGACTCTAAAGATCAATCTTTTAAAGGGCTACTGACACAGCATTTAATAAGGTGCATTTTTGGAGGCATTGAAGTCAGGGCTTCAAGATTTGAGCCTGAATACATCGCGTTTTCTGAACCACACCATCCATTCTGAGAACATCAGAACCTCAGATAATAGGGACTTAACACATGATAAAAGCATAGCAAAATGCAAAACAGAGTGAATGTTACTGAACACAAGTTCGTGTGCCAGATGTACAGCGAGGCCAAACAATACTGAAACATCAGAGTTGGCGCAGAAAAGAGGTTTACTGCAGGGCCATACGTAGAGACTGGTGGCTTGTGCCCAAAGAACCCAGAACTCCCTGAAGGGTTTCAGCAAAGCACTTTGAAAGGCAAGGTGAGGGAGGGAAGTGGTTAGTTGCTGCAAACTTCTTGGTGTCGGAATCCTTTGTTCTCACAGCTGTCCACATAGGTCAGGTCAGGACATTTCTGGAAACTTCCAACAAGACAAATGTTATTTTCTGTTCTTCAACTTTTTATCTCTATATTAATGGCGAAGTGTTATACTCTTGAAGGTCAGAGCCCTGAGAAAGGGTTTATCCTGTATATTTCAGGCTACAGGCAACATTATTTTACAAAAGGTGCAGAGCCAGCATGACTAAGCGTAGGCCACAGGGCACAAAAGTTAAAGCAAAAGGAGCAGATCTAATATGGAGTCAGATTCGTTCTTCCCTATTACATGAACACCATAATATCATACTTTTTTCATTGAATTTTTAGTGGGGTGAAAACCCTGGGTGACGCAGTTAAGCTTTATTTCCTGAAAGTATGTTATTTGATTTTTAAGCAATCCCCCATCCTCAGAGATCACTGCTTCTAAAAACAAAAAACAAAAACCAAAAAAAACCCTCATTTTTAAATGTTCAGATAAAAGCTTTACAGTGTAATATTTCTTTTCAAGTTATGTTAATTTAGAATATTCCCAGCAGAGAAACTTGCAAGCAGATAATCTGGAAAATATATATTGAATAAGGTTTAATTCTCAGAGTTTAAGGATAACATGCCAGAAATCTTGTAATTTTTATAACTAAGAACTCAGCAATATTTTTAAAGCAAGGATGTATAAGCCCATATGTGTATTGTTATAATCAGCTGAGGTCTCCTTCATTCCTATACTCTCATCTTCCAAAATTGAATAACTGATATTTTCTATCATATCCAACGTTAATTTGTAATGACAGCCTCTCTCACAACTATATATATAAGGATAATTCAAAATATAAGTACAATTGTCCTTTAAGCTATGGGGTCACTTAGCATTTTACTTTTATTACTAGAAAATAAAAGGTCATTTTACCTTAAAAAATAAGATCTTAGCCGATCTTAATTTTTGTTTTAGAATGAAAATAATGCAAATTTAACACAGGAAGGAAAAAGATAAAGTATAAGGCATCATAGTAGAGTATTTGGACCTGAGAGGGAGGAAATACCAGAAATACCACTGCCCATGAAATCTTATAGAAATCTAAACACCAGGAAATAATCACTCCATATTTTGGTATAATTTCTTCCACTACTAGACTGTTTATGCAGATGTAATACACTCTCTAGAGTTCCGTATCCTTCCCCTCTCAACGCTGTGCAGTCAGTTCTGCTACAATGCAACGTGTGTTCCTAAACATCACCACATAGTGTAATAAAAACACACAATAAAAGCAAAATAAAACAAAACACAGGGCTTAAGTAAAGGGAAAATTGGGCTAGGGTCACACCACTCAACAACTTGGTTAGTGATAAAAAAAAAAGATAGGAATCTAATAAAAAAGTAGGCACAATATTATACATGTCAGATGATTACAGGATATATAATACTACGATAAATGCGGTGCCTTGCCTTCACAAAGACCTAAACCTTATTTGTGGAAGCCCTTCAGAAAGGCTGGAGCTTGTGAATTATGGTAAAGTTCTAAAGGAGGACGACCTGAAATAGAACTGAGGTTGACACAGCCGAGGTAGATGTGTGTTGCTCATAATATAAGGAGTAAACTGAGGTAGCTTGTAGATATCAGAGGTGTGTGTGCGGATGTGTGTGCAGGCAGTGTATTCTTCTGCAGCTCATTTCAACTGAGTGCAGTTTCCTGCACTTGCCTAGTCCTTTTGAAGATGAAATTGAGAATAAACAAAACTCCCCTTATGCTCAAATTGTTCCCAGTGTATCAGTCCTACTGGAATAATGTCATGTTTTCAAAACATGTTTCTATACAGAACTGACTGTATCATGACATTGTATCATTTTTGTTAGTTTTTCTTCCATAAAAATTACATGTAAAGACATCATAATACTCCAAGAAAAAATA
Source organism: Aethalodelphis obliquidens (assembly GCF_003676395.1). Taxonomy (NCBI): domain Eukaryota; kingdom Metazoa; phylum Chordata; class Mammalia; order Artiodactyla; family Delphinidae; genus Aethalodelphis; species Aethalodelphis obliquidens. Next base: position 7,665,810 of record NW_020837969.1, read on the forward strand.
TATATGTAGTTTTTCTGCTGTAGAACAAAGAGGTTGTTTCTAACTTTGTTTCTTGCTTTTGGAATATCCTTATAATCATTGGCATATCCATATTTCTTTAAGATAAATTAGGATTAAAGTGTATGTTGTGAGTAAACAGAGTATGTGTAGTGAGTAATTAAAAGTGAGAATCTGAAGTTAATTTTATCCTTAAAGTTTATTTAAACTTGGGCAATATCCTTAGCATCACCAAACCTCAATTTCTTTGTAGAATGAAGATGAAAATATTAGCTACCTTCTAAGGTGCAAGAGAGTGGAAAGGTGTAACACTCAGAAAACAATCGGCTCAGCACTTAAAATATCTTGTGCACTCAATAAATGTGCTATAGATACGTAGTCCTAGGGGTTGGGTAATCTCCTTGAGTATTAAGTATTTGTAAGTTTCCAATACATTTTAGCAAATTACGTTCCAAAACTCAGTTCCAAAAGGCTCTCTCAGACAAAAATAGCGCAACCTTACCAAAACTATTACTAAAAAATCTACTATTTTTAAAGGAACATTTCCTTTTCTTTGGTTGCTAATGAGGTTGAATATACTTTCTTAGGATGTTTTCCCTGTGGCGCAGAGTTTTTCCTATTCTACGATATGCCGCCCATCGCATTCCCTAGCCCCGTGGCCCTGTGTCACTGGCTTTGGGTTTAAATTTGGAAGCACCTTTAATGAATCTTCTGTCTTCCTTGTAGTCTCTTAAATGCCCGGTTTATATCTTTCCTGCTCATGTTCTGTCTTTGAGTCCTTTTTACTTCCCTTCCCCTCTTCAGCCTTACGTGACCAAGTGAAAACCAGTCAAGCAGGTTCGTGTAGAGCCCCTCTAGTTCCCCTCACTAAGGAGATTCTGCCCTCTTCCACATGTCTGCCCACACCACCTCCTAGTCTATGGATCCTCTTGTGTCACTAGGACTGATCAAAGTAAACATAGCCTTTATGGAAGACAACTACAGAAGCCAGGGGGGCTAACGAGATCTATATCAGAATCACTTCTAGACCTGTATTTATTTGAAAATTCCAAGGCTGAGCCTAAGATGAGAGAAAATGTGTTGGGTTTTGAAGGGGGCATATTCTTCTCATTGGCACTAATCCTTGCCTGATAACCTGTCTTCATTTTAAGTTATTTCATTGGCTTGAATTTGGATTTGATGCTCTTAACATCCTGCCTACAGTGATCTCTGCCATGTAGGTTCTGTAATGGGACCACAAATCCCTTCAATCTGAATTGTTAAGCTCTCAGCACAGAATCACCCAGCTGACATTTATACAACAAACCCTGCAATCAAACTCCACTTGCCATTTCTGATGCATGCCTCGTCTTTCGTTTTCCCATTATAAGTATTTTTACTCTTGGCTTCAGCTAGATGACCTTTTGTTTCAGGCTTTATGGTCTCTCCACACATCTCAACTATTTTTGTGTTCCACTTAATTTCTACCTAGTTCTTGATCGACTTCTCTTTGTCTGGGTTCTCTAAAAAGTACAACCCCTACCTTGTGTGTTATAACCTTATGCATTATAACTTTATTAGTGTGTAATCTCACGGAAGCAGCAGTAAGGAAAAGGAAGAGACAGGGAAAGAAGGATGAGTCAAAACGAAGGCACCTTTCTCAGATGTCTACCACCTGTTATCTCTCAAGTGACGCTAATTGTTCAGTCTTAATCGACCATCTTCCAACAGAGTATATAGCTACGGTGTCTCAGGATATTCCATGCGTGGGGTTGGGTATATGAGAAAGGGAAACAAATGTATGCTTCCTTTCCTGACTCTGCTGGTCAGAGGTTTACCCCATAGGGCATGATCCCACCTGCACCCCTAGTTGCTCACACATGACCGTTAAGTGGCTTCCCAAGGTCTCGTGTGCCTCAGTGTCACATGGGAAGCTCTAGGGCAGGCGGTGAGAGGCACATGGAAAAGAGCTGAATCCCCTACACAGTAGTGGCTGGAATGAAAAATGGAGGCAAGTGAGGCCAGAGGATCTAAAGTGGGCATACGAGATAGCTGGTGTATCTCCCAAACCCCAAACCTCTCTGCTGCCCAACCAGACTGAAGTGAGTTCCCTTCTGTCTGATAAACATGAAAGCACTATATATTTATCTTTTCAGCTCTAACAAAATGAAGTAAGTGATAACAGTGTGTACCTAACTCCATGAGGACATACTATATGTATCCCTATAACTTTTAGAGCATTGTTGACAATCAGTATTTGTTTAATAAATAGATTCATAAATGTATTAAACTATAGTTAGCTGCTAATGAACAGAATTTTTTAAAATATTATATATCTCTCTGCAAGCCCCAATGCATTACTCTTTTATGCTAACTGAGCTAATACATAAAAATTATAGAAATGAGTTGATAGAAAAAAAAATCCCAGCAAACAAATTAAGCATATGTCAAGAATTGTGAAGGGTCTACTAATTTACCCTACTTGTAATTAAAATTCTGGGCCTCCAGTTTCATGAATGCTGCCTGGGACGTGAGATTCCTGGGTCAGAAATAAAGGACATTATTACTGCCCAAAGTAGTAATAGGTCAGAATATAGCATTTTCTTGCAACTGCTTCCACCAGCCCTGATTCCCTCGGAGAAACATGACTTGCCTGGTGACACCTATGTATGCAGCGGGTCGTGTAACCAGAGAGGAGTCTGAGCGTTGGGAACATAGCTCTTTCATAATGGCCAGTAAATAAACCTGCCCTTTGCTCTGGACAGAGATGCTATCTCTATCTTCCAAGACTGATCACTCTGAAAACACCCTTGACATTTTGGAACAAAGATGTTGTGGAACAAAGACAGTCAGCACCCCTGCTTTATTGCAAGATAAGCGGAAATGTGAGAGGCCCATAGGGAGCTGTCTTCTGATAATAAACACCACTCATTTCTACGCTACCTTGCTTTTTGAAAACATTTCCTAAGAGTAAGGCACTCTGCTGTCCATTCTGATTCATAGGACCTAGAGGGTGGGATGAAATCCATTCAATTTTCCCGATACAGGATCTAATTAAGGCTACCATCATTACAAGAAAGGAACCCTGAGATTTGGGAGCCCAGAGTAACTTGAGTGTTTGCGTTTTAAAGAGATGGTTCTCAGGTCCTTGAGAGGAGAGCTCTGGATCTTAGAAGATTTACATCTCAAAGGGTCAGAGAAAGCATTTAAAATTGTGAGCCTTTCTAAAGTAACTGATCCAAGAAGGGATAAGGAGTCTATCTGCCTATCATTGAGTTTTGGCTGAAACAAACAGTAAGTTCTCCTGGCAGCTCTGACCTTTCTCAGGTTTGTACTTGAGGCTGGGGTCATTCTAGGATACGGCCTTAAGCTGTTAGAAACTATGCTGGGGCTTTGTTATGGACTGCACGTTTGTCCCTCTGAAATTCCTGTGTTGAAACCCTAATCCCCAATGTGCTGGTATTAGGAGGTGGGGCCTTCTGGTGGCAGTTAGGTTCAGATGGGGTCATAAGGGTGGAGCCCCATGATGGGATTAGTGTCCTTATAAGAAGGGAGAGAGACTCTAGCACTCTCTCCACCTTGCCAGGACCTACTGTCTGTGAGCCAAGAAGAAAGCTCTCGTTAGGAGGCCAGCTAGCTGGCACCTTGATCTTGGACTTCCGGCCTCCAGAACTGTGAAAAATATGGTGTTTTGTTATAGGAGCCTGAGCTGACTAAGACATGTTTGTTCAAGTCTCTCAGTGTGGAGGGAGGACCAAAGAATCTATGATGTGAGTCTGTGGTTCTCGGAGGTCAAGGCTGAGGCCCGGTCAGGAAGAGGGCTCAGAGGTGTTCCTTCTTGAATACGCCACTGCCATCTGAAAAGTGAGTGCCCTCAGGTCTTCCTTACATTGGAGTCCTGGAGTCTGAGTTGACACACCCAACAGGAGCATTTCAGTCACATGGCCTCCTGGGTCAGGTGTTTGGTTTGAATGAAAGCCCATCGTCCCATTAGGAAGCTAATGGCTGCTTTTGAAGCGGGGTGTGGCTGGTCGCTGTGTCAAGGGGGCAACAAGTCCAAAACCCTGGAGGGCTGTGTTTGTGCGGAGACCACCTCCTTTGCCAGGGGCTCCATTGGCAACAGCCTCAGGCAGAGAAACTTACAGCTCAAAGTGCTCATCAGGATCGCAGGGTCCCAGAGGTGCCTGCGCCTCTGCATGAGGAGCCCTCAATTGAAAGAGTCCTGGAATTTACGTGACAGGGATGAACAGGTACACAGCACCTCAATGCCCACTCTATACTTGGCTGTAGGAACAACTAAAGCACATTGATTTGGTCCATCTCTTGTACCCCCCAAGGTCAAGGTCAGTTTCACGTCCCTTCCCATTGAGAACACCAGTAAAACCTATTTAAGGGACAGGGAGATACCCCTTCTCCCCCCCAGTGTCAGGTATGTTAGTCACACAGCGGCTGGGACTCCAACAAAGTCATACAGGTTGGAGCTCCTCCCGTCCCTGAAGTTTGAGATCCTGGCCTCACCCCTAACCATCTTTTTCCTTACACCAGCTGAGGTCCGAGCAACGGAGAAGGTCTGAGCATCAGGGTCGTGAATGGAGAGTTCGGCACATACACGAGGCACATTGACTTTTGTCTCTGAGTGGCATGGCTACTGCTAGCAACTCAATCAAACAAAATTCAGTGTTTCAGTAGCAAGGTCATCATTATTGAAACCATCTGTTTTATATATTAAGTAGCAAGGTCATCATTATTGACACCATCCGTTTCAGCGTTGGGAGCCTCTCGACTCAGCAGTCCTCCGCATATTGCTGCTGGGTTGCAGGGTTTGCCCCCTTTGGCTGACCTGGGATGGACTTACACTGTGGCATCCTTTAAAGGCATCCACCCATCTCTATGTCCCATTACAATGTCATCTTTAAGTTCTTCCCGTTTTCAACAAATGAGCTGGGAGAGTCTTCCGTGGATGCATGGATGACTGAAATAATTTGTCTGAAACCCCTCTGTTCAGTCTCATTGTCTAGTGGGTCATCTTTTAACTTGTAAACCCAGCCCAGGGCAGTGAGAGCCTCATACAAGGGTCAGTCTCTTCTGTGGGTTCCCATGGGAGTTTGTCTGACTCAGGGAAATCTTCCCTAAAGCCTTGAACTTCCTTTGTAGCTGAGTGGACCCATTGCAAAAATCTCTAGCATCTTTTACTGTTGTCTCTGAATGATCTAAGGTTGGCCTGAGAGACCACAGAAGGGGTCCAGCCATAATGGATGGTTGTTGTCCTTCTTTGACACAATGTCCTGTACCCCACGCTCTCCCTGCCCAAGCTGGACAGTCTGTCCTCGCATTACCCCTGGTTTCTGCCCACAGTGGTTGCCATGTCTCTCCCCTAATATTCAGTATGGTTATGCATCTCCGCAACTCTTGTGTGAAAAGGAGTGGAAAATTCAGCACCCCCAGGAATAATCTTAGTATTCGTTTTTATAATGGGGCAAACCTAAGGCTGGCATCAGACTGGCCAGGAAGTGCCGCTTCCTTAGGAGAGCTAACCATGACTAGAGCACTGTTTGGACACAAGTCTTTGAACTTACTTGATGGTACTCAGCCGGCAGCCGCCTCCCCAGTTCCTACTGATCAACAGCCATGGTGTAAAGAACCATTTATTGCCCAGTTGACTGTGCATTATGGTCAGTATGGTTGCTATTGAAGATCGTGGACTTCCCTCAAATCCTGTTAATCTTGTTGCTGAAACTCAGCCTCTGTTCAACGGTGCTGAATAGAAATGCAGAGACAGAGTTCTGGGTGAAGTAGAAAAGAATAACTTAATTGCTTTGCCAGGGGAAGGGTGCCACAGCGGGCTACTGCCCTCAAGACTGTGTGTCCCACCCGGAGGGGGTAGTGAGGAGTCTTACAGTGTCCAAGGAGCAGGGCGTGGTCAGCTCGTGGACATTCTTCTGATTGGTTGGTGGTGAGGTAATGGGGAATCAGCATCATCGGCCTTCTGGCTCCACCCGGTCTGCGGTCTACGTGCTGGTGGGCAGCATGCGGTTAACTTCTTCCATCTGGTGGGAGTTTCAGTATCTGCAAAACATCTCAAAGGACATGGCTCAGAGTGTTATCTTCAGCCCTTGAGGAAGAGCTAAACGTCCTTGACTTTGTTCAGTGGCTAGAGTATTATTATTTCGTCTTGCTTGACTATTTTCCTTTCTTTCTGCATTTTCTCACTCCTCTGATGAAATTTATTGTTTGACTGAAGTTTTTCTACAAACAAAAGGCAGGTGGAGGACACAGGTTGGGGTCTGTTCTGGGAAGACCTCATAGGGTCCTGCTCGGTTACAGTCTGTCCAAGAGGGCTTTGATTTTTCCTCTTCCAGAAAGCCATGCCTTTGTCAGCATTTCCATGCTTATGGCCAAAACTGTGAAGGTATGATATTGTAGTTAGCCTGCAGTTGGTTCGTGGATGCTGGCTGGGCTGAAGGTATCATATTCCTGAGTCAGGACAAAGGACTTGATTACAAAGAGCAACAAAGAAGCCAGAGGATCAGCATTTCCCTGTCCCAGTTCTCTGAGTCCTAATCCCCGCAGGGTGACACTAAGAGATCAGGTGACACTGGCAACATGCAGTGACCTCCATTACAGGAAAGGGACCCTGAGATTAGGGAGCCCAAAGTGTTTACTATAATTGCAGTAAGCAAACTGGCCTTTGGCTCCAGAGAGAGATACTCCCTGTATCTTCTAAGTCTATATGCAAACCTTCCCTTTGTGCCGGAGGGAGATCTCTGTCATGCAAGAGGACTTGCTATGGGCACACCCTTGTAAAGACAGTCCCGAACAGACGGTCAGTGTCTCTGCTTGCAAGAGTGTAGAAACACAAGGGATCCATGGGGGACTGTCTGTCCAAAACATAATCACTCCCCCCAAAATAACTTTATTTGAATCTAGTTTCTACAGCAGGAATTCTTAAACTGTGCTTTGTATCCCACGTGAAAAATCATTTGTGAACCCATTGATGTCCTTTCCAGAAACAAATTGCAAATGTCAATACAAAAAATTCAGTGTTCAAAGGCTGTCTGAAGCCCACGTGTAGATCTGGGACCCCCCCCCTCCGCCGCCGCCGTTAAGAATCTTGACTGTAAGGATTTTTCTGGCCATTAATATAAATTATGTAACTGTGTGACGCTATAAGATAATACACTGAAGCATTTTGATACACGAAAGAATTGTAAAAATGGGCAGTAGAGATCAGGGCTGCAACAGAACCGTTCATAACTCCTTCTCTCCCCCCTCCCTCTTTTCATGCCGCTGCTGCAGTCCTTCGTGCAGTGGTCAAGCTCCTTCCAGTAAGTTAGGTGGTAGGGTAGACCCACCCAGATGTATTGATGTTTTAGCTCTGACGGAAAAGATGGTAATGCGTTTCTCTAAGGAACGCGGAGCTAGACTCCACTGCCGACTCAGATTTCTGTTTTTAAATTGCACTCTATTTTTTTCTTGCTTTTTACTGTCCCACTATACTTGCTTCTAAAAGAGCCTGGACTCACAGAGTATCTCACATATGCATGTTTGCAAGAGGTTTCCTTTGAGCTTTAATTTACCAGTAATTATTTTTTTATGGGAAAAATACAGTTTATTCATCCATTTAGTCATACATGGCATAGTCTCTGTTCTCAAGGATCTTTCAACTTAATGGAGAAACCAGAATCACCTGCTAATTTTATTAAACATGAAAGGGAGGGGACAGTATTTTAGAGTCTTTGAGAAAACACTTCAGTGCAAAGGATGGTTAGTACAAGGAGCACCCTGGCCAGGTAGAAATTCTTCCAGTGGCCAATCTCAGAATGAGCCCAGAGACCAGGAGGTAACTAGTATCTAGACTGGCATCAGAAGATTGTAAATCACAGAGACAATTGGGTTGAGGTCATAGCCAAACAAGATCGTTCCAGGTATCCCTTTTAAAAGTAGATATTTACCGCCTCTTTGGGTTTTGTTTTTTGTTAAATTTATTTTAATTTATTTTTTAACATCTTTATTGGAGTATAATGGTGATTAGTTTACAGTGGTGTGTTAGTTTCTGCTTTATAACAAAGTGAACCAGCTATACATATACCAGTAATTATTATTCACTAAAAACTTGGACTGAAAACTCCTGTATTAAAGTTTAATGTAGACACCAAGGTATTTTTGACCCCACGACAAATGTAGATTTGCTAACAATACATTAACTCTGTCACCATAAACGTAATTGTGGCTTTTATATCAGGGTGTTCCAGTAAGACTTGGCAAATATAAAGGAGGCCGTTTCTACGACATCAATATTCAACAGTCATCAGATGCACTTAAGAGCTTATACTGTTAGCATTCATGCATAATTTGCCTTTTTTTTCTTAATGATGAAAAGATTATTTTGAGGTTGCTATTTAGCTTTCTGCAGTATTAAGCTTTTATGAATGATTGATTATAATAGATGCTATACCTTAAATTATACCATGGAACACTGAAAGAATGGTCCACTTTTAGAAGATTATTACAACTCTGAAAGGTCATGGCAACCTACAGGCGACATTTGTACAAATACGTAGAAGGATAAATAAAAATAAATGAGGTTTGAACCAAAGTTAAGTTGTATGTAATACACAGTCAACATGAATGGACTCATTCAAACGTAAAAAAAACATTTGGGGCCATTCAGTTCTAAGTGAATAAGATATAACAAAAACGACAAGACTTTCCTGACATCAATTACCTAATTCAATATTCTATTGAAGATCGATTGAGTTAGTTTGAAAAGCTTCAGATTAATATAATTATACACAACTCCAAAGAAAAGAATGGTGGAAATATCATGACTGCAGGCAATATAGCAAATGGTGTTGCTTTAATTACATTATTCAATCAATAAGAGGAGACGAAAATGAATTAAGAAGTAGAAGGAGACCTGAATAGTATTTTCTTAGTTGAAAATTCTACAGTAGCTATGAGCCAGATGATATATAAGAGAAAATCAGAAAAAAATTGTTTCTGAAAAACAGAGGAGTTGGTATTCCTCTCAAAAGCACTGAAATTCTCAGGCCTTGACTAATTTTGCCAGTCTCTGATGTTTTCTGTAGCACATAACAAGGAATAGCTTTACCCCCATTATCTTGAACTATTTCACATTAGGAAGGGGGGATTTAAGGAAGTCTATAAAAGTACAAAAGTGTATAAAAGTATGGAAGTGTATAAAAGTACAAAACTTGTCTTTGTTGCTAAAGACCCAAGTCAGATCATTGGTCTCTGTTGTGATTTGGAGACCAGATGCCCGATCTCTAGCCCTGTTCTTACAGTTATTCCTGACCTTATTTGCCTACATTTCTGCAAACTGGATTGTATTTATTGCCTAGAGCCATGTGTGTCCATTCTCGTATCTTTGCACTTTCAATAAGGAATTTACTTCCAGATGGTTAATCTTTCTAAATTGCCTTGACCCATTTAACCAGTTCGTGCCTAGTGACACGCTGATAAATACGGAGAACGTGATGAAAATAACGTAGTACCAAGTGCTGTGGATACCACTTTGTCATCTCTCTTGCTTCCAATTTGTTTGTGTATGTTTATTGCTCCCTCTCTCATATGTGAGGCATCTCCCTTCTCCATCGTGGCAAACACATGACCCAAACTGGCCAGAGGGCCGCCATCCACTTGAACCCAATCATTTGTTCTGGGATGTTCACGTGATCGAGGGGCAGGATCTTCCTTGTGGACACTAGGGGATTGCAGCCTCTGCTTCCGAGATCTCAAGCTGTAAGGACCAAGTAAACCTAAAGAAGATGGAGACAATTCTTCTAAAAACACAAGAAGCCCTACTGCAACATGTTGACCGCACAGAGGAAAGCAGAGCTCAAACTTGAAAGCTAGCAAGATTCCTCCCAGCATTTCTGACTTCTTGAATATTTCAGTTAAGAGAACCAAAACATTTTTATTTTTTCTACAAAGAATTTGAACCCACCCCTCTTTCTCCCTCCCTCTCTGTCTCTATCTGTCTCTCTATCTCTGTCTCTCATAGTATTTCTGGAGGTGACGGCTCTCCTCACTGGTTTCCACTCCCACCAGTCAGCTCCTCCTTCTAGGGTCCTAGCTCCCACCTGGCAGCCTTTTCTTCAAGATCACAGTGCTGGCCAGGCCACTCAGCTCCTGCCCTCTGCAGAAGCCAGTTTCTCTCCGTGCCCTCTGCATTCCCAGGGTACCCCTCTCACTTTTTATTTCTGTTTTGCTTCACTTTTTTCCTGTCTTTAGCTCTTCCACTAAATATACCAGCTGTATCAATTTTCTCCATGGAATAAGCTGGCCTGGGTTCCATTGTTCCATATGGAGCCTAGCTGATTAAAAGGCATCTACTCCAAAGCGGTTTCCTAGGAAGTAGGGAGAGTCGATTTACGGAGTCTTCTGAGTCAGGTTTATACGTCTCCCACATTTTCTTAAGGGTCATCTTATACCAAATCAAATATATAAAGAAGGCACCCTTTTAAAAGTTGACAGTGTAGGTGCAGGTTACGTTCTTGATGTTTGGACAAGGTCTTAGATCCATATACTCTCTTTCGTAAGAACAAACCACAAACTTGATACTAAGATTTACTGTCTCATGAAATAAAAATGTGGGAATGTGACTCACTCATGAGCAAGCACTAGAGAAGAAATCAAAGAAGAATGTTGTAAACAAATCAATGCCTTTGACAAGAGAGATGCTACAAGATTCTAATTAGTTGTGTTGAAAATATTTCTTCCTTATATCCGAGTTAGACCAATCATTCCATTATTTTCTATGACATGTGTTAGAAAATGAAAAACTGTAATTAAGGGAAGTTGATAGTTGACATTTTAACATTATTTTTATTGTTGCATACTGTTTGTGTAATACATATAAATCAGGAGTAAAACATTAAATTAACATTTTCTTATGTTACAGGGGCTTGTATGTTATTTGTTCTTCATTGAAGTGCTATTTCTAGCATATAAATTCATGTGCAGTTTAGTAAGTCTAGCTTCATCTCACTTTTAATTCTCCAATTATTTTTGTCTTTCATTTTAACATCTGCTGTCACATAGGCAATAAAAGGACAAAACTAGAGAATCTGAACATTACGTCTAAATACTCAAGTGCCTAGAAATTTAGTTCATACTTCTCATTATTTCTGAAATTCTTTGGCTCTTCTGTATCTCTCTCAGTTCTTACTTACAGCTCTTTTCCCCACACCAATCACTCAGATGGGGTCCCCTTGGTCTCCCCCTACATTATGGCCACCTGAAAACCTCAGTGGCTAATTGCATAGAAGTTCAATAATATTTAATATTAATCTCAAAGATAAATTCACAGCCTCTCTCTGCGATAGAAAAATGACGCTTAAGAAGGCAAAGTGACTTACTAATTTATACAGAAAATTAAGAGGAGAGCCGAGGTTAGAATTCTACTGTTCTGTGTCTTTTTACCATTCAGAAAAAAACACTTAAAATCCTGACACCCTCCTCCACACGCACCTGCCACTACCAGCTTGAAGATATATCAAATTTAGGAATCAATACCTAATGTTTAGTTTAGAAGGCATTCGAAATGGATTTTGTGTTTGGAAGAAAGTACAAATATGGGTCGATCCATCCCTTGGTTACAAACCAGTGCAAACCGTTAGTACAGTTACCTCATCTGGGAAATTGTTTATCTCTTTTGTCATTGTGTCTCCAGGACCCAGCACATTGCATTGTGCAGTAGATACTTAATACATATTTATTGAATAAATAAAATAATTTTTTGTATCAGCTCGAGTTTCTCACTCTGAGTACAGAATGTGAGCAGAAGGTCTGTTGGGGAATGTTCTTGGGAGAAACATCTGGAAGGGCGAGAGGAAGGCAAGATCGCGGGGGAGAGCGCTGATCTGACCTACGTTTGCACCTGAGGCCTCAGCCAGTCCTATAGGGAGCTCTGGCGTTGGGACGGTCCCAAGTTAAGGCAAGGGGTCAGGCCATTTATCCTTGCTGGTTCTCAGCGTGGACTACCATCTTGGAGGAAACGTAATCTTGGGTGAAGCTACCAAAGGCACTTTCCATGGAGAGGCAGCTGTGAGCCGTCAGCAGCGAATGATTTCAGTGTCGGGGAGTGTGGGTGTGAGAGGGAATCTGGGTGCAGCACCACAGCACACATTCTTTTTTTTTTCCATTGAACTCTATCTTTTAATTGAAGTATAGTTAATTTACAATGTTGTGTTAGTTTCAAGTGTAAAGCAAAGTGATTCAGTTATACATATGTATACATATGTGTGTGTATATACTTTTTCAGATTCTTTTCCATTAAAGGTTATTGCAAGATATTGAGTAGAGTTCCCTGTACTATACAGTAGGTCCTTGTTGTTTATCTGTTATATATATAGTAGTGTGTATCTGTTAATCCCAAACTCCTTATTTATCTCCCCGCTTCCATCGTCCCACTATCCCCTTTGGTAACCATAAGTTTGTTTTCTATTTCTGTGAGTCTGTTTCGCACAGTATACATTCCTATTCAACTTTGTTTCTTCCATACTTAGGAAGTTTTTAACTAGAGAAAACACAAACACAATACACCCATGGTGTGTTCTCTTAGTCCTAAATTACTGCCCTTATTCACTGAAAAGAGCTAATGCTTCCAAAGCAGAAATGATTCTCCTTCACTAGAACACATGGGGATTGGAACAAAGGACTATGGAATAGTGAGATATTCTGTACATACATTCCAGAACATACAGCTGCAGGGATGAGTACAGAATGCTTATCCAGGTTGACTCACTGACTTGTCAGCAACTTCACTTGCAATCCCCCATTTATTCGTATGTGAAGATTTTTCTTAATGGCTGCATAAAGGCATTGAGGGTGATTGGTGTTGAATGCAGTGCGTACCGTGTCCACAGTATACACATGATTGCCTCATGCACAGTCAATCCCCATTCTTGAAAAGCACCCCAGTAGAGCCCTTGCTCCAGATTGGAGCTTCTGCTGCTATGCCTTTAGCAGGTGACTCTGACCTTTTAACCATGTAGATTCAAGTAAGGATGTAATATAATCAGGTTTCCAAGTGGTGTGCCCAGATCATCTCTAATTATTTTTATATATATATAACATATATATTGATATATATATATATAGACAGTTAAAAAAGGCTTAACTTGTGAGTACTCAATTCAAGTATTAAAAAGCAATATATTTCATTTATTAATAAAATAATAATAAATAATAACAGAGAAAAGACGTATAGAAAAGCTGTCATTCACTGAACACCAGCTAGATATTGGGAATTATTGTGGTCATTTTAAATATTCACTCATTTAATACTCTACCTACGAGGTAGGTGTTATTAGTATTACCTAGGTGTTATTATTACTTATGTTTTTTACGTGAGAAACCTGGGATATATTACCCATGTAGAATTAGTTTGCTCGTAAGTGGAGTGGTTGGGAGAAGGGAAAAAATGCTGCTTTCTAATTTCCTTATAATGCCCTGATCTAATACTGATCAACACTTCGTTATCCTAAGCATTTGGGGATAGATACCTTTCAGGATTCTTGACTTTCAAGAAAGCACTACAGTGTATATATCATATAAAACTCTAATAACCCCCCAAATGCGTCTGGGGCAGTACCCTTTAATCACATGCATTATTATGTCTACAATGGAAGGCAGACATACATTATATTGGCTAAATAAAGGCAATAAATGGCCTCAGAGCAAAACATGTCCAGTCAATTCGTGATGATATGAATTCTGATATCAGAATGTTTTGGATTTTATAATTTTGAGTAAGAAATTTTGGTCCAAACCTATATGGAGTTTCGAAATCTATAATTTGTGAAAACTGTCTGGGGAAAGATGAGACTGATTTCCGCCAGAGTCTGCAGGCAGTAATAGTAGATATTCATTGTCCTGAGCCAGGGTTTAGATTGTTCTTAATGTGGGCACTATAGACATTTTGGCCCAATGTGTCTTTGTTGGTGGGGTCTGTCCTGTGCATCATAAGATATTTAGTGGCATCTCTTGCCTCCACCCACCAGATGTCAGTTGCACACCTGCCGTGTAACAAATGAAAATATCTCCAGACACTGCCCAGTCTACCCTGGGGAGGCAAAAACTGCCCCCAGTTGCAAATTAAATGTAAAAACATGTTTAATTTTAAAATTCCTGCTATTCCTTTTTTTGAAAATGTTTTCCTGTTACTTGAAATCTTTGTGTTCCTTTTCTGATATGAAAGCAATTGTACCCTCAAATTGGGATGTTTCATTTTATTTTTATGAATGAAGAAATACATGCTTTGTGTTGCATATGATGTTTAGAAATTTGTATTCCATGGGCATTTAAATAGAGTTGAGATGTCAATGTGACTGACAACAAATGAATTAAATGGAGTGAGAAAAAATCGAAGGCTAGCTTCATATGGGAATGCAAACCACGTTTCCTACATAACGCATTGTGTGATTCATTAACTCATTTAATGTTGAATATTTGTAATAATCTCATATTTTGGTTGGTTATTATCTCATTTTGCACGTGAAAGAGTCACGTCTGAGGGAATTTAAATAGGTTGTTCAGTATTGCACACTAAGTTTTTTTAAAAGTTCCATGTTTTAAGTTGGGGAATCATTGACAACAAATGCCCTTATCATAATTAGGTGTACAGCTCAGCCATTTTTACACACAGGTATTGACTTTTATAATCACCACTCAGGCCAAATATGGGGCAATTCCACCCCCCAGGAAAGCTCCCTCACACCCACACCCACTCAGTACAACCTCCCCGTGGGTGTCATGGGGCATCACTCTTACTCCTGTTACAGTAGATTAGTTCTTTCTGTTCTTGGGCTATGTATGAGTAAAAGCCCATGGTATGCACTCTGTATCTTACTTATTTTACTCAGTAGTATACCTACGAGATACATCCATGTTGTTCTATGCTTTAGTGTATTACTCTGCTATTCCATTGTATGACTATCCCATGATTTGCTGTTCTACCATTGGTCATTGTTTGGATTATTTCCAGTTTGGGGCCGTGACAAATAAAGCTAGTATGAGCATTCTCGTCCTTTGTACATCTTGCATTTTCATGGATGTAATCATTTGTCATGTATCACATAGCCAGGAGTGAAATTGCTGGTCTGTAGGTTATGCTAATATTTAGTGTTTTAGTAGACATTACTCACAGTTTTCCAAATGCTTCTAACTACTTATCTCACATCAGAAATGTCTGAAGGTTCCCATTGTTCTGCAGCCTTGGTACTGCCAGTCTTCTAAATTTCAGCAATTGTGGTAGGATTAATGGGTATCTCATTGTCATTTTTAATTTCCATTTGTCTTATGAATAATGATGTTTAACCATGTTTCATATGTGAATGGATATTTTGATATTCTCCCTTGTAAAGCATTTTACCCAATCTTAATTAGTTTCTCTCTTTTTATAATTGATTTGAAATAGTTCTATATTTTGATGGATGTGAGTCTATTAAATAAATATGTTACAAATATATTATCCCATCTGGGGCCTGACTTTTTACTCACTATATGACATTTGTATGGGTGAAAGTTTTTATTTTTGAAGTAAAAGTATCCAATTTTTATTTTATGCAAAGTGCTTTTTGAATTCTGTTTAATAAATCTACCTTAATCACGAAGTGATTCTCTTTGGTTTTCTTCTAGAAGCTCTAAAACTCTATCTCTCACTTTTACATACATGCTCCATCTCAAGTTAAATTTTGTTAATTTTCTAAATAATTATGCAAGTGATTGATTCAGTGCCATTAATTGAGAAGACCATGCTTTCTGAATGGATATGAAGTTATGCCTTTCTGAAATCATGTTATCTTATGTGAGTGAATCTCTTTCTGGACCCTCTATTCTGTCCCCTAGTCTATTTGTCAATGGCAGACTCTCTCCCGCTCTGGTGCTTTCCAGAAAGCTCTACTGTCTTATCATCTGATAGAAGATTTGGTAGAGTAAGACCTGTAGCTTCCAACTTAAGACTACCTGTAGCTCTACTTGGGTCTTCGTGATTCTGTATGAACTTTACAGTAAGAAAGTTAATGTACTCAAATCCTCGTGATTTGAATGACATTGCACTGAATCTGACAGTAAGTTTGGAAGGATTGATATATATCGAGTTTTCTGGTCTATGAAAACGACATCACTCTATTGATTTAGGTGTTCTTAAATCTCTCTCAAGTACATTTTGCAAATTACAGTGTAGGAGTTTTGCGCATGCTTTAGTTGATTTTTTTCTAGATGTTTGATCTTTTTTCTTCCAGTTTTATTGTATGTCCATCATTGGACATACAGCACTGTATAAGTTTAAGGTGTACAGCATAATGATTTGACTTACATACATCATGAAATGATTATCACAAGTCAGGTGAACATCCAGTGTCTCATATAGATACAAAATAAAAGAAATAGAGAAATAAATTTTTTTTCTTCTGATGAGAACTCTTAGAATTTACTTTCTTAACGACTTTCATATATAACATAGAGAAATGCTGATTATGTTTGTCATATTATACATTATGTCCCTAGTACTTGTTTATCTTATAACTGGAATTTTGGACCTTTTGACTGTCTTCATCCAATCCCCCTTCCCCTATCCCCCCACTTCTGGTAACCGTAAATCTGATCTATTTATCTATGAGTTTGTTTGATTGATTGTTTTTGAAGTATAATTGACCTACAGAAACTATGTTAGTTCCTGTTACACAATATAGTGTTTTGATATTTCTATACATTTCAAAATTATCACCAAGATAAGTCTGGTTACCATCTGTCACCATACAAACATATTATATTGGGTTGGCCAAAAGTTTCCATTGTTTTTTCCCCTAAGATGGCTCAAGTAGCACTTAGTTGTCTTTAACTTAATTCAAAAAATTTTTGTTAGATTGTATGTGACAGCTGTCACATCAGTGTGCACTTAAAAGACTTATCAAAATCGGTGAATTTTTGTGTAGCCATTTTAATATTGAAGATGGAAGAAAAAAGCGACATTTTTATGCTTTATTACTTCCAGAAAGGTAAGAACACAACTGAAATGCAAAAAAAGATTCGTGCAGTGTATGGAGAAGGCTCTATGACTGATCAAACATGTCAAAAGTGGTTTGCGAAGTTTTGTGCTGGAGATTTCTTGCTAGATATGATGATGCTCCACAGTCGGGTAGACCAGTTGACGTTGATAGCGATCAAATGGAGACATTCCTTGAGAACAATGAGCATTATACCACGCGGGAGATAGCCGACTTACTCAGGGTATCCAGATCAAGCCTTGAAAGTCATTTGCACCAGCTTGGTTATGTGAATCGCTTTGATGTTTGGGTTCCACATAAGTTAAGCAGAAAAATCCTTTTTGACCATGGTTTCTGCATGTGATTCTCTACTTACTGTAATGAAAATGTTCCATTTGTGAAACAAACTGTGACGGGTGATGAAAAGTGGATGCTGTGCAATAACGTGGAACGGAAGAGATTGTGAGACAAGTGAAATGAACCACCACCAACCACACCAAAGGCCGGTCTTCATCCAAAGAAGGTGATGTTGTATATATGGTGGGATTGGAAGGCAGTCCTCTATTATAAGCTCCTTCCTGAAAACCAGAGGATTAATTCTAGCAAGTACTGCTCCCAATTAGACCAACTGAAAGCAGCACTCGATGAAAAGCATCCGGAATTAGTCAACAGAAAATGCATAATCTTCCATCAGGATAACGCAAGACCCCATGTTTCTGTGATGACCAGGCAAAGACTGTTACGGCTTGGCTGGGAAGTTCTGATTCATCCGCCTTATTCATCAGACTTTGCACCTTCAGATTTTCATTTATTTAGGTCTTTACAAAATTCTCTTAATGGAAAAAAATTCAATTTGCTGGCAGACTGTAAAAGGCACCTTGGAAGTGTTCTTTGCTCAAAAAGATAAGAAGTTTTGGGAAGATGGAATTATGAAGTTGCCTGAAAAATGGCAGAAGGTAATGGAACAAAAGGATGAATACATTGTTTAATAAAGTTCTTGGTGAAAATGAAAAAATGTGTCTTTTATTTTTACTTAAAAAACCAAAGGCACTTTTTTGGCCAACCCAGTATATTGATGACTGTATTACCCACACCGTACATTTGATACCCATGACTCATTCATTTTGCAACTGGAAGTTCGTACCTCTTAATCTCCCCTCCCCTCTGGAAACCATCTGTTTATTCTCTGTGTCTATGAGTCTGTTTCTGTTTTGTTATGTTTATTCATTTGCCTTCTCTTTTAGATTCCACATATAAGTGAAATTTTACAGTATTTATCTTTCTCTCTCTGACTTTTTTCAGTTAGCATAATGCCCCCTATGTCCATCCATGTTGTTGCAAATGGCAAGATTCCTTTTCTTTTGTAATGACTAATATTCCATTGTTCTCACTCAAGAGCATTTTGCGGTTTATGGTGTGTGAGTCTTACAATTTAGTTGATTTATTTCTAGATATTTGATTTTTTAAATACTATCATAAATTATATTTTCTTTTGCCTTCCTCTGTCTTGCTAGCATATAGAAATAAAGTTGATTATTTTTCTGCTGACTTTGTTTCCAGGAAGCACATTAAGTACATGTGCATTATTACATTAGCTAGGGGCTCCTGTACAATGTTGGACTGAAACGGTGATAGTACTCATCCATGTTTATACTCAACTATAAGGGAAAAGCTTTCAAAACTTTATCATTAGATACTATGTTACCTATAGCTTTTATAGCATGTTCCTTATTAGATGAGAATGTCCCCTTCTATTCCTGATTTGCTACAAATTTAACTAAGAATTTTTTTAATTTATGAAATGTTTTTTATATCTATTAAAGTGATCATTATGTCCTTTATTCTATTAATGTGATGAATTAATTATATTCATTATTTTCAAATATATTAAATCATCTCTATATTTTTGGAATGAATCTTATTACTTTTTTCCATTATTATATATGTAATTGGATTACATTTGCTAACATTTTGCTTAGTATTCTTGTATCCATGTTCATGAGAGATATTGGTTGTTTATTTCCCTTAATTGGAATGTCTTATGAGATTTTGATACAAAGCTTCTACTGGTCTTGTAAAATATGTTTGAAAATCTTCCCTCTGCTTACTGTCCTCCGCAGTTTTCATGCAAAATTGGTATTATTTCTCTCATATATTTTTGAGACTTCACTTCAAAAACATTTGAGACTGCAGTTTTCTTTATCAAAAGGTTACTGATTAAGGATTCAGTTTCCTTAAAGATATAGGTCATTCATGTTTTATATTTCTTCTTGTGTCAGTTTTTATGTTTATTTTTCAAAGGATCTGAAAATTTCATCAAAATATTCACATTTATTGTCATAAAGTTCTTTATAATAATCCCATTACCATTCAGCTGTCCATAGGGTCCGTAGTAGAGATCTTTCTTTCAGTCTTGCTATTTGTAATGATTGTTTGCCTTTTAATATTTTTTGGATTACTTATGCTAGTGGTTTATTAAGTTTATTAATATTTTCAAAGAATAAATTTCTGTCTGTATTGGATTTTGCTTCTATTCTATGTCTGTTTTCTATTTTCTTTTTTCTTCCTTTATTTGTATTAATTTTATCCATCTAATTTCTGTGTATTTAATTTGCTGTTATTTTTCTAGCTCCTTAGCTGAAAGCCAAGATTCTTTATTTTAAGCATTTGTAAATTTTCTTTACCATTATATGCAATTTAAGCTATACATTATCTTCTAAGCCACTACTTGACTGTCATATACTCATTATTACTTAGTTGACTTTCAATCATCTGTTGATTTTCTAGTTACCTTAATATTCTTGATTTTAATTTAATTCTACAGAAGTTAAAAAAATCACTGAATTATTTAAATAATTAAAATATATGGGCCTTGGCTTTGTTGTCAGATACCCAGTCTATTTTGGTAAACATTTTATTTACACATTAAAAGAATTTATATGCTGCAGTTGTAGGATGTAGCCCTTATATATATGTCAATTAATTCAAGTTACTCTTTATGTTTAAATCTTTTATAGTATGAATAATTTTTGTCTGCTCTTCTATCAGTGACTGGAGATGTGTGTTAAAAATTCCAAATATTGTACTAGGATTGTCTATTTCTTTAATTTCTTTCAGTTTTCTATATATTGTAGTTACATTATTAGGGGTCCATACTTATAACTGAGCTATACCTATATATATATATATATATATATATATATATATATATATATATATATTTTACATATATATATATATATATTTAATTTGAGCCACTTAACATTATTTTCATTATCTACCTTAATGCTTTTTGCATTAAATATTTTTTCTGTCTAATACTATTATAGCCACATCAGATAATCTCTTTCTGGTTAGAGATTGCATGATATACCATTACATACCTTTACTTTAAATTTTTCTATCTTTATGTTTAAAAGTATATCTTATAAATATTATATAATTGGATTTTATTAATCTAGTCTGACAATCTTTTTAATAGCTTTACTGAAGTATAATTGATATACATTAAACTACACATATTTAAGCTAAGCAACTGTTAAGTTTTACTATAATTATAGTAACAGAAAACAGATTAGTAACAATCTTTACTGACTTACATCTCCTTTTGTCTTCTTATGTTTGATTATCCAAATATTGTATTATTATTACTATAACTTTTATTAGTATAAAATCCTTTTGTCCAGTTGTGGTTACTCCACATAATAGAATAAACCCCACTCCTCAGGTTCAATTTGGATATGGAGACCAATGATGTCACACATGAGACAAGATATTTATTATTTACATGTTAAGTCTTTCTTGTGAGAACACATTGAGCTTCTAAACTGGTCTGAAATGGCTTGAGAGAGCAGGGAAAAGGGACTGGCTTGGACTTTTATAGTGGTTAAAGGGTGGGGCTGGAAGGAGGGTTTCCACACGGGGGCTGGGTTTGCACAATTTGATGTCCTGCAGCGCCAAAGGAAGAGGAAAACCAGGGTTTTCTTATTAGCTTGCTGAGATATGGGCAGGTGGGGACGAGCAGAAAGAGGGGTGGCGAGGCTTGAAAGTCATTACCAACCCAACAGGAAAAATGGAGTTGTACTGTTTATTACACCAGTATTATTTTTTTGGCTTAATAAACTTTCACAGTGTTAGAATAGTTTTATTTGATGTGCTACACTCTAATCTTTTCCCTAATAACACAAGAATCTCTCAGAAGTGATTCTGGGTGTTCAGAGCATGACACTTATGCCCAGGATATGATCTTTCTTGGACCTTAAGTGAAAACCTGTGGTCTCCACTATGGGGAATCCACTCTGCCCTAGTCTAAACACTGATATCTCCCATTCGCTGCACAGCTGCTGAAATCTCTACTCAGCTCTCACTGTCCATGTCTAGCTTAAGGATCAGCCAGAAAGCTAAGAGGAAACTTTTCACATATTCTAGGGGCTCCTTCTTTGTGTCTTTCTTCTCTCCCTTGGAAATTGCCCTAATGTGAAAATTGCAATGAATAATGATGTTCGTTTTTGCGCCCTGAGCCGGATCCTGTCTGATCAGTTTTATAAAGCCAGTTGTTTCATGTAAGTTGTCAAGTTTTTAAAGTTGTTTACTGTGAGAAAGTAAGTTAATTGCAGCTGGACTCTGAAGTTTGGATTTTAGATTAAAGTGTAGTTGAGTTCTGATACAATATGGTACCACAAAGATTCAAAGTTAAGTTCTCAACATTATTTTCAATACATCCACAGTCTAAATTCAGTTTCAAAAATCAGGGGAGTGAAATGGTAGAGGTAAAACAAAAGCCTATCTTCCTAAGGGAAAAGCTATAGAAGTAGTAATTTTTCAGTGATATCCCATTTTATCCCTCTCTAGGGATATTCCTGGGTTTCTCTTTACGAGTACATCCTGTATATCTTTTGCCAGTCAGATGTGTTCACTGACACAGGTAGACTAAATCCTGACAATGACTAAATCCTAACAGTGACTGTGAGAAGAATATTCTATTATTATTCCCATTTTGCAGATGAGGAAACTAAGCCTCAATTTATCTAAGGTCTCAAATAAGCAGTAAGCAGGGCTAAATGTGCAGTCAAGGTGCCAGTTTCCAGACTCAGGTGCTTTCCATTTTATTACATCACTTCTTACCTCCCTCCTGAATAACTATTGTTTTAAGATTCTTCTCATATTGTTGGCAAAAAAAAAAACACAAAACTTCTTGAAAATTTAGGCTCATATTCCAAATCCACTGATATTTAAAAGATAATTTGTAAGTAAGTGAAATAAATGAGAGTGCTGTTTTAATTTCATGATCCCCGTTTTCCTAATTTATGTGCATGCAAGTGTTTAGTCATTATCACTATGATGTTCAAGGCTGACTTAGTTTTTAAATTTGGGCTGTGTGGTTTTCCGAGTTAAAAAAAAATCATTTGTCTAAATCAATATAATGTTAGCATTTGGTTTGAACCAGATTTAGCCTGTGGTTCTCCCTAAAATGTTTCCTTTTTTTTTCTTAATGTTTTCTAGTTAAAGTAGATAATATTATAATGAAACTATTTTGAGGGAGGAATAGAAGATTAATTTGGAGTGGATATAATGTTTTATTTTTTAACATGGTAGATTACCGTTAAGACCCTTCATTAAGGCTAAGTACACATCTTAACTCCGCCTGTCTTTCTCTCTCATCTTTCATTTCTGTGCTCTAAGAATCGAAATCAATGTGAAGAATAGGATGACTGGGAGCTAAAGAAATTCATATTCTAGAAATTCAGTAAGGTCTTCCTTCCCTGTGCTTCTCAGGGTGAATTTTAATGAATTTTTTGTCACTAACAGAAGGATAGTTGAATTGTCACTGAGACACACATTTCTCAAAGATATTTTATGTTAAATTGGTATATGAATTAACACCAGCCTTGGATTAATATACTGCCCCTTTATTGGACACCTGGAGAGTGAATCTCAGTTCTTTTAAAGATAAGTGAATCATGGGTAAAGTTAGTTACAGATTTTTTTATTCATTTAACTCTGGTACAGCATGAAGTGTTGAACAGAATATAAATAAATGGAAAGTTCTGGGATTATTTCCAACTAAAATCTTTGGCAATGGTGGTCGGTTACCATGAGTACCCAGTATCTTCTGTTCCCAGGAAACCTAATTCTACCACAGGCTAATATATCTATCTATGTCTATCTATCTATATCTATATCTATATTTATATCTATATCTATATCTATATATATGTCTCTATTTTTGAAATTGTAGTTACTCACAAATTTCCAAAGAGGAGGGGAGATTAGACAAATACACACTGAGAAACACAATGATGGTATTGTGCTCGTGAATGTGATGCATCTGAGGTTATTTTTCCCACAGCTTCACATGGGCAGTGGTACCAAACTACCATGCCTGCTCTATTAATCCCACTTTTGAATCGCACTGCATGGAATCCAGGGCTGAATGAGCCTTGGCTGTAGGAGGAAAGCAGTAAATAATCTGGCCCCTCAAACGTTTCACACAGGAGCTACCCTGGAAGTCTCCTTACAAATCAGCACACCAGCAAGTCACGTCAGAAGCCTGGCAGCCATGAATGACAGAGAGAGCCCTTGCTTGGGAATGTCTTTAAGAAATTCGTGCGCCGGCCTTCTACAGAATGTCATTTATGTCAGTCAACAGGGGAGAGAATTTATTTGGGAAGCAAGACAGATGGCAGCAGCCAAAACAATGGCCAACAGTTGTGTGCTATGGTATCTAAGCAGGCATTCTAAATCTTGGCACTGGATGTAGTTGGCAACAAGTGCTACTTGGCCTACTGCTACCAAAGTCTGATACTCCTGAGCTAATGGCTGTTTCTTCAAATTGTGAGTAAATTAAGGCTAAACAGACAGTGGAATTTGGCTGGAATTATTTTTCCAATCCAGTATCGGAATCCACCACTAAATTGAAATGCTGGCTCTCTGGGTATCTTTTTCACATATATTGCCATCCACAGGATTTCTTTATTCATCTGGTTTCAGTTCCTAACATGGAAAAAGCTTGGAAGCTGTCAGTCACATCATTACAACCGGAAAACACCAAGCAAACTGAAAGTAGATGACCATTCCTGAGCATATCAGACAACTGTGGTTGCAGGTAAAGCACCATTCTGGAGGCACAGGGGACCCCGAAGCATCAGGGCTGATGTTTGCTCACCTGGAGCAGGAGCTTCAGGAGCCAGGAGCTGGTAGGAAGGCACAAAGAGTACATTTGACGAACTGCTGGAGGCTGAGTGCGGAAAGAACCCCTAGGACCGTGCTCTCTGGAGGTGGCCCTACTCTTGTAGGTTTTACCTCTGGAACTGTACTGGGTTTCGCAATGAAGAACCAAGAGGAATCTCCAACTGACCTTGGAAGGAGGAGAGAAAGGGTTATAATTGTGAAACACACCAAGTGTGTTCTCTATAACAAAGACTTAATCTCTGGAGAAAGAGATTTAATGGAGCCTTCTCCCAGCTGGAGGGAGGGCACTGTTTCTAATCCACCCCTCTCTAGCCTTCCTTATTCACTGTAGAGGCTGAGGGAAAAGCCAGGACAGTGGAGAAACACTTGCAAAGGTCACAGCTCGGAGGCACAGACCCATTAAAAGACTAAATTTAGTCATAAGATTATAGAACCCTTCCCCTCCACCCATTTCACCAACCTCCAACAGAGACCCAGTATAAGACAGTGGGTTAGAGTTGAAAGAGCTGTAAAACACAGATTCTCCAAGAAAGAGGGGATGCAAATGTCAACATTGTGGATGAAAACTAGGACACTGGAGGAAGTTGGTGTCTCTGATATCTACAGCTACAGCAAATATTGAATAAATACCAGAATAGCATAAAACCTTGTGCTATAGGCCTGTTCACCTTAGCTCCTATTGCCTGATACATCATGTCCAGGTTTCCACCATGAATTACAAGGCATACTGAAATAAAAGAAAAGATAAAAATATTTGAAGAGGCAAAGCAACATCAGAAGCAGACACAGACTGCATGCATGTTGAGACTGTAAGACCAGATATTTAAAATAACCATGATTAATATGTTAAGGGCTTTAATGGAAAAACATGTAGACTACATCAAAGAACCAATGGATTTAAGTAAGCTAAGAAATGAACACCCTAAGAGAGAATCAAAAGGAAATGCTAGAAATCAAATGCACTGTAACGTAAGTGAAGAAAGCCCTTGCTGGGCTCATCAGTAGACCAGGCACAGCCAAGGTAAGAATCAGTGAGCTTGGTGATAAGTCAATAGAAACTTCTCACACTTAACACACAAGGATAATAAAGAATCCAAAAAATAAAAGATCAGAACATCCAAGAACAGTAGTACAATTTCAAAGGAGAACATATACATAATTAGAATACCAGAAGGGGAAGTAGGAGAGAGTGGAGTAGAAAAAAATACATATGAAGTAATCATGACAGAAATTTTACAAATTAATGGCAGACACAAAACCACAGATTTGGGAAGCTCAACGAATACCAGTCCAGAAACGTAAAAGAAATATACTCCTAAGCATATATTCAGTGCATGTATCTTTGTCAGTCTTTGTCAAAAGACAAAGGAAAAAATGTAAAGAAGCCAGACTTAACAGGTGTTTTTTTTTTTTTAAGGACCAAAAATAAAAATAATTGCAAACTCTCAGCAGAACCATACAAGGAAGAAAAGGGTAAACTAAAACATTGAAAATGTTGAAGAAAACAACAACAAAAACAAATGAGAATTCTATATCAAATGAAATGAATCTTTGAAAAAGAAGGAAATAAGAAGAGTTTCTTAGACAAACAAAACCAACCTGCAGGAAAGAAATGTTAGTTATTTAGGGGGAAGGAAAATTACATAGATCAGAGTCTCAGATCTATAGAAAGAAAGGAAGAGCATCAGAAAGGAAAGCGAAGGTAAAATAGAAAGTTTTATTTTTCTTAATATTTTTCACTTAAAACATTTTTAAAATTGTAAAAGTTATCATCTTAATCATTTTTAAGTGCGCAGTTCAGGACTGACTGAGTATATTCACATTGTTGTGCAACCAATCTCCAGAGCTCTATTCATTTTGCAAAGCTGAAACTCTGTATTCATTAAAAAGCACCTCCCATTCCCTCTCCTGCCAGCCACTGGTACCCACCATTCTACACTCCGTCTCTATGAGTGTGACAACTCTAGGTACCTTGTATAAATAAAATCATACAGTGTTGGTTTTTCTGTGACTGGCTATTTCAATTAGTATAATATCCTCAAAGTTCATCCATATCAGAGTGTGTATCAAAATTTCCTTCCTTTTTAAGGCTGAATAATATTCTGATGTTTGTGTGTGCATGTGTGTGTATGTGTGTGTGTTTGCCACATTTTGGTTATCCATTCATCTGTGGATGGACACTTGGGTTAAGCTGCTTCCTTTTGGATATTATAGATAATGCTGCTATGGACACAGAGCATTCTGGAACTAATAAGTGAGTACAGTAGGATCACAAGATACACAAAATAATATACAATAGTCAATTAGTTTCCTAAATATCATTGATAAACTGTTTGAATTTGAAATTAATAAAACATGATTTACAATAGCATCAAGAAGTGGAAATTGTCCTTGAATGGGATAATGGTTAAACAAACTGTGGTATATCCATACAATGGAATATTATTCAGTGATAAAAAGAAATGAGCTATCTGGTAACAGACATCATGAAACCTTAAATGCATATTACCAAGTGAAAGAAGTACTACAACTGGAATTATTTGAGTATAATAATAATCATTGGATAATAACCTCAAGTATAAAATAAATATCTTTGCATCTGTACTGTTATAAATTAAGGATCAAAGAATTAAAATACATGCTGAAAAAGGGACAACTCTCCCATGCAGAAGAATTCCAGATAATTTATGTATATTTTCTGCCCTAAAGGAGGTGGAACATAACTCCTCGTTCCATACATTTCACTTGTTTATAGTAATTATCTTTCAAAAGATGGAGTTTGGAAAGTGGGGGGAAAAAGCATGACTTTTCAGTGGAGAAGCCTAACAAACATTCCTTCAGTCTGGTGATCAAGTTAAACATCAGCTGTGATGAGTCATGTTGACGCTGTGTACCCTTGATGTGATGTGGTGAAAAGGGCAAAATATTAACAATTGAAGAAACTTCAAAAAGAGTATACAGGCAAGTAAAGGAGAGATTATTCTGTGAGGCTGGTTAGACATAGAGAATGCCAAATACTTACTGTATGTAGGTTCATATTTTATGAAACTATTCTAGACTATTTCTATTCATCTTTTAAAACTATGATATGCAGAAATTTTCTAATTCATAAATATCCATCAGGGAAATAAACTGTTGTAGGTATGTCCTATAATTATATATAATTTTATATTTATCATGTAAAGATGTGTGATGTCCACATTTTGAGCAATTACAGTATTATTTTTAACTTATTTACTAAGACACCCATCACTACCATTGTGTAGTCAGTAGCCCCTTATTACTCACTTTGTATTAAATACTTTCCCTTCATTTTTGTTTATTTTCAGGAATTCTACCAGATGATATGTATAAGCATTTAATTTACTAAAAGCTAATATCAATTTGGGTGCTGTCACACTAATACGAAATTTTCAAATAGTACTTAGTTGTTGAAAGTAAATGAAGTATCTTCTATTATGAGAGATGCAAGGACTTATAATCATACACATATGGACTCATCAGTGGTTTTCATCACAAAACATCATGAGTCTTATTCATTTCCTTTGCTCACAGTGTTCATCTGCTTGGAAAATATTTATTCTTCCAATTCAGTTTCATATATTTCGTCCATCCATCAAGGGTTTTTTCAATTTAATTTTTTTCATGTGAAGGATACCCTAACTACTTCAAGCTATAGGAACAGCTTGTTTCCTTTAACTCTTGCTGCACTGTCTTGGTCATTTATGTGGAGCTCAAGCTATGTTACCATATTCAATAGTTTATATTTTTTACAAATATTTTTAAAACTCTATTTTTAAAATCTCACTCTCCTTAGAGAGTATCCTTGGATTTTTGCTGATTTTAAAATATATGCAAAGACACGTATGTTAATTTAATGTAAACTTCATCTGAGAAGCACTTGAACTATTCACATAGATTCAAATAATATTACAGCTAAACAGTTTTTTGTATGGTTAACAACAACAAAAACCCACAAAACTCTACTCAAGAAGTAGCACTAATATGAATTTAAGTCAAGTAGATCATCTCATCACATGATTAAGCTCAAGAGGCAGCACTTCTGCCGTGTATATGTTTGTGTGCTGTTGTTTTGCTGACATCGAACTTAGATGGTAAATCATCTTTATCTTGGTGGTTGGGAGCTCTAAGCATGGGATTTGAATCCAGGTGACAGAATTTTAAACTCAGCACTCCATTTGTTTAACTCTGTGGCTTTGGACAAGTGACTTAAAATTCTTTCCATCTTGGTTTTTAATTTACAAAATAGAGATAATAATAGCATATATTTTGTAAAGTCATGTAAATAATTATATAAGTCAACATATATAATGCTCGGGACAGTACTTCACATACACACAAGGATTCATTTTCATTACTGATGCCTTATTAGATTTTATTAACATTTTGGGCACAGCTGTGTATTTCAGAAATTGTTCCACCAGAAGTAATTGTGGGATATCAAACCATCTAATTCACATAGTTTTTAAACTACCAAAATATTATGACTACTCTGGTTGGATCCTTCACTTTGAAATCCTTTATTATGATCAGGAAAACTTAATTTGGTACAAGTATCAGACTGAGATGATGCATTTGAAGACTGCATGGAACAGTGGGTGTGAGTTCTAGTGAATTGAAAACAGAGACTCAGGACTTCTAGAGTTCAAGGAAACTTTAAAATAGATAGACTGGCTTCTTTTTCCCTCATTGAATGTTGATACGTTGACTTCTGGCTATTTGAACGAAATTGTTTGCTGACCTGGTACTCTGCTGGCAACCAGGGATAAAAGACCTTTTGCCTCTTCCCTCTAATCTCTGTATTGTGTTACTTTAAAATCATGTGGAGAGCTTCAGAATTCCAAAGTGGGTCTAAAATGGAATTTTGTCCATTTACATAAGCTTTTATTTAGAAAATGTAATTTTTCACATAATCAAACCAAATTATTTTCTTTGTGACATAGAGATTTCTAGGGGAGAAAATCATGAGTTTGCATGATTTAGTAGGCTTTGCCATAGTTAGTAGCAAGAAAGATAGAGATTTCTTACTCAAATGTGAGGAATTTGTATGTAGGCAGGATACCACCACTGCAGGTCTTACCATGCAGTTTCATACCAATACATCAGTCTATAAGCTATTGGAGGAAAGAGATAA
Organism: Aethalodelphis obliquidens; assembly: GCF_003676395.1. Classification (NCBI taxonomy): domain Eukaryota; kingdom Metazoa; phylum Chordata; class Mammalia; order Artiodactyla; family Delphinidae; genus Aethalodelphis; species Aethalodelphis obliquidens. The sequence continues at coordinate 7,695,144 of NW_020837969.1, forward strand.
TTTTTATATCTCTCACATTACCTGGCAGTGTCCTTCTTTAAGTAGGTGGGAAATAAATTCTTATTTGGTGAATGAATCCGTGCATAGTCAAACAGTAGTTTTTGAATGAAACCGTGGTCTTTTCTTTCAGTAATCTTGGAGAAACATTGCTAAATTGACGTCTTCACCTCCCCCGCCACCCAGGGACTCAATTGAAACCACAAGTATTTTCCTTCTATTGAAAATGTCATTTATGATATTAATTTAAAATTATGATATTAACTTTTAAATATGTAACTTAAATTTAGGACATTTTCATCTCATCAATGTTGTGATTATTTTTGCCTCCAAATTCTGTTTATATACTGCATTTGGAGGTTGAAGCCCTGTATTCACTCAGTACAGAACACCTTTTAAAAATGTTTACTGAAACCCTGCTTTCTTTGGAGAATACTGAATTCTGTTCTGAAGACTGGTGCTACAAAGTAGTTTGTCATGAGCTTTATTCAGGGCTATTAAAAGAGTTCAAATGAATTAAATTTATTTAAATATGTTTTGAGTTACCTTTAAATAAGAAAATGTATTTAAAAATGTATAGTTCAGAAGAGAATTCATTTAACTTATAATTGTTCATGATTCAATAAATGCATTCTTCCCAAAACCCAGTCCCCAACCTGCTCCCAACCTAGACGTTGTCACCCAACTGGACTTTGTGTTTCTCATTTTTTGCGATATTTAAACAATATATTGTTTTGTCTAGTTCACTTTGTAATTGTATAAACAGTATACTCTGTATAGACCTTTGTAATATTTTCATTCAACATTCTATATTTGATATTCAGTATTTCTCAGGCAACTATACTGTTCATTTGTGAATGATGCAATTGACTGATACATTTTTCTGTTGAACGTGGACTAATACAGCTCTGACACATTTACAAGTGAATAGGATATTTCAGTAAAACTTTTTGTAAACCTCTTCTAATTGGAGAACTGACTGTTCATTTACCTAATGGTGCCTTTTGAAGAACAGAGGCTTTCATTTTAATGTAATTGGATTGTGGTTAAAATGGGGTGATTCTTAAGAAATTTTTTACTTCTCTAAGTTCAGAAAAAAAAATCCTATATTTTCATTTAAAACCTTAAAATTTTTGCTTTTTATATTTGTCTTTGTTAATATACCTAAGTCAATTTTAAGCTATGGCCTAATGTAAGAATCCAGTTTAATTTGTTTTCCATGATAATAACCAATTGTTCCAGGATCATTGTTAAATAATCAGTTATTTTTATGCTATGCTGCTACTTTCATTTTCTCGTATGACTGCGGATCTGTTCCTGCAATGTCTTTTCTCTTCCATCATCTTTGATATCTTACAAATTCATCAAATTATGTCTACAAGTGAATTTGCTTTCCTTTTTGCCTGATATAGCCATTGCCTTTCCTGTATCTTTGTATTCATGCCTTAAGTTATAAACAATGTTCAGTTTTTAACATTTTAAATAACACTTCTCCTTCATTTACGCTATTAACTCTTTGTGCACCTTACTCAGCCATATAGTAATCCTAATTTTATCACCTGTGTCTCTCAAGTTTCATGTTTCCTTTCTTCATTTTTCTTTATGCCAATTTCTCGGTAAGTTTTTCCAGATCCACCTTTGAGTTTGCTATTTCTCTTCAGCTGTATCTAATTTATTTAACTTACCCTTTGAGTTTTAAATATAAAAATAATACACTTTTATCATATAAATATTCATTTCTTTTCCTATCTTTGTGGTCACTTAAGAGACCCCTGTTGCTTGCTCATTATTTTTAGTTATTTTTTATTTCTTTAATCATTGTCTTCATTTTTATTTTATTATGGTAACTAGTATCTTATATTTTAAGATCATATCTTCAGAGTTTAAATTATTTGTTGTCTCTGATTCTCATGCTTACTTTTTCATCGTGTGTTGGTAATTTTGGATTGTGAAATCATGGTTGCTTGGTTTTTATCTTCAGGAATCCTGTTGTCCTAGTACCTTTCAAAAGTCAGGTCTTAACTCAGTAATTTCAAATTCAGTTCTGCAAACTTGTTATGGGCTCTGAATATCATCTAAGGTCAGTGAAAGCACTGGTTCTCGTTCTTGCCCCCAGTCATCCCCATGTTTGTTCATGGTTCCCCACTCTTTTTTACTTAGTGCTCATGGTTGTCTTATTCTTTTACTTAATGATTATAGATCCCTATAATTTTCAATTGTGTTTGTTTTTCGGTCTTGGAGACTGTATTAGTTTCCTGTGGCTGCCATAATAAATTACGATAAACTGAAAAGCTTTAGACAGCAGAAATTTATTCTTTCACCAAAGTCCACAATCATAGAGCCAACAGGGCTGCAATCTCTCTGAAGACCCTTGGGGAAAATTCTTCCGTGACTCTTCCACTTTCTGGTGGCTTTCTTTCTTCTTTGTGACTACCCAACCTTTGCCTCTGTCTTTACGTGGCTTTCTCTTCTCTTTCAAGAACACTTGTCATTGGATTTAAGGTCCACCTGGGTGGTCCAGAATGATCTCATCTCAAGTTTCCTAACTTAATTACATCTGCAAAGACCCTGTTGCCAGATGAGGTCACATTCACAGTTTTCAAAAGTTGGGATGTGGACGTATCTTTTGAGAGGGCTACCATTCAACCTATTACAGAGGTTTCCCTTGTTTTCTGTGAAATATGTTCTATCCTGTATCTGGTTTTAAATTTTAAGATTGTCCTTCAGATTATATTGATTACATAGATCCCTTTTCCTACATTACTTTCAAGAATACCGGTTTTAGAGTCTATATGATCTCATAGTCCTAACTTTCTGAATTTGGACAAGACTAGAAAGATAGATAGATACAGGCAGATATAGACATGTATGTTCATATATGGTACCTTATTCAATCAATAACATTTACCATTTGTTGAATGCTTAGCTTAAAGATACTATAACTGGGCTTCCCTGGTGGCGCAGTGGTTGAGAGTCTGCCTGCCGATGCAGGGGACACGGGTTCGTGCCCCGGTCCGGGAAGATTCCACATGCCGCGGAGCGGCTAGGCCCATGATCCATGGCCACTGAGCCTGCACGTCCAGAACCTGTGCTCCACAACGGGAGAGGCCACAACAGTGAGAGGCCCGCGTACAAAAAAGATACTATAGCTACCAGACTGAGAATGTAATGGTGAATTTTGAATAAATCAAAGTCTTATCTGTAAATTACCTTATATGATAGTGTGCCTTAAGTGCTATTATTATTGTTAATATCATCATTGTCATCATTATCAGATAACATTGAGTACTGAGCTCTTCACCAGAGTTTACTCCCTTCAGCAAGCATGTCAGATTGGCACTTTTGTTTTAATTTATTTGTTTTATTTATTTATTTTTGACTGCATTGGATCTTTGTTGCAGGGTGCGGGCTTCTCAGTGCAGTGGCTTCTCATGTTGCAGAGCACGGGCTGTAGGCACGCGGGATTCAATAGTTGTGGCATGCAGGCTCAGTAGTTGTGGCACATGGGCTCAGTAGTTGTGGCTCGTGGGCCCCAGAGCACAGGCTCAGTAGTTGTGGGTGCATGGGCTTAGTTGCTCTGTGGCATGTGGGATCTTCCCGGACCAGGGCCTGAACCCGTGTCTCCTGCATTGGCAGGTGAATTCTTAACCACTGCGCCATCAGGGAAGCCCTGGCACTGCTATTATCAAGGGGCCAATATAAAAAAAAGTTATTTAAACATGATGATACTTCATACTGGCTTTGTTTTTTAACATCTTTAGATTGATAGCCAAGAGATTTAAATTTGATCTTAACTCTGCCATAGGCAAACTAGGTAGTTTTAAGCATATCCTTTAACTTTGCTGGGCCTAATATTTTACTTGCATAAAGTTGGAGATATAAGCTCCGTGGTGAGGCAGGGCCTTTCCAGGTTTGAAATTTCAGGACAGTTTATAAAGCAGACACTCAAGAAGTTAGGACATTTGGCGATTCGATTAAATCCAGATACTGTATAGTATGGAAATCATGCTCTCTATTCCACTTGGATGCAGGTGTGTGTTTATATGTAAATCTGTCAGTTATCTAATCTGGTTATTCTTAATTCATAGCTGCTGAATGCTAAAATTTCGAGTCTGAGAAAAGAATGTCTCAAATGTGGCAGAGGGTACAGATTACACAGATGGAATTTCATTACAATAAGCTTATTGGGACCCCCAAATATCTTCAGTGATGTTTAATGAAATTTAAAGAGAGCCACTTTTCCAGTGAACTTCTGGGTTCACTCCATTCAGGAGAAAAACAAAACAGAGGGTCAAAAGTTAGAAGGCAGGGTTGCACAGTGGTCCCTGTCACCCTAGTACCTTCAGAGACCTCAGTCCTATCATGTCTATGCCGTCCAGGAATGGGATCTCCAAATGCTGGAGACTCTTAATCTAATTAATTTAATTTAATTTAGCTCACCTAATGCTCTCCCATCCCTTAGAATATTGTTTATAAATATGCCACAGAGTTGTCATCTTGACATTGCGATGTGACAACTTACTGGCAGTTAACACACCACCCAATACTTTACAAGTTGAACAATCTCTAGGTAATCATTTGGCCCCATAAAACCATCAAATGTGAGGCAAATCTAGGACTGAAATCATGTAACAGTGCTTAGCTATACTGTAATTGTCTTTGTCAGTTTGGGCTGCTGTAGCAAATGCCATAGACTGTGTGGCTTAAACAATAAGCATTTATGTTTCACAATTCTGAAGTCTGGCACTCTGAGATCACGGTGTCAGCATGATCAGGTTCTGGTAAGAGCTCTATTCCTGGTTTTTTTTGCATGGTGGAGAGAAAGAGATAAAAAATTTAAAAAGCAAGCAAGCTCTCTCCTGTCTCTCCTCATAAGGGCACTAATCCCATTGTGAGGCTCCACCCTCCTGACCTAGTCACCTCCCCAAAGCCCCAAGTCCAAATACCATCACACTGGGGATTAAGGATTTAACATATGAATCTGGGGAAGGGGGTACAATATTCAGTCCTTAAGGGTAATCTTCCAGATAAACTCTAACTACGGTTAAACTGTTTTATTTTAAACCAAAATACAAATGTTCAAATTATTATATAGGACCCTAGTTTGATAACCACTGTCTGATAGAAAGACATGTAAATATAATTTCTACCTTAGGTCACTAAATGTAATTTGAAAAGCAAAATGTTTTATGAAGAATATTTTCATTGCTTTTTTTTTTTTTTTTTTTCTTGTAGTAGTCATTGCAGCTTTTCAGCAAAGTCCAGTTCTCTCTTCTGTCTGGGGCATGGAAGACTGAAATTCCTAGACCTCTTGTGTTTCCTGAACCCATGACAATAGTTCTGGTTTGTCTCATGTCAAATATGTTTTATCTGTAGGAAATAAACCCTCCAAACGCTCTATTATTTCTCTGTTGGCCTCCTGGGGGCTGTCTTGCATTACTCATTTATCCGAAATTAACTGAGTGCCAACCACTCATTCAGGCATTTAATTAAATTTTATATATGTGTATATTTATATATTTGCGCACACACACACACACACACACACACACACACACACACACACACACACCCCATTCCTGCTAGGACTGTGCTAACGTTATTTTGTAAAATCTCTGATTTCTGTCCTTAAGGAGTTACGTTCTAGGAACATCAAACGAGTGTAAGCCTTTAGACAAGGATCCTGATGAATTACAAAGGGTGCAATGATAGAGAATAGCATCGTGACCTTAGTTGGTAATACTACTGTATTGTATACTTGATATGTGCTAAGAAAGTATAATTTGCATCCTTGCAAAAATTTTAAAAAAGGTAAATATGTCAGTGCTGGATGTGTTAATTAACCTAATGGAGGAGATCCTTTCACAACTTACACATGTATCAAAGCATCATATTTAGACTTTAAATATAATGCCATTTTATTTGTCAATTATACCTCAAAAGAGCTTAAAAAATGAAACAATGTTAAGAATTTACAGGTTTAGGGACTTCCCTGGTGGTCTAGTGGTTAAGACTCCGTGCTTCCACCGCAGGGGTCATGGATTTGATCCCTGGTAGGGGAACTAAGATCCCACATGCCACATGGTGTAGCCAAAAAAAAAAAAAAAAAAAAAAAAAATTTAAAAAATATATTTAAAAAAAAGAATGTACAGATTTATATTAGAAGAAAAAATAGGACATTTAATTAACATTTAATGGTGGAACTATATACATTCCTTAGATACAACCTAATATAGTTTCAAAAAGCTGTTTTTGTGTTATTAATAAAATTAGCTTCCTATATGAAAAATTATATATAATAACCTGGCTACAAATTTAATGGTCATACTCCCTGATCTAGATTTCATGTTTCCAGTTTGAAACTGTTTCCTGTTGTCTAATTTGAGATAGTCTATTGTTTTTAACAAAAACATTTATTTTTTGTAAGTATAGGCAGAATGAAAAGGGAATCCATCCCTTCAAATTCACCTCTGAATGAAATACTTGGCAATTGTAATATTAAGAAATATTTTTATCCTATTGTTCTGGCTAGGACTTCCAGTAATATGTTAAGTAAACATGGTGGGAGTGGGCATCCTTGTCTTGTTCGTGATCTTAGAGAAAAAGCTTTCAAATTTTCTCTATAGAATATATGATATTAGCCGTGGGCTTGTAATACATGGCCTTTGCTATATTGAGGTATGCTCCTTACATACTCAGTTTGCTGGGAGATTTTATCATGAAAGGATGTTGATTTCTGTCAAATGCTTTATCTGCGTCTATTGAGAGAAGCATATGATTTTTGCCTTTCATTTTTTTAATGTGGTTTATCACATTTCTTGATCTGTGTATGTTGAACCATCCTTGCGTCCCAGGAATTAATCCCACCTGATCATGATGCATGATCCTTGTAACGTACTGTTGCATTTGGTTGGCTGTATTTTGTTGAGGATTTTCGCTTCTGTGTGCATCATGGGTGTTGGCCGGTAATTTTCTTTTTTGTAGCATCCTTGTCGGGTTTTGGTATCAGGATAATACTGGCCTCATAAAATTAGTTTGGGAGTATTTGCTTCTATTTTGTTTTTAGGAAGAGTTTAGAAAGACTGGTATTAGTTCTTTTTTAAATGTTTAGTGGAATTCACCAGTGAAGCCATCTGGTCCTGGATGTTTTTTTGTTGGGAGGTTTTTGATTACTGATTCAATCTCCTTATTAGTAATCGGTCTGTTCTGTTTCTTTATGATTCAGTCTTGGTAGGTTGTATGTTTCTAGGAATTTATCCATTTCTTCTAGGTTATCAATTTGTTGACATAACATTTTTCATGCTCTTTTCTTATGACCCTTAGTATTCCTTTATGAGTTGTAATGCCCCCGTTACACTCCTGATTTCGTTTATTAGAATCTTCTCTATTTTAATCTTGGTTCATTTGGCTAACAAATGTTTGTCAATTTTATCTTTTTAAAAAATTCTTAGTTTCATTGAGCTTTTCCATTATTTTAATTTTATTTATTTATTAGCATTATTATTATTTGGTTTGTATCCCTTGATCTCACTCACCTATTTCACTCATCCTCCCCTACCTTCTTTCCCTCTGGAAACTACCAGTTTGTTCTCTGTATCTATGACTCTTTTTCTGTTTTTTTTATGGTTGGTTTTGCTTTTGTTTGTTTGTTTTGTTTTGTTTCTTAAGAGTCCACATATAAGTGAAATCATACAGTGTACGTCTGATTAATCTCACTTAGCATCATACCCTCTATGTCCGTCTGTGTCGTTGCAGATGGCAAGATTCCATTCTGCTTTATGGCAGAGTAACATTCCATTGTATATATTTGCACACTTCTTTATGCATTCATCTATTGATGGGCACTGAGGTTGCTTCCATATCTTGGCTATGGTAAATAATGCTGCAGTGAACATAGGGGTGCATATATCTTTTCAAATTGGTGTTTTTGTTTTCTTTGGAAAAATATCCAGAAGTGAAATTGCTGAATCACGTCGTAGTCCATTTATTTAAACATTTTTCTGAGCAACTTCCATACTGCTTTCCACAGTGGCTGCACCAATTTACATTGCCACCAACAGTGCACGAGGGCTCCCCTTTCTCCACATCCTTGCCGAAACTTGCTACTTGTCTGTTTGATAATAGCCATTCTAACAGATGGGAGGTAGTATCTCACTGTGGTTTTAATTTGCATTTCCCTGACGATTAGTGATGCTGAGTGCTTTTTCATGTGTCTGTTGGCCATGTGTATGTTTTCTTTGGAAAAATCTCTGTTAGGTCATCTGCTCATTTTTTAAATTGGGTTGCTTGTTTTTTGGTGTTGAGTAGTGTGAGTTCTTTGTATATTTTGGTTATTAACCCCTTATCAGATATATTGCTTGAAAATATCTTCTCCCGTTCAGTAGGCAGCCTTTTCATTTTGTTGATGGTTTCCTTTGCTGTGCAAAAGCATTTTAGTTTGATGTAGTCCAGTTTATTTTTTGCTTTTGTTTCCCTTGCCTGAGGAAACACATCCAAAAGAATATTGCTAAGACCAATGTAAAAGGGCATACTGCCTATGTTTTCTTTTAGGAGTTTTATGGTTTCAGGTCTTAATTTAAGTCTTTAATCCATTCTGAGTTTAGTTTTGTATGTAGTGTGAGAAAGTGGTCCAGTTAGATTCTTTTTTATGTAGCTGTACTGTTTTCCCTATTCTTTTTAGTCTCGTTTCATTTATTTATGTTTGATCCTTGTAATTTCCTCCCTCTAACAACTTTTGGTTCATTTTTTCTTCCTTTTCTAGTTCCTTGGGGTATAAAGTTAGGTTGTTTATTTATCTTTAGTTTTTCTTAATGTGTCAATAGGTATTTATAGCTATAAACTTCTCTCTCAAAACTGCTTTCGCAGCGTCCCGTACATTTTAGTGTGTTGTGTTCCCGTTTGGATTTGCTTCTCTCCCTCCTCGGAATGCCTGAAGAAGGCAGTTTTGAATTAGACCAGACTTCCTTGTTTGTTGAATAGAAAGACCCATACTAACTCATATCACATATGCAGTTGGTGTTTCTCTGTCACTCGGAAACCAAATTGTGTCCTGCCTTGATAAAGTGGATTCAGCGGGTTGCCCTTGGTGTCTGTGGGGGAGGTGGAGGCCGAACAGAATGTCACTGGCTGTGACTTCTTGTTTTTATTTGATATTGGGTAGAAGCTACGATTTCTTGGAATATGTGGCAATACTTTATAGAGAAGTAGAATCCCAGGTCATTAAGGGAGAGGGGATAAGAAAATCAGGATATTTTCTGCTTTTATGAACAACCTCCATGTCTTAGCACAGAGGAAGTTTATTTTGCACATGCACTGGAGTTTAGCTGGGGGAAGGGATCTACTCCACTCAGTCATTCCGGAGCTCAGGATCCTTGTCTCTGTGACCCCACTTTCCTTCGTGGTCATTGAGTAGTCCTTCTTTAGCTGGTATTAGGGTGGCCAAAAAGTTTGTTCGGTTAGTAAATATGTTGTTCAGTAAAGTTCTTGGTGAAAATGAAAACTGTGTCTTTTATTTTTACTTGAAATGGAATGCACTTTTTGGCCAACCTAATAGATGGGAAAGTGAAAGCATGTAGGATTACCAAAGAGGTTTTAGGAGCCAGGACTGTAAGGAGCTTATGTAAAATCTAACCACATTCCATACATAAAGTCTATGGATCTGACTCATTTACATGGCCTCGCTTGTGTGCAATAGAGGCTGACTCTGCAGAGGAGAGAGGAAATGGAATATGAGAGCAGTTTGTTCTGTATTACAATTAACAAAAGGAATTAACTACTAAATACTTTTCTTCATGATATATGTATATATATATTTTTTATAAATTTATTTTATTTATTTATTTACTTATTTTTTGGCTGCGTTGGGTCTTCATTGCTGCGCACAGGCTTTCTCTAGTTGCAGCGAGCGGGGGCTACTCTTCATTACTGTGCACGGGCTTCTCATTGCAGTGTCTTCTCTTGTTGCGGAGCACGGGCTCTAGGCGTGTGGGCTTCAGTAGTTGTGGCTCCTGGGCTCTAGAGCGCAGGCTCGGTAGTTGTGGTGCACGGGCTTAGTTGATCCGCGGCATGTGGGATCTTCCCAGACCAGGGCTCGAACCCGTGTCCCCTGCATTGGCAGGCGGATTCTTAACCACTGGGCACCAGGGAAGTGCCTATATATATATATATATATATTTTTTTAACATCTTTATTGGAGTATAATTGCTCCTATATTTTTTAATTCTTAAAAAGAGTTTAATATAAATCAGTAGAGCAGAATAGATAACTCAGAAATAGATGTGAACAAATATGCCCAGCTGATTTTTGACCAAAGGGTTAAAACAATTCAATTGAAGAATAGCCTTTTCAGAATACAGTGCTGGAGCAATTACATATTCATGGGCCAAAAAACAAAACAAAAAACAAACCTGGACCTGAACTTCACACTTTACACAAATACTAACCTAAAATGGATCACAGACTTAAATTAATACTGTAAGACTCTTAGGGAGAAAGGAAAAAAGAATCTTTAAGATCTAGGGCTAGGCAAAGAGTTCTTGGACTTGACACCGCATAAACAATCCATAAAAGAAAAAAGAAACAGGTAAGTTGGACTTCCTCATAATTTAAAACTTTTGCTTTGCAAAAGACCCTGTCAAGAGGATGAAAAGACAAGCTACAGACTGGGAGAAAATATTTGCGAACCGTATATCCAGCAGTGCACCAGTCTGTAGAATATATAAATATCTCTCAAAACTCAATAGTTAAAAAAAAAATTAATCCAATTAGAAACTGGGCAAAATACATAGAGACATTTCAGTGAAGAGGATATAAAAATTGTAGATAAGCCCAGAGAATGATATTCAACAACATTAGCCATTTGGGCAATGCAAAGCACAACTTCAGTGAGATATCACCACACACTTATCAGAATGGCTAAAATAAAAAATAGCAATAACATTTAAATGCTGACCAAGAGGCAGAGAAACCAAAGCACACATGCATTCCTGGTGGGAATGTAACATCATGCAGCCGCTCTGGGAGCTAGTTTGGCAGATTCTTAGAAAGCTGAATATGCAGTTACCACATTATCCAGCCATTGCATTCATGGGCGTGTCTCCCAGAGAAATGAAAACTTATGTTCATACGAAAAAGAAACAAGAAAATTCGTGAATGTTTACAGCAGCTTTCTGAATAGACCTAACTGGAAACAACCCAGATGTCCTTCTACAGGTGAATGATTAAACAGTCTGTGGTCCAACCATCCCATGAAACGTTACTTGGCAACAGCTTGTATGAATCTCCAGAAATTATGTTGAGTGAAAAAGTCAGTATCAGGTTGTTACATGATGGATAAACCCACTTACATAGGTCTAGAAATGAAGGAATTGCAGAAATGGAGAGCAGATTAATGGTTCCTGGGGGTGAGGGGGAAGTGGGAGGGAATTGAGTGTGGCTTTAAAAGGGCAACATGGAGGACCCTTGTGGTGATGGAGATATCTGCACCCTGAGGGCATCAATGTCAATATCCTAATTATGATATTGTAGCATAGTTGTACAAGATATTACCGTTGGATACAGTAAATGGCATCTCTTTTTATTATTTTTAACAACTGCATGTGAGTCTACAATTAGCTCATATAAAAAGTTTAATTTAATAAAAGCTTACTTTGCTTTGCTAGACAAACTTTTAACATGTTTTAACATGAGGACTTTTTTAAAGTGCTCATATTTTAGCATAACTCACGGTTAAGTCAATACTTGATTAAGATTATTTGCCAAACATTTAGATTTTTCCACTGTGTTTATTATCTTTTTAGTTTTAAACTAAACAGGGATTAAGTTTCCGTCTTTACAGTTATGTTTCTGAAGCACTGTTGTATGTGCTTTTCACCTGAATGTTACACACAATTTAAAATTTCTGCTAAAATCACATTTCTTAAATAAAACCTAAGAAATGTCTTCTTTAATTTCACACTTTAATATTTGAGTAATATTGAAAACAAATGGACATATATGTACTTATTCTTTAAATCCCAATGGAAAATATATTTTTGAAATGCATTCAAAAATAATAAAATGGGGGGGCAATCTTGTCACGTTGATCTCCCTTTTCCAAGTAAGTAGCTTCTCTACTAAGAGAAAAATATTGATATGAAAAGATTATTTTCTTATTCTCCTAATATTATAATGGAATGTTTGCTCCATTAATTGTATAATTTCATAAAATGGAATCCTGAAAGCTCAGACCCTATTGGAGTGATGTTACATTATCTGCATTCACAGGACAATAGATTTATAATTTTATACCCATTTTCACACAAAAATGTTATATTCCGTCCTGTGCAGTTCTGCAAATAAACACATTTTTTGTCACTTCAACATGGTCACAGTTGTTTGTCGTTATCAGTTAAAATTCAAATAATGTGAGAGCAAATTACTTTTCAAATCATAAAAGTTTATGCTCTTGAACATATTTAGTTATACTTTCTCTGAAATCAACAACTTATGAATCTTGTGATTGAAGTTGGATTGATGTTTGGTTTTATTGTTCACAGAGTTAATTGGCCTGCATTTAGCTTCTTTGTTTTCTTTTACTAAAATTGCATCTGGTTTATCTCTCTTACCTATATCAGTTTTTCTCTGAAATAAGGGCAGGGAAGGAAATTTCTGTCCATTTGAGGGAAACCACCCACATACAGTGGTATTTACATTCTGAGGCATCTCCATAAAAAAACAAAACGGAAGAAGTGAGTCTTTGGTTGAAGAAAAAAGATCTTTAGTAAAGATTGATGGTCATCAAATACATAAGATTTGTCTTAAGAGAGTTTTATTGCTAAAGACATCAAAATCTTAGTCTCAAGACATGTTTGTGACTCTTCAATCTGCAAAGCAAAACTGAGTCTTCCCATGTTCCACTGGCAGGAAGCAGCCTGGACCACCTGCTTGGACCCCAGGAGAGCTTCTTCTCTGTCATCTACTGCAGATGTGGCCAAGGATGAACATGGAAAAGTAAGGCCTCTCCCGAGGGCAGACCCTGGTCCCCTGAAGGTAAGCATCTGGTGTAACCAGAGAACATTCTCCACCCCAGCAGTGTCTCCCTGTGGTATTTTAGAACTGCCAGGGACTGGTGATGTTTGTGAGTCTTACATCTGTCCCCATTCCAAAAGGGAGATGTTTATTGTGGTGATCTCGTTACTGTTCTGTTACTATGGGTTGTATGAGCGCAAGGGAGGTTTCTTTTCATTTTGGCTCGGCACCGGTAGAATATCATATGAGAGCAGAGCACTGGTTCAGATCCCAGACTGTGACCTTGACACACTGGCCTGATGGGAGCGATGATGACCCTTGGGGACACGATGAGTGTATCTTCCATAAAGGAACTGTTCACACACTGCTTTTTACTACTATTGCTCACAAAAAAATCATTCCTCTTTCTTCTGGGTAGATGATAGAATTGCACCTCTCAACCTTCTGGGAAATTAGGTGAAATAATGTCATATTTTGGCCAGTGAAATATGGACAAAAGTACCTGAGTCTTTTCTGGGCAGATACTTTAAAAGGCAGTGCACAATTAGCCTTAATAAGCGGATGCTGAATGAGATGGATCCCCTGTCACCGTGAGCCCTGATGCCAGGGAAGAAGAGAAGGTTCCCATCACCCTACATTAGCAGTGCAGGGTGAGTGAAGGTCAGGAAGACCTCACCTGTCATGATGAATAAACTCGGCTTACATACAAATTGCATGCAGAGAAGATGTGATGCAATCGTTATCTTCATAGATGGAAATACAGTTATAGCAAATCCGAGAGACAGAGGTTTCTATTTTGAGGAGTTGGTTGCTGTGATTGGAGGGGCTCGCCCGTCCACATTCTGCAGCGCCAGCCAGCGGGCTGGGGGCAGAGGGAGAGGTGGATGTCAAAGCCCAAGTCTGGAGACAGAATTTCTTCTTCCTCTGGAGGAGCTCAGTCTGTTTCTTTGAAGGTCTTTTGCTCTTAAGGCTCACCCACAGTTTAAAGGGTAATGTGTACTCTCAAGGTCTACCGATTTAAATGTTAATCATGCCTAACAAAATACCTTCACAGCAGCATCTCCACCCGTGTCTGACCAAGTATCTGGGCACCACAGTCTAACCAAGTTGACACATACATCGATCGTCACAGGGGCAGAACAACTATGTAAACAAACAAAAAACACCTTGTTGTTTGTAAATGCATTTTCTCTCCTGGTCTAAAAAGATACGATCTTTTCCTAGCTGACCTTTTTGTTTAATGAAGGGTGATTTTCACTGGAATCTACTATAAATATGAGATTCACTTGGTATATCATTGTGGAAAATAGTCATAAACCATCTGAAATGTTACCAGGTAGAATTTGGGTTATGATTTTCTTAGTTTGAATCCAGGAAGTATTTGGGCTTTTCATTTTCTTAGTATGATATCCTGAATTTTTTTATTTTAAAAATAATTTTCAGAAAAACTTATCCTACTGGTGAAAGTAAATAAATACCCTTATAACTATAATCAAGTTAATCATCACTAAATCGATATAACAGTTGAAATCCAAGTGATAGATGCATGTGATGACATATATCTATACACATGTATGTATATGTATACATATATACATATAATTCTATTCTGGATTGTGGCTATTTCTTAGCCTAGGTGTATCGATTTTGAGATAATAACGCAAGCTGTACACCTGTAATTTTTATTCTATACTTCAATACTAAAAAGTCTAGTTTATAGGACTGATTATTGTGAAAACAACAGTCTCTCACCAAGTCACTTTTCACCCAGTTCCAACTTTGTTTATTGTCTCATTTCCTTGTTGTAGGTAGACTGTCTTGAACGCTTGTGAGCATCCTTACTAGATGTCTTTTCTCTTGTCTCTTTAATAACTCTCTCAGTCTGTAAGGGTTGAGTCGTCCCACTCACCTTGTCCCTTTCTGCCTTTGCTCTCTGTAACGTTACATTTTCTCATGTGACTGCACATCTCTGGTTGTTGTGCTACGCATCGTCAAGGTGGAAGGATGCTGTGGGTTTCCAGGCATAGACATAGGTTCACATCGTCTCTATGGACTGTGCAGGCATGTATATACCTTAAGTACTTATGTTGGGACGTCCACTGCAAGAATATAGTAACAAGTGATAGGCGTCCGCAAAAGAGGAGATGGAATAAGACAGTAGGAGAGTGGGAATACTTCTTGAGATCTTGGAGTGAGGGACCTGGCTTGAGTGCAGAATCTGCTGTTTACTTGGGGTGGAAACTAGGCTGTGCTTAACCTCTCAGTGGCCCTGTTTCTAAACCAGGCTAAGATAATACAGGCCAACTCTCTTGGGCTGCTGTCACTAAGTTCCAGAGACTGGATGGCTTATAGACAACAGAAGTCATTGCTCACAGTTCTGGGGACTGGGGCGTCCAGGATCAAGGTGCTGGCACATCTGTATCTGATGAGAACCCACTTCCTTTTCATAAACATTGTCTTCTCTCTGTCTGGCAGAAGAGACACGGAAGTTCTGTGGGGTGCCTTTTGTAAGGGCACTAATCCCATTCACCATAGCCCTACCCCTCATGATCTATTCACCTCCCAAAGGCCTCACCTCCTAATAGCAGTGTGTTAAGGATTAGGTTTCAACATATAAATTTTGGGGAAACACAAATATTCAGTCTGTGGCACTAACATTTTTGTCCTCTGTCAAGTTTTGTACTTTTTTCATTAGTCCTTATTTATTTATTATTGTAAGAATATTAGGTAAGTTCTATTATTACATAGATTGGGGAACTTGTAATTAGAGAGATTAAAAAAATTTCTCCCGAGGACACGAAGAAGAGGGGTGAGAATTTCAGTTTCGATCTATGTGGCCCAAGAGTCTGTTGTTAACCACTAAGCTACACTGCCTCCGTTCATGAGGCTCTGTTATAATGGCATCAGTTCTTGTGTCTCCAGTACTCAAGAATCCAGTTCTGCTGAGGAACTAAAACTTGCCCTGACTTCAGTCCTTGAGCATTTCTCCCAAACTTTCTAATTACCCACCCCTATGACCATTCATAATCTTGGTACTTTTATATCAAAAACAAGGTCCCATTTTTCCTGAGTATTGTGAATACATGGGTATATCACAGGTAGATGCCACTTGGGACCTGGCCCCGTCTTCAAAATACTGATTCTTTAATTTACTCCATGAAAATTCCTCACCTGGTCTATGAGGGTTTTCTTAGTGTGATGTGGATATAAGGAATTTTGTATGAGAGTGAAATTGGTGTGACATATTAAATCCTGTACCTTTCATAGTCATCAGTTTTTGGATAAGTAAAATAAAACCTGACACATACAGAGATTTGAAAAGGAATGTTATGGATAACAGATTTTCTTAATGTCTCTGAAAATTTTGCAATGAAAGAATCCTGGAAGACCATTAGGTATATGTTTCTATAGATAGAGGAACTTTTCAATATGGAGTAATAAATGGTAATATACCAAGTTAGCCAGTATGACATGGATGATTAATTGGGTAAATTCAATTGAGTAAAAATGTACCCAAAACACATTTGGGGTTGTATTAAACGGTTATGGACAATTTTGAATTATCTTTCCCTGAGGATCAGTGGTAAAAGAGGTCCATTATATTGTGTGTGTGAGTGCAGAGGTGGAGAGACTGTTCAAAGAGCATGGTATGGACAGATAATCTATGAAATTAGAAAAACATTAAAGGGCCTTTTAAATTAAGTAACAATCTTCAATAATATATTTTGAAAGAAATAGAAAGGAGCTAAAAGCTCAGGTATTAGCACAGCAGAAAATTGTAACAAAAGACCTAGAAGTCCCATTGAATGATTGATTAGTCATTCATCTCTTGTTCTTTGTATTGCATATATTTTATTTTCACGCTGTATTCTTTGTTTCACCTTACTGTTGTTGTACAAGGTATCAGGAGCAGGTAAACAGTAGCCGATGGTGGTGGTCATATGTCTGATAGCTCCTCCTCTTCTCTTATGCAAATTCTTAATCAAGTACTTGTTTAGTGCACATGGTCAATAGTATCTAAATCACATCTGGTGTTCGTGATGGAAGGAATTCTGGTCAGTAGTAGTCACAGCATTTTAGAGTTGACACTCTAGAAAATGAATGGATTTGTGCTCAGAAAACTTAGTCACAATAGCCACATATCCTCCAAAAATATCACCTGCTGACCCCGTCTTTATTACCAGTTATCTTCTGGTGGAAGGAGACTTGATGGTGGGCCAGTTGGGGAAGGGTGGTCCTGCACATATTCTTAAAGCAGCAAAGTACCTTTGAGCAGAGCAGCCACCTCTAAGATTATGCAGGTTAATAACAGGAGCACTTCCAGAATATGTATTTCCATAAGATTAAATACTTTTTTGACAAAGAATACAAAGTTATGAACAGAAAAGTGAATATTTACAATAAAACATATTAAAATGATAATAAGATATTAAGAGAGTAATAAGGGAGTATCACAGACAGCTTCAAGATGATAGATACAGCAACATAGATGAAGTGGAAAAGTTTCCTTAAGGACACAAACTATCAAGGCTCACACAAGACAGGTAAGCTGAGCCACTCTACAACTATTAGAGAAAGGGAATTTATTGCTGAAAATCTTCCCCTGAAATATCTGTATATCCAGATGTCTTCACTGGTTAATTCTATAAAATATTTAATGAAGAAATAATATCAATGCTATACGAAAATCTTCCAGAAAACTGAAAAAGAAGGGAAAATTCACAGTTCATTCTATGATGCCAGAATTACTCTGATATAAAAACCAAAGATATTACAAGAAAAATACAGAACAATATGTCTCATAAAATAGATGCAAAAAGTTTTAACACACTTCCAACAAATCTAATACAACATTATATATGTATAATATTATATATATATTATAATATAGTTTATATTATAATACAATATATATATGGTGCTAACGTTAAGATAAACATATACATCATTGAACAAAATAGTGATTCCAGGTTAACACCTATGTGTGTACGGTCAATTGACTTTTAATAAAAATGCAATAGCAATTCAGTGGAAAAGAAGATAGTTTTTTTAAGAATCAGAGGCAAAAACAAGCAAGCCAACAAACTTTACTCTGTATCTCGTCCCATATACAAATATTAATTCAAAATATGGCATAACTAATCTATGAAACCTCTAGAAGAAAAATATAGGAAAAACAACCTTTATGACTATAGGTTAGACAAAGATCTTATAGGTACAATACCAAAAGAATTATCTATAAAAGAATAAATTGATAAATTGGAGTTTATCAAGATGAAAACATCTCTTCTTAATAAGACTCTGCTTGGAAATGAAAAGACAGGTCAAGGACTTGGAGAAAATATTTGCAAATCAGACAGCTGATAAAGGACTTCGTATCCAGAATATGCAAATAATGATCTAAACTCAGTAATAAGAAAATAGCCCTATATATATAAATGGGAAAAAATTGGAACAGACACTTCACCAAAGAGGATATCCAGATAGCAATTTAGTACTTGAAAGATACTCAACTTATTAGTCATTTTAGGTAAATGCAAATGGAGCCACAATGAGAAATCACTAACCAACTGTTGGAATAACTAAAGAAGAAAGAAAAGAAAAAGACTGTCCAGACCAAGTCTTGGCAAGGATGTGTAGGAATTAGAACTCTCTCATAATGATGGTGGGAATATAAAATGATGACAATGATTTTTGGAAAACGGATCAGCAAATTCTTAAAAAACTAAATACACACGTACCAAATATTCATTCATTCCACTCCTTGGCGTTTGCCCAAGGGATATGAATGCATATGTCCATATAAAGACTTAGACGTGAATGTGCATATCACCTTTGTTTGTGTTACCCAAATGCTGGAAATAATCTACATGTTCATCAGGGGGTGAATGTTTAAACAAACTATGGCCAATTCACACAGTGGGGTATTTACCAAAAAAAAAAGGAAAAAAGGAATAAGCCATTACTACAACAACGTGGATAAGAGAAGCCACACAAAAATGAGCAGATAGGTCATTGAATTTACGTAAAATTCTAGAAAATGCAGACTAATCAGTAGTGATAGAAAGCAGAGCAGTGGTTGCTTCGTGAAGGGGCCGTGGGTAGGCAGGGGTGGGGGTCAGGTTCAACAAGGGTGGGAGAGTTTTTGAGATGATGGACCTATTCGTGTTCTGATTACGGTGTTGGTTTCATGGGTGTATATACGTATCAAAACATACCAAATTATATACTTCAGACATGTGCCATTTATTTTACGGCTATCACACCTCAATAAAGCAGTTAAATAAGAAATCTGAAAAAATAATAAATTTAAAGAATTAACATGTCCATAAATACCACACACACACAAATATATATATAAAATTTCTGATATACAGTAATAATCTTTTTTATGTATTTTACCATTTCTTTGAAGTGTTTGTATGGTACTGATTTTGCTGTATTTTCTATAGAGAAAATAGAGATTAAATTTAGTCTCTACTATCGCTGGTCAAAATTTATTGGGGATGCTTGGATTCCTAAAACGTGCAACTTTACACTTAGTACGCTTTACTTCAATTACTCTGTTCTCAAACGTTTCAGTGCTAATAAATTTATGTCATTCAATCTCCAACAAAAAAGGGAGTATCACATTGGATCATTTATCTACTTCCATAACACTGCTGCATGACCAAACTAGTGGCTTAGGTAAGAATTATTCATTCTCATGGATCTATGGGTTGCCTGGTGCTTGGCTGGCCCAGGTGCCTCAGCTAGGTGGCTGGGACAGCCTTGCTTCTCACTGAAGTTCTGTGGGTCAGCCAGGTGGCTCTACTCTTTTTCTTCTAGAACTGGGAGCTAAACAGGGCATATTTTGCTCATGGCAGTTGCAGAGGTAAGGCAGGCAAGCAGAACGATGTTTTGTCTCTGAAAGCCCAGGCCAGAATGGACACATTGATATTTCCACCTCATTCCTTTGGGCAAAGTATGTCACTTGGAAGAGTGAAGAGATGGCTGAGCAGGTGCGATTTCCCTGTAACGAGAGCGTAGCGAAATGTGGGTGGATAGAGACATGAAGGAATAGGGCTAGTTGTTCAATCCACCACCTGCACTTATATTGATTTATATACTGGATTACTAAGTATACTCCTTCTAGGAGGTATCTTCAGGTCTTCTGTCTATGTTTTTTACACATCTGATGATTAGAAGACTTTTGCAAGTCTAGCTGTTGGAGGCACACATTTCAAACTTTGTTTTTTCTCTACTACCCGTGTATTTACAATGCCAGGCTATGTCCAAACAGTGACTCATCTCCTTTCCCTGAAAATTTGTCACAGCGCTGGTAGTGTGGCACCATGGGCTAAAGAAGTGTAACTGGAAACCATTTATATACTGGAAGAGTTGTTCACAGAAGTAGCTACAATCCATGTAATCGGATTAAATGTGTCCTCCGCTCAACTTCCCCTTTATTGGATACTGAAAGTACCTGCATCCACTGCCATTTACCCAATAAAAGCAAAAGTGAGGCAAAGGACGAATTGCAGAGGAAGTAGAAAGGCTTTTTAATCAACTGTGATTTTACAAATTTACAAAAATGTATGATAGTGTGAAAGATGTAGTACATTCATCCAGGTCTTCAGAAATGCCTAAGCAAGCGAGGCTCTCTTAAACTCAGAACTCATGCCTGGTTAGTTTCACAACAAACAGTCTTTGTGTTAATTCCTGTCTTGCCTGTTCAAGCTATTTGCATATTGAGCTCACTCATTAGTTCAATGAAAAGTCTGTGCAAACTGTTCCCCAGTCGTTCTTCAGCTAAAAGCATCAGTGTAGTCTCAGTATATCAAACTTAGCAGAGTCAATTTAATTCCAACATTTACTAATAACTACTATATGCAAAAGCTGGGTAAATACGCAGTGGTGAATAAGTTGGGGGTTTTGTCCACGAAGAGTTCACAGTCTTGGACAGTAAAGAAGAATGGCCCACCACAATTAGAAGACTCATCAAATTGTGTGCATTAAAGAGGTCCAGATCTTTGTATGTAAAATAAAAGAAGACAAATTTAAAAGCATGTTGTTAGGGCATAACAAAGTGTTGGTAAAAAGTAGAAAAAATAGGAAAGGGGATTTTTACTGACTGTCTAATATATGCTTTGTAGTGTCCTAGGTACTCAACATACCTTATTTTATTTATATCTTCACAGCAGTCTCATGAGCTCAAAACTTACCTTCTATCAACCTTAGAATTATCTCACCCCTTGGGAAAGATCTTACCTTATTTTATGTGATTGCAATAGGTTAGAAACCTTAGGGCGGTAAGAGTCAGTTACAAATAGAAGGGTGTAACTTACAAGATTCCTTATTGAATGAAATGTCCAGTATTGCTGGCCCTGTCATCAGTCTGAGGGTGGAGTTTGTCACCCATAGGATAATTTGCTATAGAGCTGGCGTGGCATGACCTCTGTGCTCGGAGAAAGACAGAAGAGGTCATTTCCCACTTACTTCATTTTTTGTCACTTTTGCAATCATTTCTTAACTTGGTACACTAGAAGACATGCTTTTATCTAATTTTTATAAAAATACTAAAGCAAAAGTCATAGCTAAGAAAAGTATTTGAGCAGACGATGTGGAGGTGACACTTGCTTTCCTTCCTTGTCGTGTCTGTCTGTGAGGACGGGCACAGAGGTCTAAGTGTGACTCACTTAAGGACACTATGTAGTCATAGCGTGCTGGCCTCATCTGCTTTCAGCGAAAAGTGGGAGTCATAACATGCTGAGGCCAGAGATCTTCAGGTATCTTGTTCGGAGTTTCCTGAGGGGCTCACTGATTTTTACATAAAGACCCAAGAATCCTGGAGATGATATAACTCATCCAAAGGCACACACAATGCGTGTGACAGACCCAGAATCCAACTTAGGCCAAACTCTCCCAAATCATTAAAAACAAGAAAAATACTTCCACTTGGGAAAATTCAGGAGGTGATTATTAGAAGATGTATTTAAGTGGAGCCTTGAAGAAAAAAATATATGATTTTAAGAGGTGGAGGTGATAGGAAGGGATGCTTTCTGAACTGGGAAGGAAGGAAATGTAGGGCCCATTTCAAGAGAGAAAAGGAGTCCAGGGTTCAAGAATAAGATTGTTTTGGGAGGATGGGATTATGCAGGAAAGAAAATAAAGGTACGTCAAAGCACAATTATGGATGGTCTCACACACCAGCATAAAGTGTATGGATTTTATACTCCATGCACTGAGGAGACAGTGCAGACATTCTTATCAGAAATTTGACTTGAATTTACCTGGGTAAAAGGAGAGAGTCTCTGATAAAATGTGACAAGGTTATATAGAGATTTGAAAATGTCAGAGGCAGATGCAGCAGTTAGCTGACCTTCACAAAAATTAAGCAAGAGGAAGGGGGGCAAGTGGCGGGGGGAGATGATGGTGGTGGGATGAACTGGGAGACTGGGATTGACATATATACACTCATATGTATAAAATAGATAACTAATAAGAACCTGCTATATAAAAAATAAATAAAATAAAATTCAAAAACAAAATAAAACAAAATAAATAGTGTCAGAGCTGACGAGGGTTCTTCAGCATGAGCCAGGCCAGGCCAGGCTGACCCAAACCCTTTAAAGATCAGAGACTCAGAGTACCCATTAAAACTGCACCAAAAATACTTCACTGTTTATAAATAAAATAATTTAAAAAATTAAGCAAGAGGCAGGGAACTAGGGCAGACTGATACAGTTGAGACAGATGTAAAAGGTAAAAAAAAAATCACAAACAAAATTCAACAGAAAGAAAAATTACAAACTGATGTCACCAGAGACAGACAGACAACTTTTCCAGAATGGAACAACCCATTACGTTAAACCATACTTTGTAAATTACTTGACAAGCTCTGTAATCATTCTCCCAGTTTATTCATTGAAGGCTTTGGGTTGAGAATCTGTCACCCGGAAAGGGTGGGCTCAGGTGACCAAAATGTTCACCAACACAACAGCCCTGAGGAATTCAGGACTTTTGTCAAATAGCAAAGTCCCCTTTGAGCCCAGTTCCAGAGACGAACCAGAAGGCTGGCCCGAGTCCTCCATAGCAGCTGGCCGGTCTGGTGTCCAAACTTTACAGGCTGAAACTTGGTGGCTTTTGTCTAAAATGGGATGACTATGGCTTCCTAGGCAGTGGACTTCGCTCTGCCATTTTAGTTGGATGTTAGGCGCTGTTCTTGTCCAAACGGAAATGTCGCACCAGTCACTCCTGGAAAAAATGTTCCTGTGAGTAATTATGTTTATGAGCAGAAACCGTGTCTGGAGAACTAATACTACTTTCTGAACCATGCACTTTAACCCTTTGCGTGACATCTTACCATTTACAGAAACTGGGGGAAAATATTTGGAGACCTGAAGGTTAGCCTGCCCCTAAGTTGACACTAATTACGGAACATGCTTCCCTTGATAAACTAGGAAAGTGAGGAAGAGGAGAAAATTACAAACACAGCCACACAACCACAGATTGAGTGTAGTATCCACTTTCCCTTACTCAAGAAAGCTGTTTTGAAGCATAAGGTCTCACCTTTATATTTTCCCCTTGTATCTTCATTTTTTAATATTTTTAGTAGGTTGTAAAGATACTTCATTGGTCTTAATTCAGGGCTCTTTTTCAAATGCCTCTGTTTGCCCTTAGTACTAGGACGCTAACAGAAAGTGGTAAAGACTTTCAGTTTTCGTGGAGATAAGGTAGGTGTGACACCTATGTGTGATGTTCCTTTAATTCTCCTACCTCTGCTCCTGGGCTTTTGTTACACGTCAGAGGGAACTGATGGATAAAAGACAAATGAGCATCAGAGAGAAGATGGTACCCAGAGTTAGATGGGATGACATTTTCCCAATGGGATAACAGAAGTGCTGAGCTCATAATATCTTTGAGAGGATTGAATGTGTTCATGCTCATAAAGGGCTTAGGTCAGTTTGGGGTTCATGGTAAGTGTCCGGTAGGTACGTGGCCTTAACTACCAACTACTAACACCAGCATCACCACCTGGCCTCCATCTCAGCACCGTCTTCATCCAGTCATGGGAGTGATTCCCACGACGGCTTTCCACAGCAGCCAACGGAGACAGAACCCGAGGGCCAGTGGTCCCATCCTGACGTTTACCGTCTCCATTGCTACAAACTGTATTGTCACTCCTGTGATGCACTTTTACACATGCAGAAAGCACAGCCCATTTTTTAGAAATATTCTGAGGTCGATCCATCCATTTTCACACAGGGAGAGATTCCCTTATAGCATAAC
Source organism: Aethalodelphis obliquidens (assembly GCF_003676395.1). Lineage (NCBI taxonomy): Eukaryota > Metazoa > Chordata > Mammalia > Artiodactyla > Delphinidae > Aethalodelphis > Aethalodelphis obliquidens. The sequence continues at coordinate 7,719,420 of NW_020837969.1, forward strand.
AGATTCTCCAGGGAACAAGGCAAGCAGGTGCGCTGGTGATCCCAGCAATGGGCCACCATAGGGTTCAGGAGATGCACGTATTGTGAAGATGTTTCCAGAAGAACCCTTGTAAGTTCTTTCCCAGGAATGCCTGCCAAGCACAGGGCTTGTGCCTGTCCCCTTACCGGGAGTCTGTGATTAGGCTTTAGGCCAGCTGTGATGAGTGTCTGAAACTCGTCGCAGAAAGTACCGTGTCACTTAAATCCCCCAGCTGACCTGCATACAAGAAAGGTGTGAAAATTGCTCCAACTCGCATCATTTTGAAAATTGAGACAACAGAGAATTTGATTTACTCTCCCCCTTTTACACTGCCAGGCTTTTTCTTAAACTGCAGATGGATACTAAAAGCCAAAGGGGCAACACCTGAAACGCTCAAGCTGTTGTTCACACTCGATGCTCTCGCACCTACAGACAAGCCAGCAGGGCTTTGTTGGTGGTGACACAGCGACCCCGACTCAGAGCTCTGTTTTCCTCTCTTGCCCTCCTCCACACTGCTGCAAGACACATTTGCCTCTTATTCTGCAGGAACAAAATTAAAATTATGGTAGGCTCCCATAAAAAAACAAAAACCTGAAATCTGGGGCTGCAGGGAAATGAAATTTGCATTTATTCATAGGTCATGATGAAATAAAAGTGTTTTCACAAAGCATTCATTTGAAATCCATGTATGATATATTAAAAAGATAATTTTTCAGATTCTATTGTTAAAAATTCCCCACTGTTTTGAAGCCATCTCTATCATAGGCCAGCTTCCTCTGTATTTATGACTGAATGGGAACTCCTTACTTTGTATATAATCAGTTACGTTTTCTTCTTTCCGCGCTAATTTGTCACTGTTTTTAATACTATTCCTATGAATGATATCTTCTATTCAGGATGTTTTTCTAATTCATTGTTGGAGATCATCTTGTAGCTGACGAATTTGCTGAACTCTAACTTGTTTAGCATGTTTATCTGATGATTGTATTGTGTTTTCTTTAACAATGAGCGTGTTGTATACACATGATGCCAATTGTTGATTCCCTTCTCTTCTAGCCTGGGATTCCCAGGAAGCAGCAGCTAATGCAGTGGCTTATGTGCTAATAACATATTAGAGAGGACAATTCCAGAAATAGGACTGAGGGCCAGGGAAGAGGGAAGCAGAGGACGGAGAACTCAGTCAAGCAGCTGCCCCCAAGTGCAACCCAAGGGTAATCCTTGGCTTTGTTTACCAAGAAGTCATTCGAATTGCATTTTAGGGCAGTGCATCCAGAGGAAGAAGGGAGAAAACTGAGCCCACTGGCTCAGCCTCTGCTTGGCTAAAGATTGACACCAATGTGCGTTAACTTCCTTGAGCTTATAAATTTCACTTCCTTGGGCACCAAACAAGCTTCATGCACCATCATAACCAGTAAAGGAAGAGAGAGGACTGCAGTTTGGGCAAGCAACAAAGCCCTCCCCAGTTGTGTTTGAGTGGAAATTGGTTAAATCACAGGTGAGTCCATCTCTAGCAATGGCTAGAACTGGCCGTAGGTAAGGAAGGCCAAGAAAATTTGATGTGACTCGTGGGATGTGTCTGACAGACCCCCTCCTGGGCACCACTTGTTCCTTCCATATTGTTGCAATATGGGATCTCCAGAGGGGTGAGAACAGGTGCTGTCACTCGTTTTCTGAGAAGAGATTGAAAAGCCCAGTTGGTCCCAGGACCTCCTCCAAGATGACAGCCAGATGTAGATGCTACAAAGATGTCAGGCAAAATGGAGAGTGCAGCAAGCTGCAGGCTGTGACTGACACTCGTCCTCTAACCCTTCGGCATCCATTGCGGTTTTCTCTCACCACCGGCCAGTACTTTGGCGGACCTTCGTTGCTTAAATGGTGGAGTAATCCAGCCTTCATCCGCAAGAGAATTGAGTTGTTCGTTATCTTGTTTTGTTTTTTTTTTGTTCAGGTGATAGTTTTGCACATATATTCCTATTATACACTGGAAAAACAGAAGAATAACCCCAGGGTAGATCTTCAGATCCATTGGGCCTACTATGAGACAGGGCTTAGCCAAAACTCCATTTACCACATAACCTCCAGATGCCCCCACTCCATCCAGAGGATCACGGTGGTAATGACTGTCTCCTGGTATCAGTGTCAGCTCAGACCCCATTTCTGCTAATCCTCAGAATCTCTGGGCATCCTTATCTCCATCTCCAGGGCACAGCTACCCAGAAAATCGTCATAGATCTCTTTGAGAAAAATTGAAGAAGTACTTGGGCATATACTTGTGGTGACACTGCAGAGAGCTTTTGGTCTGTGGACTGATTTTGATCTGGAAACTTGGTGAAGAACCATGATTTTCCATTTGTCAGCTGGTAATAGCCTTCAGTCCACCAGGCTGTGTAGGACGTATCAGCACAGAAAAGTTCTATCTATCAGTCAGTCGATGGATAGATTGACTGAAGGATAGATCTATCCATCAGTTTATCGTCCATCTCACCCTAACTGGCTGTCCATCTCTCTTAACCATGAAAACGCTATGGTCAAATATCCATTGCCGGCCCATTAGCCTTACTCGCCGTTGCAGTAATTATATCGCCTTGCCTCAGGATGTGTTGCATGTCGCCACGCCATCTTTGGAATCCTATCACCCTCAATGCTATTAGGGAACTCAATCTATGGCAGCACATCTTACAGCCACCTTGGCCTACAAAAAACAGCCTCCATTTCCTCAGATATTATATGACTTCTCTCGAAAGTATATTCTTTATTTCCTTAGTAAAGGGCGTGTCCTTGGACCATCTCGAGGAACATGGTTGGCTGTAGTTTCTCAGTTCTTACATAGTAAGTCTGGTCTAACATTCTCAGTTCCCTGAGACGACTGATATGTCCCTCAATACTGTGCCAAGAAATTTCTGGCATATTTACCTTATTGACTGGGCAAGGCTTTGAGTGTCAGAGCTGGTTCAAGGAGCAGCTCAGTGAACTGTTAGGATCGTACTGTGGTGTGTTTGCCAGAACGCCGAACCCTTGACCACGTGCCCCGCGACCTGCGTACCCAATGTCAATAAATGCGCCCTATTTATACATCTCTAACCTTCAGTTCAATACTCTTAACATCCAGCCTCGTGATCCATATGTGCTCTCCTATTCCCATGGGTATCGATGAGCCAGTTGCTTCAGTTGCTTTGGCCATATAGCTGTTTCCTCTCAGAGCAGAAACTATAATTCCCCTGTCTCCCTGCTGTGTGTCCTGCCCCGCGATTTCTTGTTGATGCCAAAGCTGGGACGTGATGGGACCCTACCTGGCAGGACGGTTGTGAAACTCAGAACTGAGGGTTATTTCATGTCCCAGGGCCACCCCTTGACTCCTGAGATGTAGGCGTCGCAGGATAAATTCTCCCTTTTTCTCCTCTAGACAGTCTCTCCAGAGACGCAGTTTATTCCACTTCTTGGAGGATGTTGCAATTAGCAGTAGCTAATTCATTGCTTCTCCATATTTTTCCTTGACATTATCCTTGTCAATTACTCCTTCTCTTTGAGATTACATTCCCTAGTGAAGGAGCAGCACGGGAGCCTTTGCCTGAGATTCTTTCCGAGAAACTAAAGCTAAGACAGAAGTTAATGTTTGGCCCTAGAACACAGTCACGTGGGGATTTTGCAGCTGTGTTATTTAACAGTCTCAACGTTACACGCAAACCAAATCCTGGTGCACGTGTGACAGTGATAACTGCTGGATTAAGCAGCATTGCAATTATGAAGGCTTTTATCTGTGGTTAGTCGTGGTGAGAAACAGGTAGGAAGTGAAACATCAGTGTACAGCGACACCTGAATAGCATGGAGAGCAAAGAAAAGAATGAGGGCTGTAGAGTGAGTTGGTTTAGCTCAACTACGTTTGGAATCTTGGACAAAAGAAAATAATAGGTTTAGGGCAGTGAACTTCCATCACAAGGTGCACCATGAAATCCATCCGAGGGACTTTTCATGACTGACTCAAAGAGCTTTTCTTGTCTGTAGGAGCAGAGCAGACTGTGCTAAACTTCATGGGCAGAATTGCCTTGTAACTGTCGTGGTGAGGCTTCAAGGGAGACTCATGCATAACGCCCACGTGCACCAAAATGAGAATCAGAGCCCTGAGATGAAGACGGGGCCCCGAATGCTAAGGTAGGGGTATCTGGGTGGATGAACCTGGGTGTCGTGACTCTTGAGATACTCCTGAAACGTCTGGTTGGTAGAAGCCTTCTACTGACTTTTGGCAAAGAAAAGTAGCCTCATTTTACCCAGAGACGATGCAGTGAGTTCCAGACGTAGGGGTGTGCCCCAGAGATGCAGACTTTCCTCAGGATTTGCTACCCGGCTTCTCACCGCTTCCTGGCCAAAACCAGAGGCAGGTCACAACTCATTCAGAGAGGGGACTAGCGGTCTGTGCTCGGGGAAAAGATAGCTGTATGGCCAAAGAAACTGAGGAAACTGATTAAAGGAGACCCACGGGCAAGGGGGAGGTTTCCTCAGAGAGAATTCGGTTGGAGTTCACACAAAATTAGTCACTGGTTCAGTGGCTGGAACGCAAGCCAGAAAAGGCTGGGGAGATAGGAAGGGTGTATACTGGGTGTCGGATACACCTATTGTTTTAAACTTCACTTGTCTCTTCCTCTTGTTTTTTTCCTTCTTGCTTTTCTATTCTAGACTTATTATATTGGATGATAATGGTAACAGTATGTGCTTTGTTCTGAGTAATAAAGGAAGCACAAACAAATTGTTTCTGTTGTTCGTGAGGTTTGCCGTAAGATTTTTCTCATGAATTTTTTTTCTTTTTTTTTTTAATTGAGCTATAGTTGAATTACAATGTTGTGTTAGTTTCAGGTATACAGCAAAGTGATTCAGTTATGCATATATATATTTTTTTCAGATTCTTTTCCCTTATAGGTTATTGCAAAATATTGAGTAGATTCCCCATGCTGTACAGTAGGTCCTTGTCAGTTATCTATTTTATATACAGTAGGGTGTATAAATTAATCCCCAACTCCTAACTTATCCTTCCCTTTCCCCTTTGGTAACCATAAGTTGTTTTCTACATCTGTGGGTCTATTGCTGTTTTGTATATAAGTTCATTCGTATTTTTTTTTTTTTTTTTTTAGATTCCACATATAAGCAATATCTCTCTGTCTGGCTTACTTCACCTTAGTATGAGAATCTCTAGGTCCATCCATGTCTCAGCAAATGGCATTATTTCATTCTTTTTTATGGCTGAGTCATATTCCACTGTATATGTATACCGCATCTTCTTTATCCATTCATCTGTCAATAGACATTTAGGTTGCTTCCGTGTCTTGGCTACTGTAAACAGTGCTGCAGTGAACCTTAGGGTACGTGTGTCTTTTTGAGTTATGGTTTTCTCTGGATATACGTCTAGAGGTGGGACTGCAGTAACATTTCTGTACGTGCTTTTTTTTCCATGTGGGGCCGTTTCTGTTTTTTTCAAGTTATATATATCTTGTATATTAATTTCAGCTTTAAAATTTACCAGCAATTGTATGCATCTATTGAGATAATTATGTGATTTTTATATAGTTGATCGAAGTGATGGATTCAGTTGTTGGATTTTTCATAAGCTTTATTAAAGTCTTGCATTTCTGGAATAGACTCATGTTGATTGTGAAGGTTTGTTATTTTTAAGGCACTGCTGGATTTGGTTAGATAATATTATACTTTGGATTTTTCAGAGCTATGCTATGAATCTTTGCTCTTTATCTGGGTTTGTAATCAAGGTTGTATTAAACTTACAAAATCAATTGGGTGACTTTCGTTTCAGTCTATTGTGGGGAAATAAACCTTTTATGAGTCAGAGGGTTTTCCCTTAACGGAGGTGTGTTTTGAGCATTCTCATGGAAAGCCACATAGGAGTGAACTTTTGATGGAGTAGGGTCGTGCTTTGATCCTGGCTTCACATTTTTATCTGCAGTTGGTCCTTTGGAGGTTTTTACTTTCATTCACCAATTTTGACCTTTTTTTTTCTTTTTTCAAAACCTATTTTGCTTAGTTATGACCACCTGGCCCCCAGGGTGTATGGTGGGGCTCAGCAAACATCCTCACCTGTTAGCTGTGTCCTCGCCACCCATTCTCCAATGACCCCTCTATTGGCCGCTCCTCTTTCCAAGGAACCCTTTCAGCATCAATAAGAAAACAACAAACTGAATGTGTATTAAATTTAAAAAAATAATGATTTTGTTATTGAAGAAGATTCCTGACAAGCATGTAACTTGCAGAAAAGATTTGTCGACATTTACCATCTGCTCTGGTGCGCCTACTGATGGACACCATTTGTTCACCTAAAATCCAGAAGATGCAAGTCAGAAGCAGCAGATGTACTTCAACAGTGTGCAGTCATTTTTAAAAGTCTGTTGCCCAAAGAGATGGTTTAACATGTTGAGCAGAAGAACAGATATGGAAGGACCTCTCTGTGCATCATCAGTTTTCATTTAGATCAAATGACTCTTCTTGTCAATTAATTCATCTCATTTCCATTTCAAAGTGTGTGTGTGGGCAGCGGTGCATATGTGAAAGGTCAAGAAATAGACGTTAACGGATTGGCATCATTAGCAGTGGCAGAACTTCACAGACATTTGAAAAGGTGCCACTTGAAAAGGTGCCACAGTGTTTATCAAAAAAAAATTAGGTTAATTGCAATAGCAGTTTATTTTTTAACACACATTTGTGGAAGAAAAGCAAAGCTCTTGAAAATTTATTCAGTAAAAAGTGAAAGAACAGAGATTATTGTGAAGGCTACCAAGAATTCTGCAGTTCAAGAAGAACAGTAGTTGTTTTTGAAACATGAAAAATGTACAAAGACTTTTGGGGGTGGGGAAACATAGCACAGTCGTCTTACTAAATTAAGAAGGTTATGTAACATGAATATCTTTGAGATGAATTGTGGTTAAAATAGTTCATAATGTCATCCAAAAAGCATCTAAAAGCAACTGAAAGAAACCATAGTTTTCAAACTTCATAAATAATGCTCATGTATTTTTTTCAGAATAACTAAATTAAAAAAGTATGTTTTATGATTGTTTTGAATAGAAAATCAGCTTATTTATATGCATTTTTCCTCTTTGCTATTCATGATCAATTATATTTTAGAAATAATTGAGACTTTAAAACCTATGTTATAAATCAGTTCTGTATCCTGGAACAATATTAAATATTTCTATAATAAGTTCTTCTAAATTTTGGTTGCAGTTCATTAAAACTCAGTTGAAAATATGTAAACAGGAGAAACATCGAACTTCAGCTTCTGAAAGTTTTAGGAAATTCCATTTATTTAAAACAAAGCTAGCAAACAGCATGGAGGCCCAAACTACCTAAAATATTTAATTTTCAGGACCTATAATTACCCTATGGGATATCTTGATTTGTTTGAAAATGGTTCTAATTTTAGTTATATCCATTTATATCCTGGACTGTAATAAAATGAAAATGCAAAGGTCTGTGATTCTGTAGTATCTAAATTTCGTGCAACATTTGAAAGAATTATAAACAGAGAAAACCTATTAGACATGCTTTATCTTGTAAAAAATATTCAGTGGGAGGTGTCATGACTACATATAAAAGACGAAAAAGTGATAAACTAATGTTTGGGTTTTTTTAAATTAATTAATTAATTTATTTATGGCTGTGTCGGGTCTTCGTTTCTGTGCGAGGGCTTTCTCTAGTTGTGGCAAGCGGGGGGCCACTCTACATTGTGGTGCGCAATCCTCTCACTATCGCAGCCTCTCTTGTTGCGGAGCACAGGCGCCAGGCGCACAGGCTCAGTAATTATGGCTCACGGACCCAGTTGCTCCGCGGCATGTGGGATCTTCCCAGACCAGGGCTCAAACCCGTGTCCACTGCATTAGCAGGCAGATTCTCAACCACTGCTCCACCAGGGAAGCCCTGAACTAATGTTTCTTAAATATTTACAAATTACTCTATTAACCGTATGAGAACTAAGAAAATACTCCACCTAGAATAATTTGCTAAACTTAATGTGTACCTACTGCATTGTAAAGACAGTTTCTCATTTAAAAATACAAAGGTATCAATTGAAGGTGTCAATAATTTCAAGTTTGTTAACTATAAAATGCAACTTTAAAGAAGATTGAGGACAATTTTATTTAAAACTCACATATTTTAAAAAATCCTTGGGACTTCCCTCGTGGTCCAGTGGTAAAGAATCTTCCTTCTAATGCTGGGTATATGGGTTTGATCCCTAGTTGGGGAACTAAGATCCCAAATGCCATTGGGAAACTTAAGCCCGCACGCCACAGCTACTGAGCTCGCACATCTCAACCAGGGAGCCCACGTGCCTGCAAACTGCAGAGCCCACGTGCCCTGGAGCCCTGCATGCCACAGCTAGAGAGGAAACCTGCACTCCACAACTAGAGAGGAACCCGAGCAGACAGCCCAATATAACGAAAAGATCCCTCATGGCTCAACAAATATCCTGGCTGCTGCAACTAAGACCCAAAGCAGCCAAAAAAAAAAAAAAAAGGAAGTAAATAAATAAATATTTAAAAAAACAATAATCATAAAAAAAGAAACTAGAAATCCTCAAATTAAAAAAAAAGTAAAATAAATAAAAAATCCTCAGAAAATACCAGTGTCAGATAGGACTGAGAAACTTATGAAATACTTAAATATGTATTACCAAGATAAATGATTCTGACTACACCCTTATAATGGTGAGATAACCAGTATGAATAAATTCTTTTTATAATTTTGTTTAAATATGTGTACATATGTCCCTTTGATTCTAGTAAAGAATCTGTAATATGTTTGGTGAGCTGTTTTTTAGGTTTGCCGATGCGATTTAACAAAAAGACTATAATTTTGATTACTGTTTAGTACCTCCTTCTTTTACCTTCACAAGTTTACTAGTTAGGATAATAGAATGTATGTTTAAATAGAGATGCTGGATGTAGTGACAGCTTGGCTATGTTATCATCTGGTCAAAAACATGAGCATCAAGTGCCCAGCATTATTATTCCTTATTTTTGAATAAACTTTCCGAATTTAAAAATAGTTTTAGAGTCACAGAAAAGTTGAGAATAAATTTTAGAATCTCCATATATCCCACACCCTACTCCTGCTGTTAACATCTTAATTTAGCATGGTGAACACATTGTAAATCAATTATACTTCAATAAAAAAAATTTAAGTAAATCATAAAAAAATCCTTAACATGGTATATTTAATACAGTGAGCACATACTGATCCATTATTATTAATGGAAGTCCATAGTTGATTCAGATTTCCTTAGATTTTACCTAAAGTCATTTTTCTGTTCCAGGATCCCACCCAGGATACCAAATTATATTTAGTTGTCCCATCTCCTTGGGCTTCTTTTGGCCTTAAGTTTCTCAGACTTTCTTTGCTTTTGATGAACTTGACAGCTTTGAAAAGAGCTGGTCAGGTATTTTATAGGATGTGCCTAAATTAGGATTGTTTGATTCTTTCTTCATTGCCACCCTGGGATTGGGAGTTCAAGGCAGGAAAACTACAGAGATTCAGCACCATTTCCATCATATCACATCAAGGGTATGTAAAGTCATTTTTATGTACCTTTGTGATTATTGATGTTTACTTTGATCACCTGACCAAGTTAGTGTTTCTCAGAATTGTTCCCTGTAAAGGTCCTCGTCTGTTTCCTCTTTCCATACTGTATTCTTTGGAAGAATTCACTATGCAGAGCCCACACTTAAGGGGTAAGGGGCTGTGCTCCAACAAACTGCGGGCAGATGACAGAGCATTTGGAAATTTTTTTTTAATTCATTTACATAGATTTATTTGTTTTCCACCATTTGTTTATTTATTCATTCATTTAGTTAGGACATTATGGACTCATGGATTTTTATTTTGTACTTTGTATTATAATCTGGTACTACTTTTTGTGGGGGGGAGGTCAAATGGTGCAGCTTTGGCCTGTGACATCCTTTTCACTTGGCCCCTTAGTTCCTTTGATATATATATGAATCCCACCCATTACGGATTTTTTTATATTACTTTTTTTTTTTTTTTTTTTTGCGGTACGCAGGCCTCTCACTGTTGTGGCCTCTCCCGTTGCAGAGCACAGGCTCCGGACGCGCAGGCTCAGCGGCCATGGCTCACGGGCCCAGCCGCTCCGCGGCATGTGGGATCTTCCCGGACTGGGATACGAACCCGTGTCCCCTGCATTGGCAGGCGGACTCCCAACCACTGCGCCACCAGGGAAGCCCCCCATTGTTTTTGATGGGAAGTCAACAACCATTCATATGGTATTTTCCTGTATGAGATTTATTGGTTTTATTCTGGGAAAATTTATATGCAGTGAAATAACCAGCTGTGAAACATGGATGAACTTCTACAAACTTACACAGCCAGGTAACCACCACCTTATCAGGACCTAGAATATTTTACTCAATTGAGAAAGTTTATTTACGCTCTTCTTAAGAAAGTACTCACTGCCATAAGCCACTATACTGATCTGTCACCTCTTGTTTTGATTGTTATTCTGTTGTTTTTATGCTTTATAATTCATAAGTTGTTTCTCTTTCTATTTCCATCATCCTGCTCACCCTGTGTTTAATTTGCTGTTTTTGTTGTTGTTATTTTACATTGAAGGTTAAGTTATTGATTAAAAATCATATCCAGTAGAATGACTATCATCAAAAAAACAGAAATAACAAATGCTTGCAAAAATGTGGAGAAAAGGGGACCTTGGTTCACTGTTGGTGGGAATGTAAATTGGTTCATCCACTATGGAATACTGTGGAGGTTCCTCAATTAAAAATTGAACTACCATGTGATTCAGCAATTTCATGTCTGGTTATATGTCCAAAGAAGATAAAAGCATTATGTCAAAGTGATATCTGCATGTCCATGTTCATTGCAGCATTATTTACAATAGCCTATATATATATATATATATATATATATATATATAACATATATAATATTATTCATCCTTAAGAAAGAAGGAGATCCTGCCACTTATCACAGCATAGATGGACTTTGAACGTATTATGCTAAGTTAGACAGAGAAATACATATACTGTATGATAGCTAGTCTGATATGTGGAATTTTAAAACATTGAACTCATATAAATAGAGGGGAGAATGGTGGTTGCCAGGGACTGAAGTGGGGGGGAAATGTGGTGAGGTTGGCCAGAGTACAAACTTGAAGCTATAAGACGAATAAGTTCCAGGGATCCAACATACAGCCTGGTGACTGTAGTTAACAATACTGCACATTTGAAAGCTGCCGTGAAAGAGATTTGATGCTCTTCCTGTAATAGCAAGGGCGACATAACGGCAATTACGTGACATAAATAATGTATGTATTAACCGTACTGTGGCAAACACTTTGCAGTATATCTGTGTGTAGCCCACCCTGTTCTCAGTAAGTGTCTACCAACTGACACAGAAGACCATGAGGTCACTTCTGACAGGTGCCAGGTCTGGAATTCCTCAGTAACTAGATTCCTTGAGGCTGAAGAGCAATTTCTTTTTGTTGAGGAGAACCAATTAGCCTAGTTATGTGGTGGTGACGTCTTGTGATCCAATGCCAAAATCTGTGTTTCTCGAACCTACAAAAGTAGGCTGTCTGCAACACAGTTGCTGGTTTCCGAGAAGGAGTACTTCTGCCCTGGGATGCAATTTGATTTTTATTGAACTCAAAGCTAAGAAATTCTACCTGGCCATTTCGTGCACCTCTTCCAGTGGACCAGCAAGCAAATAAAGGAGTTACTCTTTTTACAGAGTTCCTGCCTTCTCATGATTGATTCATAAGAGATTTTTACATAAGATACAAGTCCTTTGTTAGACACATCTTGGAAAGACAATCAACTACAATGTGGAGACTTGGGTTCTCCCTAGTAGTATGTCTGCAAGCAAATAAAGGGGTCATGACATAGATGAGGTACTTCGGTTACATCTTTGTCTATCCTTTTAACCTATTTGTGTCTTCGTATGGAAAGTTAGTTTCTTGAAAACAGCAAATAGTTAAGATATGCTTTTTCATGCAATCCGACAATCTCTGAATTTTGTTGAGTTGCATAGACTATTTATATTTAATGTACTTATGCATATCTTGCTATCTGTTTTCCATTTTTTCAAGTGTTTTTTTCTTTTTCTCTGCTTTTTTGGTAGATTGAGCATATTTTCAGTTTTTTTCTTTACAATTGTCTTATTAGCTATAATTGTTTCCTTGTTTCATCTTGTTGTATTTTAATAGTGGCTGCTCTAGGATTTATAATATACCCCTTTAACCAATCACAATTCATCTTCAGATAACATTATACCATTTCACATATATTGTAAGAACATTATAGAAGCATATTTATATTTCCCCGCTCCCAACCTTTATGCTATTGTTGTCAAACATTTTACTATTTTTACACGTTTAAACCCCATAATACATTGATCTTATTTTTTCATTAAATTGTCAGTTATCTTTTAGAGATTTCAAAACTGGGGAGGAATATATTTTATAATATTTAGCCACATTCAAAATATTTATGATGTTTTGATTAGTTACAACTTTTCATCCCTTAAGCTTTTTCTTTTGGCTTGAAGAATACCCTTTATGATATTCTTGTAGTACGTGTGATGGTGATGACTTCTCTCAGCTTTCCTGTGTCTAAAAATGCCCCTTTTTGACTAGTTTTTTAAATGTATTTTTACTAGATACAGACTTTTGTCTTTTAGTACTCTAAAAATTGTTGCTCCATTGTTTTGTAGCCTGTACAGTGTCTCATGAGAAGTCTGTGATAATGCTTATTTTTTTAATCTAAAAGTAAGTTATCCCCTCCACCTTTATACTGTCTGCTTTTTAGACCTTCATTTTTATTACTGTTCTTCAGCAATTTTATTATGATACATCTTTGTGGAATTTTCTTATGTTTTTGTGGTTGGAGGTTGTTGAATTCTTGGATCTGTAGGATGAATATCTTGATATTCATCAAATAAGTTTCTATCCACTATTTCTTTAAACATAGACATATTTTTTGTTTTTAGCTCCTTCTCTCCTCCTAGGGCTCACATTGTATGTATTTTTGACTGCTTTATATTTTACCATGGGTCAGTGATACTCTGTTCATTTTAATTCAGTCTTTTATTTCTGTGTGTTTAATTTTTGAGAGTTTCTATTGCTATTTCTTCAAATTCACTAATGTTTTATTCTGTGTTTTTAATCCTCTGTTCATCATACCCAGTGTACTTTTTATTTTAGATGTTAAATTTTCATCTCTAGAAGTTCAACTTAGATTTTTACAAATATGTTTTCCAGTGTTTTTCCTCAACATGCTCACGTTTTCTTCTACATTCTTGAGCATGTGGATTATATTTATACTGGCTTTGCTCACTACCACATCTACTAATTTTATCATCTCTGTCATTTCTCTAATTTTATTACTGATTTATCTCCTGGTTATGGATCATATATTTCTGTCTCTTCGTATGCCTGGTAATATTTTATTGGATGACAGACATTATGATTTTACACTGCTGGGTACTGAGTTTTGTTCTGTTCCTTTCACGGTGTTGAGCTTTGTTCAGAAATTCCGATAACTTAGAGTCAGTTTTACCCATGCAGTGCTTATTTTAAGCTTCCTCAGGGCCGAGTCAGAGGACGCTTCAGCCTGGAGCTAATGTTGGCTGCTACTGTCTTTGGGAGAATTCCACTAAATGCTGTGTGTATTTCAGGGTCTCTACGTTCTGTCTGGTTGGATACAGAATTTTTCCAGCTCTTCGTGGCTCTGGGGGTTTTTCTCTAGCATCATTGAATTTCAGCTCATATGTGCTGGATTAAATAGTCAGACAAAAATTCAGGAATTCTTTTGCATATCTCTAAAGTTCTCTTTCCGTCCACCTGTCTCCCCTCTGATGTTCTCATCCCCAAAAATCTAACAAGCTCTGCCTCAGTGAATTCTGATCTCTGTCTCCTAGACTCAGAGAACTTTGGGCTCTATTAGTTAGCTTTTCTGTTTTTTTGGTTTTGTTTTTCCCCTTGTACTCTGGCTTTAAAGCTTTCTCCTAGCCTTAAGGGGCTGGCATAAGATTTATTTCATTGGTTTATTTTCTCTCAAGAATGACAACCCTGTATTTGTCTTTTGCCCAAATAATGAAAAAAATCAATTTAATATATCCTGTGTAGCTTACTAGTTGTTTACTACAAGAGAGCATTTTCTACCACAGATGATTGTTCATGAAAGCAGAAGTCCATGATTATGTATTTTGGTTTGACATATATTGTAGACGCTAATTAGATAGTTTGTTTTTGTAATTCAATATGCATTTAGAGTTTAGAGGGGATTTTTAAAGAATTTATTTTTTAAAGTAATTGACAAAATTGAGAAACTTATGTATTTTAATGGACTTTATTTTTTAGAGTAGTTTTAGGGTCACAGCAAAAATGAGCAGAAGGTGTAAGATTTCCCATACACCCCCTGTCCCGCATTATCAACAACCCCACCAGCTGATACGTATTATTATTATTTTTTTTTTATTTTTGCGGTACACGGGCCTCTCACTGTTGTGGCCTCTCCCGTTGTGGAGCACAGGCTTCGAACGCGCAGGCTCAGCGGCCATGGCTCACGGGCCCAGCCGCTCCGTGGCATGTGGGATCTTCCCGGACCGGGGCACGGACCCATGTCCCCTGCATCGGCAGACGGACTCTCAACCACTGTGCCACCAGGGAAGCCCATGATACGTATTATTTTATAACCCATGAACCTATTTTGACACTTCATTATCGCCCAGAGTTCATAGTTTACATCAGTTTACAGCATCTTGGTGGTGTACATTCTATGGGTTTGGTCGAATGTATAATGACATGTATCCACCATTACAGTATCTTACATAATAGTTTCACTGCCCTGAAAAACCTTTTTTGCCCAGCCTATTCATCCTTCCTTCCCCCTCCCCCCACAAATCCTGGTAACCACTATCGTTCTTTTACTGTGTCCATAATTTTGCTTTTTATAGAATGTCACGTAGTTGGAATAATACAGCATACAGCCTTTCAGTTTGGCTTCATTCACTCCGTCCCATGAACTTAAGCTTTCTCCATATTTTTTCATGGTTTGACAGGTCATTTCTTTTTAGTGCTGAATAATATTCCATTGTCTGGATGTTTCATAGTTTATCCGTCACCTACTGAAGGACATCTCAGTTGCCTCCAGGTTTTGGCAGTTAGGAATGTATCTGCTATAAACATTTGTGTGCATGTTTTTGTGTGGACATAAGTTTTCAACACCTTTGAGGAGATACCAAGGAGCATGACTGATATATGATAAGAGTATGTTTCGTTTTGTAAGAAGCTGCCGAACTGTCTTCCAAAGTGGCTGCGCCGTGTTGCATCCCCACCAGCAGAGACGAGAGTTCCCGTTGCTCCACATCTTCCCCAACTCTTTGTGTTGTCAGCGCTCTGGATTTTGACCATTGTAATAGGTGCGTAGTCGCGTCTCGTTGTTGTTTTAATTTGCACTTCCCTAATGATACGGGATGTGGAGCATCTTTTCCTGTGCTTATTTGCCATTGTCTTTGGTGAGGTGTCTGTTAAGGTTGTTAGCCCATTTTTAGTCAGTTTGTTTTCTTATTGATGAGTTGTAAGAGTTCTTTGTATAGTTTGGATAACAGTCCTTTATCAGATGTGTCTTTTGCAAATATTTTCTCCCAGTCTGACTAGACTTTTCAAGAGAAACTTATTTTTTATGGAAATAAAGATACAATTGGATATTTCATGTGCTATTATGTATAATAAATGTCCTAAAACTTCATCCACGGGCAGTAGTTTATCTTCATTTTTATATATTTTTGCAGTTTGGTGCCCACTGAATTAGAAGGAAACATGACAGTGTCACACCTTGATAGTTTCTTAATTCTTCTTGATTGTACATGCTTAAGATGATTTAGATTTGGGCGTCCTATTACAAGTAGCATTTTTACACCGAGAACATAAACTCAGAGAAGATTAATCTACAAAGGTTTTCTCAGAAAACAGTGGCATGATTGTAACTTGTGAGGCTGAATAGACATCACAAATCAGAATATAACAGAGAGGACCACATATGGAAAATTCCCTTCCTGCTGCAGAGACCTCTGAAAAGAAAACGCACATTATACGTGAAGCCTAGGCAACTTTCCTGTACCTGTTTCTCACCCTCTCCACCATGAACCCCTCAGCACAGAAAAATATTCTCATAAATTCCATGTTTACGCTTCCCCAGAGCAAAATACTTAGAACAAACCTGGGCACGTAATGCTCAGCCAGTGTTCTGGATATTTCACTATATATGTCTTTAAAATATGACTTGATATTGTATGAGAAGTATGAAAGTTTCACTTTTCTCTGCAACTTACATATCCTTAATCCATTTTATGCATTTGAATTACCAAAACTGACAGTCATTTATAGTTTACAACTTGTAACTGGTGCTCATTTTTACTTTATATATAATACCCACTTGGTTTTGCATTTTCCTGTTGAAAGACCTTGGATCGTTCCTTATTCTTGATATTAGAAACAATATTGCCAGGACCTTTCCTATGCATTTCTCGCTGGGCAGGTTTCTGAGAGTTACTCTTACTATAAAAATAATAAGTGGAATTTCCCGAGTGTGGGAGATAATCACCTTCAGCTTGACTCAGTATTGCCAAACCGATCTCTAAAATGCCGGGCCTAATTCAAGTTTGCACGAGTTGAGTATGAAAGTGCCTCTTGCTCTATGTCATTGCCAAGACATTTTCAGGTTTGTGGAAGGATACCTGGGGCACAGGAATGGAGTGATTATCTCTACAGGTGGGTGTTTCCAAGGAGACTTTGAATGCAGCCTGGAGTAACTAAGGCAGAACCGCTGGATCTGGAGAGGAGGACCTGAGACATTAGTAAGGTTGTTACTAAATCACAAGTTGATGCTAAAAACTGAAAGAAGAAGAAGGTAGTCACCTATAAAGGGTGAAGATATGAGGGCAGGGGGGTGGTCGTCGTCATGTGAGTAAGGCGTGTAGGTGAGTGTGTGGTCACCAGTCCTCCACACTGGGAAGGAGGTTCTGGGGCAGGTGCGTCCTGTGCTCAGAGAGGAATTTGTTTGTAGAATAAATGAATATTATGCACGAAAATCTTGAGACCAAGCATGAGTCAGTGTTCTCGGTGCCGTGAGTTTCTCTTCATCCTTCACGATATAGCCTGAGTGTCCCAGGCACATCCATGCTTCTAGAGTTCATCCATAAACTTAGATCTTTCCTCAGTTTGGCCAGGGAGACTATTTCAGAATATTCTCTGGAAACGGAAAGAAGGTCATATTATGATTATTGAGATGCCATCCAATCTATACATAGCACTTGAAACTTTAAACCCACCCTTCAAGAGCTTCCTCTGTGAGGGATGTGATTCACTGGGGAAACAGAAGAGTGATCTTGCTACACTAATTGTGTGAGTTCGCACTCTAATTACCATCAAATTATAAGTTACAGTAATGTCCTGTCTTCCACCTGGGAAAATGAAGTTACTTTGAATTATAATGGCAAATTAGATGGTATCATAAAAACAGGAGATGGTGTAAGTAACTTGGGTCACTGTCATGTGTGTTATGTCCCCAAATGCATCCTTTTCATTTTCTGATTAAATAAATACCATCTATTCATGCTTGTATTTAGCCTTCCTCCCACCCAACGTATGATGATGAGACTCAGGGCATCACAGAAATAGTAAAGAAGAGTTCTACCCGTTGGAAAAGGACAACTCTCATAAATGAAAAAGAGTGAGCAAGGGAGTTGAGTTTGCTCAGCCTGCAGTGTACGTGCAACTTTCATCTAACGCGTAAGCTTCAGATGCAGCTGGGGTGCATGACAAATAGCCCTGTTTCCATCCGTAGCAGCTGACATAATTCTTAAAGTCTGGTCCAGCAGTAGCATCACCGTCCGCCCCATGAAGTCTATGGAGCTGAGATCTGAGGCCTAATAGAAAGACAATAGGGCTTTTATTCGGAGAAACCTAAATTTGAATCCTGGGTATACCTGACTCCCTTGAGTTTTAAATTCTTTATTGATTAACATGGGTATATTATTCCCATTCACAAAGCTACTGGGGTAACTACGTTACAACACACCAAGTGCCGAGCAGCAAGCTTATTCTTGCATGGTGTTTTTAATAAGCATTTTCACTTCTCATGGTCCCCCCAGATCTCCATCCAATAGGGGCAGGATTGCATAGTATTTTCTCCTTAACAAAATCCCAGGCAGGATTGGGCTGATCACCACACAGTCTTTTATAAAACACTTTCTCATTAACCACTCCTCCTAATGTTACGAGGAGCACGTGAAATGGTTGTGGAAACTGTCATGTGCTTTTATACCAAGAGTTATTATCAGACATTACGTCCATCCCCCGGCCCCGTGTTAACCTCCACGTGAAAGAATTCTTTACTCAGGTGCAAACAGAGGTTCAAAATTGAATGATATGTCCACGGTGACACAACTCTTAGACTAGATTTTGAACCCTGATCCCCTAAAACTTTTGTTGTATACTACCCTTCTCGTCGACGGCTCTAGAGGAGTGCAGAATAGTTTCACCTGTGGATAGAAGGACACAGTTTTTTATTTATCACCATGAAATAGGGTTTTGGAAACTTGGGGATGATTAGCTTACCTGATCAAATGTGATGAAACATTAACACAGCAGATAAGATCAGATGTCCAAAAAAGTAGATGCCCCCCTTTCAGAGAATAGCATTATTGCCAGAAAAGATTTGGGACTTTATGGGTCAGGCCCCTTGTATCTAGTTGTAGTTACGTGACAGACTGTCAGCAAAGGAAGGTGAGAGTGACAGTGACTTGTTTCTCTTCTGGGTCAGGGCTTGTGCGAAAGTCTTTCTCTTCTCTTCTGCTCTTTTCTTTCTCCTCCTCTTCCAGAGTCAGCAGACAGATGGCAGTGAGGACCTTGGAGATGGGGGTGGGCATCAAAATGGAAAGACCCAGGACACTAGGATGAAAGCCGCCACCCATGTTGCACTGTTGCTTCACTAAAAATAAGTTTCAAACCTATTTCCAAGTTATAAGATAAAACAAATTTCCAGTTATTAGACAAATAAATCCCAGGATGTAATATACAACATGATGACTGTAATTAACACTGCTGTGTGGTGAATTGGAAAGTTGCTAAGAGACTAGATCCTAAGAGTTTTCATCACTAGAAGAAAAAGTCATTGTTTTCTCTTTCTTTTTCTTTTTGTTTCTATATGAGATGATGGATGTTAACTAATCTTATCGTGGTAATCATTTCACAGTATATGAAAGTCAAGTCAGTATGCTGTATACCTTAAACTTACACAGTGCTTTATGTCAATTACATCTCAGTAAAACTGGATAAACTAATGAAAAAAATGTCCATTATCTTATAAAGTTAATTTGAAGCTTTTTGGTTTTGTTTTTAAATTAGCTAGCATTTCCCTTCTATAGCGGAGTTCCATTTGGACAAAAAATCCTAAGTGGATCAATATATGTAATATGGGATGATGCCTCATTGTTTATAAATTACTGGTACTTGATGACTTATGATTTTAAAAAGATGGTACGTTGTACAGGATTATTTTAGTCATAGTAAGATGGCATCTGAAGCTTAGTAACATTTTAATGTACTTTATTTTTTTAGTCGGTGGTTTGTAACAGACCTTCAGTTGTGTTCCATTTTCTTGGGAAAGGAAACATATAAAGAGCCACGTAAGAGGAACAAAAGGACCTGAGTTCATCCCTGGCTTTGAACTTTCCAACCACAGAGTCTTAAACTGTTAATTCAATTTCAACCTCATTTTCTTCATTAGTGAGAAACTATAAGAGTATATGTGTCCTTATCATGTACCAGTAGTGAGATATGTAGAAATTAGTGCCTATGCTCTAACTCACATAAACTATTCATATACTGTTAAAATATTATGACTAGGGGAACATTCTGTTTTATAGTCGTGTGACTGTTATGTAAATAGACTTTTAAAATATACACACGTTTGTGATGTTATAAAAAATACAGAATCTGCGAACTCAAATTCTAAGAACTTTGTGAAACATGTCATATCATTATATTGTGCTAATATTTTGGTTCCACATTAGTTGCTTGGTATTATTAAGGCTTGTGAAGAGTCTTCTGTTCTACCTCCTTTCTCTTCATCATTCTTCCTGAATTTGTTTATAAACAAGGGGAATTTTTCGTTTATATATTTTTTTCTTTCTTTGGAGTCATCATTAGGTTATCTTTATGCAAGTGATTATAAAATAACTGTGTAGAGTTCAAGAAAAAAAAGACCCAGTTTGTTCATAAATCAGATTGAGATCCACTCTCAAATGTTAAAATGCATGGTCACAAGTGCTAGATTACTCTCCGTGCTGAACAGCTATTCTCTGGATCCTATAATCATGGGCCAGTTATTGATAAGAGTAATACCCTCTCCTTGATGACCTCCGAATGGTTTTGCAAGGTGTTTAGTCCACGGCATAGCCATGTGCTGTCAGTTAGAATCGGGCAAAGGTAATTAACAGGACACACTTGGTCATTGCTGTGGGTTGATGCTTAAAAGATCTGAGGATCAAAATCATGCCTCCAGAGAGTTTGTCTTTAAAAACTATGAATCTGTTAACAATAAAGGCCTCAAGAATGTCACCTCATTGCCTAAGACCTTGCAGCTGTAGTGAATTAGCAATATATATTATAAATTATATATAACTATATATTTGTGCGTGAAGTTTATATATACATGTGTATCTAGACATGTCATGTACATAACCCTAGGGCCTTAAATTGACTACCACCCTGCTATACTATACATTTTCTTTCACCTGTAATGTATAATCTAGTGACCATGAAAGCTGATGAAAACCTGCCATCCTAAAGATAATGTATATATTCTGGATTACTGTAGAATATCTTAGGGGGCAGAGAAATCTGTGTTAAGAGGGTAAAGGCAATCCTGGAATTATGAATTCAGTATCTGTTTCTGTTCATTATTATTATTTTTTTTTAGGATATAGCAAACAAGGTGACTTTATTATCAGAAGTTAAACTCCTTGAGCTATTGTGGTTTTTTTAACATCTTCATTGGAGTATAACTGCTTTACAATGGTGTGTTAGTTTCTGCTTTATAACAAAGTGAATCAGCTATACATATACATATATCCCCATATCTCCTCCCTCTTGCGTCTCCCTCCCACCCTCCCTATCCCACCCCTCTAGGTGGTCACAAAGCACCAAGCTGATCTCCCTGTGCTATGCGGCTGCTTCCCACTAGCTAGCTATTTTACATTTGGTAGTGTATATATGTCCATGTCACTCTCTCACTTAGTTCCAGCTTACCCTTTCCCATCCCCGTGTCCCGAGGTGCATTCTCTATGTCTGTGTCTTTATTCCTGTCCTGCCCCTAGTTTCATCAGGACCATTTTTTTTTTTTTTTTTAGATTCCATATATATGTGTTAGGATATGGTATTTGTTTTTCTCTTCCTGACTTACTTCACTCTGTATGACAGACTCTAGGTCCGTGCACCTCATTACAAATAACTCAATTTTGTTTCTTTTTATGGCTGAGTAATATTCCATTGTATATATGTGCCACATCTTCTTTATCTAGTCATCTGTCAGTGGACACAGGTTGCTTCCATGTCCTGGCTATTGTAAATAGAGCTGCAATGAACATTTTGGTACATGACTCTTTTTGAATTATGGTTTTCTCTGAGTATATGCCCAGCAGTGGGATTGCTGGGTCATATGGTAGTTCTATTTTTAGTTTTTTAAGGAACCTCCATACTGTTCTCCATAATGGGTGTATCAATTTATATTCCAACCAACAGTGCAAGAGGGTTCCCTTTTTTCCACACCCTGTCCAGCATTTATTGTTTGTAGATTTTTTTGATGATGGCCATTCTGACCGGTGTGAGGTGATACCTCATTGTGGTTTTGATTTGCATCTCTCTAATGATTAGTGGTGTTGAGCATCCTTTCATGTGTTTGTTGGCAATCTGTATATCTTCCCGGAGAAATGTCTATTTAGGTCTTCCACCCATTTTTGGATTGGGTTGTTTGTTTTTTTATATTGAGCTGCATGAGCTGCTTGTAAATTTTGGAGATTAATCCTTTGTCAGTTGCTTCGTTTGCAAATATTTTCTCTCATTCTGAGGGTTGTCTTTTCATCTTGTTTATGGTTTCCTGTGCAAAAGCTTTTAAGTTTCATTAGCTTCTATTTGTTTATTTTTGTTTTTATTTCCATTTCTCTAGGAGGTGGGTCAAAAAGGATCTTTCTATGATTTATGTCACAGAGTGTTCTGCCTATGTTTTCCTCTAAGAGTTTTATAGTGTCTGGCCTTACAGTTAGGTCTTTAATCCATTTTGAGTTTATTTCTGTGTATGGTGTTACGAAGTGTTCTAATTTCATTCTTTTACATGTAGCTGTCCAGTTTTCCCAGTACCACTTATTGAAGAGGCTGTCTTTTCTCCACTGTATATTCTTGCTTCCTTTATCAAAAATAAGGTGACCATATGTGCATGGGTTTATCTCTGGGCTTTCCATTCTGTTCCATTGATATATATTTCTGAGTTTGTGCCAGTACCATACTGTCTTGATTACTATAGCTTTGTAGTATAGTCTGAAGTCCAGGAAACTGATTCCTCCAGCTTCGTTTTTCTTTCTCAAGATTGCTTTGGCTATTCGGGGTCTTTTGTGTTTCCATACAAATTGTGAAGTTTTTTTTTTCTAGTTATATGAAAAATACCGTAGGTAGTTTGATAGGGATTGCATTGAATCTGTAGATTGCTTTGGGTAGTATTGTCATTTTCACAATGTTGATTCTTCCAATCCAAGAACATGGTATATCCCTCCATCTGTTTGTATCATCTTTAATTTCTTTCAACAGTGTCTTCTAGTTTTCTGCATAGAGATCTTTTGCCTCCTTAGGTAGGCTTATTCCTAGGTATTTTATTCTTTTTGTTACAGAGGAAATGGGAGTGTTTCCTTAATTTCTCTTTCAGATTTTTCATCATTAATGTATAGGAATGCAAGAGATTTCTGTGCCTTAATTTTGTATCCTGCTACTTTACCAAATACATTGATTAGCTCTAGTAGTCTTCTGGTAGCATCTTTAGGATTCCCTATGTATAGTATCATGTCATCGGCAAACAGTGACAGCTTTACTTCTTTTCTGATTTGGATTCCTTTTATTTATTTTTCTTCTCTGATTGCTGTGGCTAAAACTTCCAAAACTATGTTGACTAATAGTGGTGAGAGTGGGCAACTTGTCTTGTTCCTGATCTTAGTGGAAATGGTTTCAGTTTTTCTCCATTGAGGATGATGTTGGCTGTGGGTTTGTCCTATATGGCCTTTATTATGTTGAGATATTTTCCCTCTATGCCTACTTTCTAGAGGTTTTTTATGGTAAATGGGTGTTGAATTTTGTCGAAAGCTTCTTCTGCATCTGTTGAGACGATCATATGGTTTTTCTCCTTCAATTTGTTAATATGCTTTATCACGTTGATTGATTTGCATATATTGAAGAATCCTTGCTTTCCTGGAATAAACTGCACTTGAACATGGTGTATGATCCTTTTAATGTGCTGTTGGATTCTGTTTGCTAGTATTTTGTTGAGGATTTTTGCATCTATGTTCTTCAGTGATATTGGCCTGTAGTTTTCTTTTTTTGTGACATCTTTGTCTGGTTTTGGTAACAGGGTGATGGTGGCCTCATAGAATGAGTTTGGGAGTGTTCCTCCCTCTGCTATATTTTGGAAGAGTTTGAGAAGGATAGGTGTTAGCTCTTCTAACACCTATTTTGAATTTGATAGAATTCGCCTGTGAAGCCATCTGCTCCTGGGCTTTTGTTTGTTGGAAGATGTTTAATCATAGTCTCAATTTCAGTGCTTGTGATTGGTCTGTTTATATTTTCTATTTCTTCGGGTTCAGTCTCAGAAGGTTGTGTTTTTCTAAGAATTTATCTATTTCTTCCAGGTTGTTCATTTTTTTGTCATATAGTTGCTTATAGTAATCTCTCATGATCCTTTGCATTTCTGCAGTGTCAGTTGTTACATCTCCCTTTTCATTTCTAATTCTATTGATTTGAGTCTTCTCCCTTTTTTTCTTGATGAGTCTGGCTACTGGTTTATCAATTTTGTCTATCTTCTCAAAGAACCAGCTTTTAGTTTTACTGATCTTTGCTATCGTTTCCTTCATTTCTTTTTCATTTATTTATGATCTTATCTTTATGATTTGTTTCCTTCTGCTAACTTTCAGGTTTTTTTGTTCTTCTTTCTCTAATTGCTGTAGGTATAAGTTTTGGTTGTTTATTTGAGATGTTTGTTGTTTCTTAAGGTAGGATTTTATTGCTATAAAATTCCCTCTTAGAACTGCTTTTGCTGCATCCCATAGGTTTTGGGTCATCGTGTTTTCATTGTCGTTTATTTCTAGGTATTTTTTGATTTCCTCTTTGATTTCTTCAGTGATCTCTTGGTTATTAAGTAGTATATTGTTTAGCCTCCATGCGTTTGTAGTTTTTACAGATTTTTTCATGTAATTGATATCTAGTCTCATAGCATTGTGGTTGGAAAAGATACTTGATATGATTTCAGCTTTCTTAAATTTACCAAGGCTTGATTTGTGCCTCAAGATATGATCTGTCCTGGAGAATGTTCCATGAGCATTTTAGAAGAAAGTGTATTCTGTTGTTTTTGGATGGAATGTCCTATAAATATCAATTCAGTCCATCTTGTTTAATGTGCTATTTAAAGCTTATGTTTCCTTATGTATTTGCATTGTGGATGATCCCTCCATTGGTGAAAGTGGGGTGTTAAAGTCCCCTACTATTATTGTGTTACTGTCGATTTCCCCTTTTGTGGCTGTTAGCATTTGCCTTATGTATTGAGGTGCTCCTATGTTGGGTGCATAAATATTTACAATTGTTATATCCTCTTGGATTGATCCCTTGATCATTATGTAGTGTCCTTCTTTGTCTCTTCTAATAGTCTTTATTTTAAAGTCTATTTTGTCTGATATGAGAATTGCTACTCCAGCTTTCTTTTGGTTTCCATTTGCATGGGATATCTTTTTCCATCCCCTCACTCTTAGTCTGTGTGTGTCCCTAGGTCTGAAGTGGGTCTCCTGTAGACAGCATATATATGGGTCTTTTTTTGTATCCATTCAGCCAGTCTATGTCTCTTGGTGGGAGCATTTAATCCATTTATGTTTAAGGTAATTATCGATATGCATGTTCCGATTACCATTTCCTTAATTGTTTTGGGTTTGTTATTGTAGGTCTTTTCCTTCTCTTGTGTTTCCTGCCTAGAGAAGTTCCTTTAGCATTTGCTGTAAAGCTGGTTTGGTGGTGCTGAATTCTCTTAGCTTTTGCTTGTCTGTAAAGCTTTTAATTTCTCTGTTGAATCTGAATGAGATCCTTGCTGGCTACAGTAATCTTGGTTGTAGTGTTTTCCCTTTCATCACTTAAAATATGTCCTGCCACTCCCTTCTGGCTTGCAGAATTGCTGCTGAAAGATCAACTGTTAACCTTATGGGGATTCCCTTGTATGTTATTGGTATTATTTCCCATGCTGCTTTTAATATTTTTACTTTGTATTTAACTTTTGATAGGTTGATTAATATGTGTCTTGGCGTGTTTCTCCTTGGATTTATCCTGTGTGGGACTCTCTGTGCTTCCTGGACTTGGTTGACTATTTCCTTTCCAACGTTAAGGAAGTTTTCAACTATAATCTCTTCAAATATTTTCTCAGACCCTTTCTTTTTCTCTTGTTCTTCTGGGAATGTTCGTGCATTTAATGTATCCCAGAGGTCTCTAAGACTGTCCTCAATTCTTTTCATTATTTTTTCTTTATTCTGCTCTGCAGTAGTTATTTCCACTATTTTATCTTCCAGGTCACTTATGTGTTCTTCTGCCTCAGTTATTTTGCTATTGATTCCTTCTAAAGAATTTTTAATTTCATTTATTGTGTTGTTCATCATTGTTTGTTTGCTCTTTAGTTCTCCTAGGTCCTTGTTAAACGTTTCTTGTTTTTTCTCCATTCTATTTCCAAGATTTTGGATCATCTTTACTATCGTTACTCTGAATTCTTTTTCAGGTAGGCTACCTGTTTCCTCTTCATTTGTTTGGTATGGTGGGTTTTTACCTTGCTCCTTCATCTGCTGTGTGTTTCTCTGTCTTCTCATTTTGCTTAACTTACTGTGTTGGGTCTCCTTTTCACAGGCTGCAGGTTTGTATTTCCCATCGTTTCTGGTGTCTGCCCCCAGTGGGTAAGGTTGCTTTAGTGGGTTGTGTAGGCTTCCTGGTGGAGGGGACTGGTGCCTGTGTTCTGGTGGGTAAGGCTGGATCTTGTCTTTCTGGTGAGCAGGACCATGTCTGGTGGTGTGTTTTGGGGTGTCTGTGACCTTGTTATGATTTTAGGCAGCCTCTCTGCTAATGTGTGGGGTTGTGTTCCTGTCTTTCTAGTTGTTTGGCATGGGGTGTCCAGCACTGTAGCTTGCTGGTTGTTGAGTGGAGCTAGGTCTTAGCTTTGAGATGGAGATCTCTGGGAGAGCTTTCACTGTATGATATTACGTGGAGCTGGGAGGTCTCTGGTGGACCAATGTCCTGAACTCAGCTCTCCCACCTCAGAGGCACAGGCCTGACACCCGGCTGGAGCACCAAGACCCTGTCAGCCATCCGGCCAGGTATGTGGGTTTCTTGCCTTTTGGGAAGTCTGAGGTCTTCTGCCAGTGTTCAGTAGGTGTTCTGTAGGAGTTCTTCCACATGTAGATGTATTTTTGATGTATTTGTGGGGAGGAAGGTGATCTCTACATCTTACTCCTCTGCCATCTTGAAGGTTCTGTTCATTTTTTTTTTTTACCCATTAAAGACAGTTAGTTAGAATCAGCCTGAAGTGCAAAGTGTACAGTAGAATATAGGATTCGAAGTCATTTCCCCCATAAAATTTCTCCCGGCTCAAATACTCTGTGTTATCAAAAGGGCTCATCAAATTTATTCAGGTACATAATTACTTAAAATTACATGGATGCATCCACATATCTACTCCTATAGAACTGAAGATTTTGACATTTAGTTTTTAGAACTCAAATTTTCTCTTTTACGTTGAACAGATCAAAGATAAACACTGGGGTGAGTTTTCTAAGACAAACAGGATCAGATCCACCTCAGGTTTCTCATCTGTAAAATTAGGACTACAACTTTCTTGAAAGAGTGTGGATTAAGTTAGATTTTAAAAGTGAAAACATTTTTAAGAAAAACAAGGGAAGAAGTTTATATATCTATATGTGTGCAAATATAATTATAAATAATATATAATAAAATGATATGTATATTTAATTGAAAATATCTGTGATTTTAATAGCTAAGCTAAAGATTTTCATTTACAATAACAGGAAGAAAAACTTTTCTTCCCCAAAAGTAACAGGGATTCTGCAGGTAGCATTGCAAAGTTCCAATACACATTCGAAAGTTTTTAAACTGTACGTTATATCTTGCATTTTGAAATGACAGCTCTTCCCGTGTGGCCAAGCTCTCTCTGTGGCAATGACTTTCTTGAAGACTCATCTCAGCAAATGCTATAATTTTCTCCCAAGTTGCCATTTCCCATCCCCTTTGTGTGCACTTTTCTTTGATGGAAAAGTTCCCCTCTGTGGCACAGCCTTAGAGATTGAGCAGTTCAGCTCCTGAACAATTGTTTCTCCAAAAATATTCAAAAATTCATTTTAAGATGATGGAATGTCTTTCTTCCATCTCCAGGTACTAGACAATGAGACAGACGGCCGAGGGGTTACCAAGGGCTCAGCTGCTTTCATCATCAGAGTAGCTGCTGTTGGCAGTGAACTTGGGGCTGGCCCTGTGCAGAACTGCTGCTCTGTCTGCGTGGTTACCAGATGATGTAGTTAATGAGCACCTTTAAAGTGCCTGCCTTGGGACAGAGCAAACGTGTTTGCATTTTAATTGCTCTCCTTGGTGGCTTAGATTTCCTCCTGTTGCCTTTCTTCTAACAAGATTTCAAACTTTCCCAGCCCTGCATATAAGATCCCTGTAGAAAACCATATTGAGATATAGCTCTTTCTCCGAGGTAGCCTGATGGGTAGAAAGGAGACAGTAAAGGAATAAGAAGATCTATGCTCTCCCTCTGATTCAGCCGCGTGGAAGGGGCTTATCATTGTATTAATACAAATTACTTTGCATCTGAACCTCTGTTTCCTATCAGTGACATGAAGATTTTGAATTGGGTGGTTCTGGGATCACTTTTAGCTATAAAATCCAATTTGCTTTTTTTTTTTTACTGCAAAGCCATTAGAAGATTAGAATCTATGCATTCTCAACCCCACCTATAAAACTTTCCCTCCTATGTAAAATTTTAAATTATAGTCTGTGACACTTCTGCAGAATTAGATAGCTCTAAGACCAAATCTGTAATATACTAAGTTTCAGGAAGTTAAAAATCTCCCTAGAATCAAACTACTGTAGTTTAAGTCCTCTTTTCTATATCAGTAGTTTTAACGAGACAGGCATCTTTTAAATGGTTGCAACAAGAAAATACAGATACTTAAAAAAAATGTGTGAAAGGAAAGACTGGCTGATTGATTCATCTAAAAGGATAAAAAGTCTAGTATCGAGTTTGAGGAACTGTGAGATTGTGCTGTTTGGGGCGCGCGGCCGCCCGCCCTGGTCGCGGTCAAAGGGGGCGGGGCTGTAGAGGAACATGCCAGACCGCGAGGATGGCTCTGAGAGACTCCTCTGCGAACCCGTTTTCAGCTACCAAGTGGCATCTACGCTCAAACAGGTGAAACATGATTTGCAAGTTGCTCGGACGGGAAAACTAGCTGGTTTGGTGGAAACGTTGGAGGCAGATGGGGGGCGATTGAAACGCATCGAGCGATGCTGGGGTTCACACCCTCTTCAGGTTGCCCTTGCCTGGACGGTCACCTCTGGGGCACAGCCAGCGCAGGTCCAGTGAGGAACTTTTCTTACAGCGCACGTAGCCATGCAGAGCGTCCCAGCTCCATCACGGAATCGTTAAGTCACATCCGTGCTTGGTTTCTCTGTATCTATCCGCAAGCAGTAAATACTTAAATGTGTGATCTTACAAGGAAGTTTTTTTGTTTAAAAGAGTATTGAGAATCAGATTTAGGCATTTGGCATCACAGAACCAGGAGGCTTGGGTTTAAGAGAGATTTATAAAACTTCACAAGCCAGGACACATGCCAGAGTTGGCCAATGGAAGGGCATCTCTCCTTGTCAATTCATGCATTTCCTAGAATCCTCACCAGGCAGGTCCGAGGTTGGGATCTGGAGTTATAAAATACGGCATTTCTGACCTAAAACTGTTCTTTTTCCAGATGAATGTGATTTCAACTAAGGACCTGTCCAAAGTAGGAATTTTTTTTTAACATCCTTATTGCTTTACAATGGTGTGTTAGTTTCTGCTTTATAACAAAGTGAATCAGCTATACATATACATATATCTCCATATCTCCTCCCTCTTTCATCTCCCTCCCACCCTCCCTATCCCACCCCTCTAGGTGGTCACAAAGCACCGAGCTGATCTCCCTGTGCTATGCGGCTGCTTCCCACTAGCTATCTGTTTTACATTTGGTAGTGTATATATGTCCATACCACTCTCTCACTTCATCCCAGCTTTCTCTTCCCCCTCCCCATGTCCTCAAGTCAAATCAGGAATTTTTTGATGTTTGGAATTTTTCTTTCCTATTTTTAGACATCTGATTCTATAGGTTCCATCTTTTTTAACCTCTTTTCGGCATGCCAAATGCTGGCAAAAAGAATTGCTTTTTGAATGTTGAATTTCTGGTAGAAATAAAGCAGTGAGCAAAATCCTTTTAAACACAGAAATCCTGAGTTCATCTTGTTGGGGCTCAGGCAATTCTGTAGCAAATAAATCCTTTGAAAGAGCTCCAAAAAAGAATTGTGCTATTTGAAGCTAAGTGAACTGTAAACTCATCATAGCTAAAACCTGTTATTGTCACACAAAAATGATATGACTAGAACAGAAAAGACAGGCCAACAATAGACTTAGGGTAGATGAGAATTTTGTAAATGCTAAAAGCGTAATGACAAATAAGTAGGGAAAGAGTTACTCTATAATGATGCTAAGAAGAATCATAATTAATTATTTAGAGAAACAGGAAATTGGAATCTTTCCTCAGACTATCCACCATGCTTAATTGCAAATATGTTTGCAAATGTACAAAATGAAGTCATAGAACTAGAAGTAATTAAGGGAATATTTATCAAGAGGGGTGAGAAAGGACTTCTAAGGATAAGATTGATAGATTTGTAAATTTGGAATACACTCTGTCAAAAATTACCATGAAAAAAATGAAAGGAACTACAATCCCTTGCTCTCCATCCATGTTATGATGTCATGGGTGTCAGCAGTTTACGGTTTTCTCTTGCCAATTAGTATTACGTTGGATGAATATAATCAGGGTGTTTATTCCCTTATTAAGGAAGATCTGGTTTGTTTCCAGTGTTTGCCCTTATGGGTAAAGTCACTGTAAACATTTTGGAACACATTGTGTGTTCCAAACACATTGTGTGTGTGTGTCTGTGTGTCTGTGTTTCTATATTTCCTTTCTCTTTTGTAAATACCGAGGACTTGACTTTGTGGGCCGTATGTCAGGTGTAAGTGTGATTTGTAAGAGGCTGCCAGGCCTTTCTTCTAAGTGGTGTATGTATCATTATAAACTCACACCAATGAAGTTTGCATGTTCCATTTGCCCTGCATTCTCGCTAACACTTTGTGTTATAATAAGTTCTCTTTTTTCTTTTTTAGGTATTCTAATGATGTACATTTCATAGCAGTTTTAATGTGTATTTCTCTGATTTCTGCTGATGGGCCGCAATTTTTCACATGTTTATTGGGCATTTGAATATTTTCTTTTTGCAAAGTGTCAGTTCAAATATTTTACATTTTTATTCTATTTGTGTGAGTTTCTTAAATAGTGTCATAAAAGTTCTTTTGTAAATCTGAGGTACCATTCCTTTGTCAACTGCATGTTTTATAATCATGTAATTATTTTCTCTAAGTCTGTGACTTGCTTATTTATTTTCTTAAGAGTGCCTTCTGATGGATGGAAGTTTTGCCTTTTTTAAAATATGTGTAAAGTCTAACTTATCATATTGATTGCTATGATTTGTCTAAGAAAACTTGGCCTACACCCAAGTCATGAGGTCTTTCTTCTATATTTTTCTCTAATGCTGTATGATTTTATATTTTACATTAGTTCTTTGATCTACCTTGACTTAATTTGTGTGTAAGGTGTGACTTGGGGGATAAGCGTCTTTTCTTTTTTAATGGATATTCAGGTATTACAGCATTATTCGTTAAAAAGACTTTTCTTTCTCTATTGGACTGTCTTGGCACCTTTATCAAAAATTACATGTGTGGGTCTATCTCTGAGCTCTCTGTCAGCTCCACTCTGTCATAGCTACTATAGTTCTAGAGTAAATCTTGAAAGCAGATAGTGTAAGCTTTCTAAGTATGTTCTGTCTTTGGTCAAGCTTGCTTTGGTTTCTCTAAGTCTGTGTGTGTGTGTGTGTGTGTGTGTGATCTTTTAATTTCTACAACAATATCCTCCTGGATCATTAATGCATATTGATATTGCCTTTTCCAGTTTCTCCTGCCCCTCACTCCCTTGCTTTTACATCTTGCAATCACCTCAAAAAACAATTACATGCATCCAGTTCCTTGTCTCAGGCTCTGACTTGGGAGTGTGGGCAAATGATGTTCTTTGTGTCCATTTACCTTCACTGATCTTATGTCATACTTAATGTGTGCTTGCTCTATCTTAGGATTTTTAATATATTATAAACATACTTTTTAGAAATGTATTTAAATCTCTACCAAGATTACACATTAGATGAGAAGTCAGAAAGTCTTGGATGTAAAGCATTGCTAGTTATGATCTGTATTTCCATGAAAAACTTATCTAATTATGATATGTTCCTACGTTTTTAAAATGAACATAATTACGTATATTCTGCCCAGTCACAAATGTTTTATACAAACTGTGTTTTGAAATAAGATCATATATATAAGATGACTTAAAAATTGCATTTTATAGAGGAAGATTGACTTAATTAACCTTTGATAATAACTCATTTTCTACATATTACCTATAAATAACAAGTTAATATTTCAATGTGAAGTTAGATTTACTAACACATGCTTGTTCATCACATGAAAAATGAGTATCCTGGAATATTGCAAGGTTTCTTTCCATTTCAGAAATATTTCCCATTTCCTTCTCCTACCAAGTATCTTCATGTGTCATGTAGATCATAGTAAGACATGTCCATGAAAGTGGGAGACATACGTACTTTTTTTTTTTCTTAATTGCAACTTAAAACACTTTTGTGAAAATTCTGCGGAAGTGTAAAGTGTTGAGTGATTTGCAGTAACTCATTCTGAATCCAGGGTCTGAGATTTCCTTTCCTATACAGAACCATATTGCTGTCTGTATAGACATATAAGATGTTAGGCTGGTCAAATTTCTTGTGATCTAGCTTAAATTTCTACCTCATATCCCCTCGCTTACCCCTACCTTGCTGCATATCTGGACCAAACATCTCTGCCTTCTCCTTCTCCTTCAAAGCCTAGAGAGGATTAGAGATGAACATTATTTCACCTTTTCCTTTTTCCCAAAAACCCTATCACTTTGCTGTTTGCTTCCTTGAATGGCGGACTTCCCAAGCCAAAGGGATGCCAAGAGAAGTCTTTCTATCCTGGTCTAAGAGGGTGGAACACAGTAACATCTCAACTCTATCTTTAACCTTTAACTTATTCTTTGTAAATCTGAGTTCCTGCAAAGTGGTGGGTTGATACTATTCTCTGGTGATCCTAGGTCTAATATGATCCTGGTTTCCTGTCCAAGTAGTTCTCTGAAGAGGTCAAGCATGTGCAGTTATTGACTATCATATTTTTTACAGATGTTTTTGGGAGTTTGGACAAGCCAGGTGAAGGGGGTAATCTGTTAATAAGTAAATTGAGATGTGTGTGCTAGGGAACATTTACATAAGAAGCAAGGTTAATTATTACTCTTACTGGGGGGATAAAGGAGGGAAGAGGATCTTTCTATATAACATTCATCATCCTTTGCTGCTAAAAGCACAGCCACCTCGTTATCCAGAGGAATTACTCTCCTAGTGTCTGCTCCCCACTCTGCCACCATCAAGCAGGATGTGGATCTAAATGGCACTTAGATTTGCGAGAAGGTGAGGGTACGGTGATGATGCAGAGAGAGAATAAAGAAGCGTCTTGACTGGAGCACGGCTGAAATGCAGCTGTTCTAATGAAATTCTGCTGCTTCTGATAAGGTCATTGGCTTATGTTTAACTTATTTTTGACATGAATAGGTAGGGATATTTTATTGTTAATCTAGCAGTTAAAACAAATACAGAAAAAATAGCGTTTGATTGTTAGCCATCTTATAAGCACTGGAGGTGAAGTCATAAAGACTCCATTTCCCTGTATTCCTTTATTGTCAAAAACAGTTCAGGACACAACAGAGTTCCTTCCACTTTCCTTCTACTTTTCAGGCCTGAAGAAAACCTTCTATTTAAATTATGCCGTTTAATCTCATCATAATTTTGAAGTGTTCATGGCCAAGTTCCCAAAGAAATGAGCTCCAAATCTTCGTATTTGATCAATTCTTTCTCCTCCAGAGATTGTGTTCACTTATTCTTTGTGTGGGTTAAAAATACTTTTTTTAATTTCAATTATCTATAAAATTAAAACAGAACATATTTTAAAGGTTAACCCAAACGGCATGAATATTAATCACATCTTAAGTTGGTTTCAACATCCCACCTTTTTCTTACTTGTTTATACACCATCATTGGTGACTGCGGTAGACACCTTTCAGAACACAGCCACAAATCAAGAATTCAGAGGCTGCTGTCCGCCCTGAGTAGGTGAAGTGATGGAAGACAGATTCTTCTATCGTCTCACCAAAGCATTGCTTATTTTATTCCGAGTTATAGCGTCTGCAGAACCAGAATGCTGTCGCTCATAATGGAGCTGGTCATTATTTATCTATCAGTCCAGGCAGGAGTTGTAATCCACAATACACTGGACAGCTGCCGTTTCTCCTTCCCGGTCAGTCATTCCCTGCTTTTCTGTTAAGTCGGCTTTCTTTTGAAACCCACCTTTTCCCACTCTCAGTCTACGTAGTTGGCTTGTGTTTGACCCCTTTCCCTTCAGTCCTAGAAGGGAACATCTGACCCAGACTTCGGACACAAGGATTGACCATACTAAGTTTACAAGGTAATTCTGAACCAGTGAGAGAGACCTATAATTTTGAGCTAATAAGAAAGAAGATCTTCCTTTCCAGGCAAGTTGCTGGCTGATAAGAGGCAGGCATGGGGATGCTGAGGGCGGTGTAGAGAGAGCCTGCCAGGAGTAAATCCACACCAAGGAAAGAAGCCAAAGATGGAGAGGAATGGATGCCTCAAATTAGGTCTACAGATTTTATTTTATTTCATTGTTTTCCATAAACCAGGGAGAATAGGGTTTCTTGCAATGGAAAGAATTCTGATGAATAAGCAGGCAATCCTCTTGCTGATGAGACAGGAGGGGATACTAGAGACAGCAAGTAAGTGATCCAGAGAGCTGAACCTGTCAGGGATCAATTGGCTGATGCCATGGACAGCATGCATTCTTGGCATATCAGACAGACATAAATTCAGATGATCACATTTAGAGCAAACGCTGAACCATCCCCCCAGTGTCTCCTAAAATAGAGATGGGCAGTTTATTTAAAAAGCAAGGTAGGTGTGTGTTTGGCGCATTGTTTGTCAGACTGTGATGACTACTAGATAGTATTTTTCTTGCTATAAAAAGAAGAAAACCTGGGTACAGACAAGTTGCTGTGTACTCCCCAGATTATACACAAAGAATAGGGAATAGTGTCAGGATGTAAAGCCATGTCTGCCTGACCTGAAGGACATGTTCATCTCCTATCAGCTTACTAATAGCATGAGTGATCCTAGTTATTTCCTTTCTCCAGTAGCTCACTTGGGAGAGGGGGTGGGTAACAGACACGCTTGATTAAAATAGCCTCACCCACCAACCAGCCATAGTACATGAAATCTTCATATCCGGAGGTGCCTCTGAATTCAGATTCTCTTAATTGCAGTCCTCCTAGGCAGAGTACTTAAAATATGTCTAAACATATTATGCTGAACACTTTTACAAAATAAAAGGCCGGTCAATCTTGGTCAGTATTGATTTCTTTAATCTCATTGATTAAAGAATTTGTGTTTTAGATTCTTATCGAGTCAATCTATGTTTGAGTCCTATTGACTAAATCTCTATGTTTGATGTAGAACTCTTTAGTTTACAGATGTTTTTGGATACACAGTCTAATGTGAATTTCACAAGCACACCATTTACATATAAGGTAATCGAGACTTGGAAGATCAAGGTGGCTTAACACATTATTGATTGGAGACATATTACTACATCTTTTGTTACTGACCAGAGATGTATCAGTACGTTTTTAGAGAGTGATACAATTAACATCACCATGCCAAGTTGTTAGAGCTTGAAATTGATGAAGTATTCATTATACAACTTATGATTGTCGTTATAATTAACATTTTGCTCTGTTAGGTTTTTGTTGCAACCTTGTGTATATTATAAACGTAAAATTTTCAAAAATGACGCATTGTGAAATTTTTAGTGAAGAAGAATTTTTTGGTGAATTTTATGCAGATACTTTCTCTGATCGTACAAGCGACATATATACGAGTGTCTCAGAAGATGACAGTTCTTCACAATATAGTTCTGATTCAGACGACATGGATATTAGACCAAACAAAAAGACAAAAAACCTTAGTGATTGATTCTGATCCGGAAAGTGAAAATGAAACACGGTGCTGGAGAACACTCTTTTACTTCTACACAAGAGTGTAGAGCTTAACCCAGTTAATTTACATGATAGGGAGTTAGAAATATGCAAATCAGATTGCTTAAATTCTTGTCAGTGACCTCCGAGGAAACGTGATTATTGAGTTTGTGAAAACCCAGATGAAGTAACACCACTATGCTTCATTCAATATGGATTCTCTTAGACTAAGCCATGTCACACTAATTCATTTCTTTTTAAAGAGGACCTGTGAAAGGTATCCATAAAATGGGTTGTTAAAGTTAAGCATGCATCAGAATCACCTGGTGGGTTTGATGAACAGACTGCTGAACTCCAATTTGAGAGCGTCAGGAAGTCTGGATCGGGACTTGAGATTTTGTATGTTTCACAAATTTCCAGGTGATGATCACATTTAGAACAACTGGGCTTCCCTGGTGGCTCAGTGGTTAAGAATCCATCTGCCGATGCAGGGGACACGGGTTCGTGCCCCGGTCTGGGAAGATCTCACGTGCCGCGGAGCGTCTGAGCCCGTGAGCCATGGCCGCTGAGCCTGCGCGTCCGGAGCCTGTGCTCCGCAACGGGAGAGGCCACAACAGTGAGAGGCCTGCGTACCACAAAAAAAAAAAAAAAAAATAGAACCACTGGAAGAGTCATGGTACGCTGCTTGATCCCCCTCTTGGGGTAACGAGCTTTGACACCATCTGGAGAGATAAGTCCAGATGTGATATAAGTGCCTTTTCAAGCTGCATTTTTCTTAATCTGCAGCCCAGAATGATGTAACGTCTTTCACTAGAATTTCTGTTAACTGTGCTCTTGGTGACCATTAGAAGTCTTGGTATACACAAGCTTTATTCAAGTTGCCAGGTTGAGTCATGCGTGCACCATTTTTTCTAACTTCAAAAAAAAAAAAAAAAGAATGCATTCAAAGTTGTTTAAGTAGAAAATGCATTTTTAAGAGGTTCTTACATGAATCGTAGAATTGTTGGGATGGCCAAAGAAATATACTTAAGGATAAAATTGCAGGGATGATGCTCAAAACCATACCATTAAACCGTAGGCCTCCTGCTACCTCCTAACGTGCAAACCATTGTCAATCCTGTAACCTTACTGCTTTATTAGTCCACCTTTGAAATCTTCAGCATGTCCACAGCTGCCATCCCTTCCAGCAGAGTCAGTTCTTCCCATGGGGACTTTTTCCTACAGTTGCCCACCTGTACACTGAGGCCTGTAGGCATCTCTGAATCTACATCTCAAGTCTGTATTCTAACCACAAGCAAACTAAGAAAGGTATGTTTTTGGACTCTATCTTGGAAAGGCACTACTTAGAATATGGGCACCTTATTCAAATTTAGGGAGATGTTCCAAAAATGTCAGCTGTCCCCTCAGCGGTTACTCTGGTGTGTCATAGAAAATCATGCCAAACATAATGTAAGACAGTTTACCGTCTCCCGTGGTACCGTGGGTACACTGTCCTGAGCTAGGTGGTTCTTGCTCAGGTCCCTGTAGTTGTAGTCAAGGAGTTGGGACTACTTCATCTGAAGGCTGGACAAGACTGGGTGTCCCAATGGCTCACTCACATGGATGTCAGTCGTGCAGAGAGTTCACTGGGGCTTCCAAGCCAAGCGTCTACACTGTCTTCTCTCTGAAGACATGGACCTCTTACAGCATGATGGCTGAATTCAGGAGAAAACAAGTGAAGGGTAAGTGTGAGACAGGAGTAGGAAGAAGCTTCCAGTTCTGTAGAGCAGGGGTCCCCAACCCCCATGCTACAGACCGATATTGGTCCGTGGTCTGTTAGGACCCAGGCTGCAGAGAAGGAGGTGAATGGCGAGCAAGTGAAGCGCCATCTGTATTTACAAACACTCCCCATTGCTTGCACTACCACCTGAACGCCGCCTCCTGTCAATATTATGGTGAGATGTATAAGTATTTCATTATATATTACAATGTAATAATAATAGAAATAAAGTGCACAATAAATGTAATGTGCTTGAATCGTCCTAAAACCATCCCCCTCCCCAGTCCCTGGAAAAATTCTCTTCCACTAACCCGGTCCCTGGTGCCAAAATGGTTGGGGGCCACTGCTGTAGAGGACTATCCCTCTGTTGCAGAAAAATTGGGGTGTGAAAGAATGGTTACTTCCCAGGTCTTGGGAGAGTCCTTGGGACGGACATCCAAGTGAGGGTCTTTGGCTTTACACAGGGACGAATTCAAGAGCGAGCCAAAGTAGAGTGAAAACAGGTTTATTCAGGGAGATACACACTCCATAGACACAGTGTGGGCCATCTCAGAGGTGAGAGGCCCCAGGGTTCAGGGTGGTTAGTTTTTAATGGCCTGGGTAATTTTTTTTTAATATTTATTTATTTATTTGGTTGTGCCGGGTCTTAGTTGCGGCAGGCGGGCTCCTTAGTTGTGGATCGTGGGCTCCTTAGTTGCAGCTCGCCAGCTCCTTAGTTATGACATGTGAACTCTTAGCTGTGGCATGCATGTGGGATCTAGTTCCCTGGCCAGAGGTTGAACCCGGGCCCCCTGCATTGGGAGCATAGAGTCTGAACCACTGCGCCACCGGGGAAGTCCCATGGGCTGGTTAACTTCATAGGCTAGCAAGTGGGAGGATTATTCTAACTATCTTGGAGAAGGGGCAGGGGTTTCCAGGAATTGCACCACTGCCCACTTGTATGTCATGATGCCTGTGGGTGTGTCATTTAGATGCTAGTGTGTTATAATGAGTGTAGACCGAGACTCAAGGTCTACTGGAAGTCAAACCTTCTGCCATCTTGGGCCTGGCTGGATCTGACTAGTTTATGCCACACCCTCAAAGGCTGTGCCCTGCCCCCTGCCCTCCTGTCTGCCCTGCATTTGGCACACGGCCACTTCGTTCATAGTCTGTGGGTCACAGGATTTGCCCAGGTCTAGAAGGCACAGGAATGGCAGTAAGACACTGTAGAAGACCTTGTAGGTCAGGGGTTGTGGTGGTGAGCATCTGTGGAGTACACCGTCTGCCAGAATGTGGCTTGGAAGTAGAGACATGGATCATTTCTGCAGCTAACTCAAGAAACAGACATGCGTCTCATACCACAGACACACACACACACACACACACACACACATACACACACACACACACACACACACCTTGGCATTCAATCAAATGTGTTCCACCGTTGGCTTCAAATACTAAGCCAATAATCTTTACTACCTACTTATCTACACACACCCAGCCAGATTTGAGGTCATTTGCTGTGATAGAAATAGGAAGGAAACAAGTGGAGGAGTAGATGTGGGACTTCCCTCTTACTAATCACAGGTGAAGAATAAGGTTCATCAGTACAGGTTTCCGTAGTGATGCTGTCTAATGACGTACAGCATTTATTCCTTTCTCTTTTGTCCTAAGATAATCTTCTGAAAAAATAGTTACACTACAAACATGGAGTTGGACTGGACCATCTGGTTGATGCTCTACTCTTTTGAACTCAAATCACCCAAATTGGATATCTTCATGAATTAGGAGGTTCCCATAATTAGTAAGTTATATATTAGAATTGATCATTAAAAACTAAAGGATCCATTCATTTTGTATCTTTCTCAAATGTTAAGCTGTTTTCTCCCCAGAAAGACAATTGTGTACAAGGTCACCGCCACATGTTCCTTCTTGACCGTCAATGAGATCAGAGACGAATGATCCTCATGACTCCACCTGCATCTGAAAAACACAGGGGAAGTGGGTACTGTCCCTGCTGTCTCTGTTGAGAAGCTTTATAAGCACAGCTTTGTTGTGGAGTTGCTGTAAAGATAAAAGAATTCTAGACAACACTCAAGATCTCTTCATGCTTGATCGCACGAGGCATTCCAGGGACAC
Source organism: Aethalodelphis obliquidens (assembly GCF_003676395.1). Taxonomy (NCBI): domain Eukaryota; kingdom Metazoa; phylum Chordata; class Mammalia; order Artiodactyla; family Delphinidae; genus Aethalodelphis; species Aethalodelphis obliquidens. The sequence goes on from NW_020837969.1 coordinate 7,759,195, forward strand.
CCACCAAGGTTATTTACAAGTACTGAGATCACTCAGAACTCATTCCAAACCCAAGAGCTTCTTTGAGGCTTTGGAAACCGCTTCCAAATTCCAACAGTTGCAAAAACGTCATTTCACCTGAGTGCCTGTAAAATCATTTAGTGCAGATGAGTACAGTTCAATATATTGAGTTATGCCAAATGAAACCTGTCTTACATCTTGAATTAAAGAATATAAATGTCCAGACTTCCACTCTGCTTCCTGCCCCTTCACAATTTGCCATCACTTCAATGTAAATAAAAGGCACCCCTCATCTTAAACTAACAATTTGAGGCTTACATTCTAGAATTCAATTAGAGGAAGAAGTTGGCCGTCTCAAGATTCCATGTATAAACACTTACTTAATTTTGCTACTTTCAAAATGAAGGTACTAGCCTCAGTTAGGCCTGAAGTATTAAAGTCCAGGGATCCTAAGATCTGCCGTGTCCAGAAAATGACTTTCTGGTCTGCGGCTGAGGTAGAGGACAGAAACTTCTTGGCCTTTTGGCTAAGCTTAAGTGTAGTATCTGTTCTTATCAGTTTAATTACAGGATTCTGCGGTATCACATTCTAAATATATCTCAACTGCGTCCTTTGTTCTTTATCTCTACTTTTAGTGCCCATGTTCAGCTTCTCATCCTCGTTATTTTATTCTACTGGAATATACTGACGGAAATGGTCAGACTCTGTGCCTCCAGGCTTGTGCTGTGTATAACCATTAGAAAGTCTACCTTAAGTATGCAACTATCTCATGGTCAAAATTAAATAAAGATAAAACAAAATGATTTTTTTTTAGAAGTATCTAAAAACCACGTTCCTTAGCATGACGTAGCAGGAGCTGGGTGACCTGGCATCTCTTCCCCTCACCATTAACCAGTGATTTGTAGTTTTCTCCCAAGATTGAGAAGGACCCTACAACAGGGGCCACTCTTACTGGAATGCTAACCCACCTGTTTTTGGTCTGCCCATCACCTGTGTATTCTCTTTTTAAGGATTTAGCCTTGGATCATTTCTAGAAATTTTCTCCTTTTTTCTCCATTCCTCAGTCTGAATTGGGTTCTCTCTTTTTCTCTACTCCCCTTAAACCCTGAGCATCTCTCTAACAATATCCTTAGCATATTTTATCATCATCTGTTTGGTCCATCACAAAGTTTGAGGCCCTCTGCAGGCAAGGACCATATGTTACTTTTATTTTTGCACCCATAGCCCCTAGCATAAGTAAATGATAAATACTTGTTGAAGAAACAGATGGTTTTGTTCTCTACCTGATCATTTGGAAGAAACTTCACATTCTTTAAAAGATGTTTGGTATCCTTTGTAAATGTTCCAGGAAATAATTCACAGAGAAATGTTATACCATAGAAGTTAAAGTAACTTTGAGTTTATTTCCATCACTTTTTTTTTTTTTTTCCTTCGGTACACAGACCTCTCACTGTTGTGGCCTCTCCCGTTGCGGAGCACAGGCTCTGGACGCGCAGGCCCAGCGGCCATGGCTCACGGGCCTAGCCGCTCCGCGGCATGTGGGATCTTCCCAGACCGGGGCACGAACCCGTGTCCCCTGCATCGGCAGGCAGACTCTCAACCACTGTGCCGCCAAGGAAGCCCGATCAATTTTTTAAATGTCAAGGTTTTGTACCCACATGCAACATGCAGAAGTAAATTACAAAGAGGCGTTGTCACATCAAAAAAAAAAATTCGCAATACTTGTTAAAACAGTAGACAGACTATCTTCACAGGTGTAGGGACCAGTGCAATGGGGTTTTGTGGTAGGGAAAGGAGATTAGGTTCAATTCCAAATACAACAAGGAAAAGTGGGGATTTATAGCTAAAAAGCAGTGTGGAGTCAGTGGCTAGAAAATTACTAAAAGGAAATATTGGGGATAGGGTGGATTCTGCATAAACTGACTTAGCAAGAATCTTGCTGAACTTGGTCTCTTGAGGATGTGCCTGAGGATGCCAGCTCATCTAAAAGGGCTCAGAGGAGTCCAGGGCTAGTTTGGTTGAGGAGCGTATCCATGGCTGTCAGTGCCAACATGCCATTAGCACTGCTTCATTTATTACATCAGTGCCCAAAATGTCTTTGAAGCAAGAGTAGTTTATTTCCCCAAGGAAGTTGTGGTTCAGAATACGTATAAAGTTCAAATTGGTTCATCTTTCTTCAACACCATAAAAATGATTTCTACCAATAACCCTATAATAGAGACATACTATCCCAGAAGGATATTGAAAATGAAAATCACATGTGATGATCATTTGGCCAAGTCTGTGATTTCCAGTCGCCTGGGTTCTCTGCAGCCCTTGTACCCACCTCTGAGATGAATAGAATGTATTCAGGAAAACATTTTTGGTTGCTAAAGAGTTAGCAGAGCTAATTATACAAACATCAAACCTAAATTCATAAGTGAAAATAGCATGATTTGAGTACACATACCATAGACTTTTTCCCTTGTAGACGGGAATCACTGCACAATTTGTGAATAAGCCGTAAACAAACAACCATTAGCCGATCTATGAATGGAAAAGCCAAATCATAAGCAATTATTCAAACAAAATGCCCCTGTAAATTACTGGTTAAAAATAACATCTGTGAGTTTAACAGAGAACTATCTCTCCAAGTTCTTATTAAATCGACTCATCGATTTTTCTTTTCACAATTTGTTTAAAGGTCATGTGAGTAAAGGGAGGGTTGAGGGGTCTGTTCTTTCTGGCATCAGGTGATGTGTCTTCTGTCCATCACTGACTCTCAACAGAAACCAAACAATGGAAGGGAAAGAGTTTGGTGAGATGAGCAATAACCCAACTTTAATTTTGTCCCCCTGCTTCTAAGTGCTCAGCTGGGACTCTTAGCTAGTTATGAATTCATGGAGACGTTTCACAACTGTGCGAGCACACCAAATACGATTGATGTAGACAACACAATAGCTTGAGAGTGGATGGGAAGTGCTCCAAATTCAAAAAGTGACAGCACACACAAAATTGAAACTCACTATTTTTGTGAGAACTAAATTTCATTCCGTTTTAGCCATAAAAGTGAGCCATAAAAGGACTGTTTCCAATGGCAATTTCAGGAAAAGACTGGGATAGCATGACTCAGAAATACACATTCAGCATGTACATTCACAGTCATCTGTAACACCAATTTTATACATGCGACTTGAAAACAACTATGCCCTTATTTTAAGAATAAGAAATCCCTTTGTATCTGAAGAATTAAGGTTGTCTAATCATGTGATTATAGAGGAAAAACAACAGCTTTTCCACGTTTTATATCTCTGGGACAGCAAACTGTCTTTAGGGACTGTTTTAATAGATGCCTTTCCGAACATTAGTGCAAATGGGCAACTTTTCTAGAGACAACGTTAAGAAAAGGTTTCCTAAGTAACAGTGATGTCTTGACTCATAAAACATAATCATCCAATGAAAGGCATAACTGGCGTTTTGGGATGTTCCAGCTGGTTGTGCCTAGTGGTTTTTTTTTTTTTTTTTTTTTTTTTTTTTAATATTTTATAACGTCTAGGAGGAAGCTCTTTTTTTTTCCCTGAGCTTTTTTTTTAAATAAATTTATTTATTTTTGGCTGTGTTGGGTCTTCGTTTCTGTGTGAGGGCTTTCTCCAGTTGCGGAGAGCGGGGGCCATTCTTCATCGCCATGCGCAGGCCTCTTACTGTCGTGGCCTCTCTTGTTGCAGACCACAGGCTCCAGACGCGCAGGCTCAGTAGTTGTGGCTCACGGGCCTAGTTGCTCCGTGGCATGTGGGATCTTCCCAGACCAGGGCTCGAACCCGTGTTCTTTGCATTAGCAGGCGGATTCTCAACCACTGCGCCACCAGGGAAGCCCCCTAGTGGTTTTAATTCCAAGCAATGATTCCCTTTCTTTTCTTTTCTTTTCTTTTTTTCTTTTTTTTTTCTTTGGCTGCACTGCGTGGCTTGTGGGATCTTAGTTCCCCGACCAAGGATTGAACTTGCGCCCCCGGCAGTGAAAGCACCGAGTCCTAACCACTGGACAGCCAGGGAATTCCCTTCTTTATTTTTTTTTTTCCTTCAGCTTTATTGAAGTATAGTTAATTTACAATGTTGTGTTAATTTCTGCTGTACAGCAAAGTGACTCAGTTATACGTGTATGTGTATGTATACACACACACACGCACACACACACACATTCTTTTTTGTATTCTTTTCTGTTATGGTTTGTCATAGGAAATTGAATATAGTTCCCTGTGCTGTACAGTAGGACCTTGTTTATCCATCCTATATATAATAGTTTGCCTCTGCTACTCCCAAACTCCTTCCCTCTCTTTCCCCCTCCCCCTTGGCATCGCTTTATTTTTTTAATGTAGCTCAGATTCCCTCTGCCACTTTCAACAATAGTTTCCAGAGAATCTGCGCTTAGAAGTGACAGGTTAAGCAGCTATCAAGAGGCTGTTCTTTATTGTTCTCTACTAAGGTTATTAGGCTTCATGACACATTTTGTCGTTGGCCTGCACATATTTAAATAAGGCAGACATAATACAAAATTTCTATAAGGAAAACCTGAGAATAACTGCTTCAGTTTTCTTTTTCTGTTATTAACTCTTCCCACTTTCACCCCTTTTTCGTATCCTCTGTTTTCCACCTTCCATGATTAATGGTTAATAAAATACATAGAATGATTGTTGGGGGAATACCATGCAAGCTACACTTGCTACTAAATGGGCAGTTCAGACAGACTCTGGATTTTAAGAGGGAGTTGCTTGGCTATGAACTGTATACTTTAAAAACAAATCTTTGGAACACGTAGGGGGAACACTCCATCTGTTTTGGGAGTCCCGATCCTATATACTCCCTGGAGAGTGGGAAATATTACTTAGATATGTAACTAAGAATGTCCATGAAAGGGAAATGAAAAGGTCATTTTAGCTCTTGCCTTCTCTTTCTTAAAAGCCTCGTAGTAGAAAAAAATAAATTCTATTTTTGAAAGGAAACTGAATTTTACCAAACCTCCCATCACTTGTATGAAGCAAGAGGCATCCAGAAATGCTAGAAAAAAGAGTAACACTCGTGGGTCTTTCTGAAACTGCATTTACTTTTGTTTTATGTTATTCTTTTCCATATTTTATGAGTATACTGTTAACTTTCAAATATGGGAGTCCTATTATAAGTTAAGAAATGATTCACGATAGTAGATTTGGCGAAGGACTTAATGATCAAATATGGCTATTCTTCATGAATGAGTAATTGTTCTTTTTCACAGCTGGTAAAGAGAGTACACGAAAGATGAATGTCCTAAATAGATCTGTATTAGCAATATACACAGAATACATGCAGAGAATGATCCTCTTTGGTCCCCCCATGAAACTTTTATACAGGATTCAGTGTGACTAGGAAATACCATACATATAGAGGGAAACCCTACCAGTATATATTTAAGTAGTGGAAATGAGGCCAGTGTTGGTTAACAGGGGTTATACACAAACCTCCTATAGGAGCACGGGGAATGTGGATGGCTGGGGAGGGCACAGTAATTTTGGCAATGATTAGCCTAATATGTAAATGTGAAATCTCTTCTTGATTATGTCAGTATGACACTGAAATCATGGAATTTTATAGTCTAGGGTTCTAATTATTGGTCACCACAAGGCAACTATTTGTCTTAATATGTGGACTCTTACATGCTTAAAATCTTTAGGACTTTTTGGGTTTGTGTAGATTTTTATTGCTTGGTTAATTTTTTAATGTTTTATATTGTGTATATTTTATTCTCTGTCATAGCCCAGTATTTAGAAATGCCTAACACCTAATCGTTACTCAGTAATTCTTGGCTGATTAATGAATAAATATTGTTATTGAGAGAAGCATATCAGAGTTTGTGAAACAAGGACTTTCTGGAAAATGTAAGATACATGGGTAAAATTCACAAAGCATTACCGTTCTTCATTGGTCTGTGGGAAAGACAGAACCCGTTGCCAAGAGCAGAGAAGTCACTTTTCAGCTTTAACTTTTTAAATGGACTTTTAAAAGCTCCTAAGACAGACCGCCACCATATAAAATGTCAGAGAAGTGAACTCTCAAGTCTGGTATCTAAATACCAAGAGAGAAGTTTGGTGAACTGATTGTAGAAGGTTTTACTACAATCCAGAACATTAGTAAGATGGAAAATATGAAAAAGGCCAGTTTCCTCTCACTTTTCAGGAGGTTCATGTAAAATCCCTTCTTGATTTCGGGCTGGTGTGAGGACATATGAAAAGGTCTGAGAGAAGAAAGCTTGGGGGTATGGAGGGTGGTGTGAGACCTGGGCTCCCACAGTCACTCCTGCTTGAAAGGCCCCAGTGGGTTTCAGGAGGATTAGGAACCCCAGGTACATTTTAGGGGTTCAAAGTCAAGGGAATCTTGTTCTCCACTTTCTGCTTGGATTTCTGGGAGGAGACCATCACACAGTAGGATAGAAGTCACAATGTGAACTGGTATCCCTTGCTAATACTGTAGCAAATCATTCTTTATGTAAAGAGGGATTAAAAATGAGTGATCATGAGAAGGTAAATCTTCGTTAGCAAGGCCTATTTGGAAGCTTCTGGTGTTTAGGCTCCAGGATATATTATCTTATACTATGGACACAGTAAAAATTAGTTCACTTTCTTTCCCTCTCAGAGAGTTTCATGCAAGTCTGAACAAGATAGGTGCCTAGTAGGTGATCCTAGGTAAATCAGGGCCAAATTTTAGAAACTTCCAAAGTCAAGCCTGAACACTAGCCTCATGATTATACTTTATCCATAATAAAAACAGAACACTTTACTTCATCTTGAACACAGAACCAACTCTTAGGAAAGAAATGCTAGCCATAATAAAAACAGAACACTTTACATCATCTTGAACACAGAACCAACTCTTAGGAAAGAAATGCTAGCCAACTTTATATTTAAGGTAATTGGTAGAGGAATTGGACTGACCTTTTTCGTTTTTTAAAGAGTTATTATTTATTTTATTTTATTTATTTTTGGCTGCATTGGGTCTTAGTTGCGGCATGTGGGCTCTTCGTTGCAGAGCATGGGCTTCTCTCTAGTTGTGGCATGTGGTTTTTCTCCTTGTGGCACGCAAGCCAGGGCATGTGGGCTCAGTAGTTGTGACACGCAGGCTTAGTTGCCCCGTAGCATGTGGGATCTTGGTTCCCTGACCAGGGATCGAGCCTGCGTCCCCTGCATTGCAGAGTGGATTCTTTACCACTGGACCACCAAGGAAGTCCCCTGACCTTTTTAAAATAGGGATGAAACTTACCTTTTAGTGTACCTATGAAAAAAGATATACTAAGGCTATAATAATAATTAAGATATTTGAGGCAGTTCAGGGAATTGAAAGAGCTGTAAACTGTTTCACTAAAGAAAATGTATAATTACCCAAGAATATGCAAGTGAAATTTTAAACGGGAAAAATCGTGATCTGAAATCATTAAAGTTTCCCAAGGCGAATGTTTAGATTGATTCTAATTCTGGCTCTTTGGACTCATAGAATTTTTAGGCTGGAATCTTTGACCAACCTGTTTGTTAAATAATGCAAGATCCTGTACAATGTGTGCTTTTGTTAAGTTTTATTTTCAGCCCTGGTGCTTTTCTGTGCATTCAGTAAATCTAGTACAGAATGAGTCTATTGAATTACTTCAGTTCGATTAGACCTTGTTCTACACACTAGAGATACAAATGTGATTCAAATAGACAAAATGCTGAGAGACTTTAGTACTAAAATAGTCAAAACTACTCATTCTGCAGAGAAGAAACCTAGACCTTATAAGACGGGGAATGTTCAAATGTCTCACAGCCAGTTAGTCACTGAGAAAGGACTGGAATGTGAGATCCCGACTTTTAATTCATTTTAATTAATTTAATTCATTCTTTGACCAGTTGTCATCTCCCGAGGGAAGCAGATTCCTAGTAGATACCTGGAGTGTTACGTCAAAATGGACCTTCCAGCCGTAAAAACACAGCTATTGGTTTTGTTTTAATGTGAAACACTCAGTAATACATTTTTACCATATAAAATTCCTGTTGGTGATATATATATATTGCCTCTTTGAAAACTTTACCAATCCTATGTATGTTGCTTAATTGGGTAACGACTAACAGCTTATGACAACATAAATTTGGAAAATAGCAGAATGTTGTACAAGATTTATTCACAGTGTACACTGTAAGTTTATTCTCATCTCTCCTCTCTATTTAGGCAGATTTTCAGTACATTTATGAAAGAAGACATATTTATGCATTCTGAAATTTTATTAGAATTTCCTTGTAAGTGACACAGTCTAACATGGATGAAGAATTAAATATCTTTAGAATACGTTTTGGAGTGTGTATAGTACACTTCACTATGATTAGGTACAAGCTATGTGGAACTTATGAGCCACATTTTTATCTCTATTTATTGCACTATAAAACATGTCCTGGGGCTTCCCTGGTGGTGCAGTGGTTGAGAGTCCGCCTGCCAATGCAGGGGACACGGGTTCGTGCCCCGGTCCGGAAGGATCCCACGTGCCGCGGAGCGGCTGGGCCCGTGAGCCACGGCTGCTGAGCCTGCACGTCTGGAGCCTGTGCGTCCGGAGCCTGTGCTCCTCAGCGGGAGGGGCCACAACAGTGAGAGGCCCGCGTAGCGGTTAAAAAAAAAAAAAAAAAAAAAAAAAACATGTCCTGAAAGTACCAACAGATACTTAGCATACCTTAAATTATCATTGTGGAGTCTAATTAAAAACATGTTTAATAGTACACAGTAAATACACCTGAGACTAAATCAGGGTAGGGACACAGTTGTTTGTTTTGTTTTGCCTTGGCTTCTGAATGTTTACAATCTCTGGGGACTGCTATCAGAGTGCTTTCTTAAAAAGAATGATTTTTTTTTTTTTTTTGGCTCTTTTCCCCACAAGAGTTTACACTCTTGTGGACTGTGTCTTTCACTCACGTGTTAGTGAAATTACAGATCCAACCAGCCTTTTACTGGTGAGGAATGGAAAGATTTAGAAACAGACTCACAAAGAGAACAGACCTGTGGTTGCCAAGAGAGAAGGGGGTGGGGAAGGGATGGATTGGGAGTTTGGGATGAGAAGATGCAAACTAGTATATCTAGAATTGATGCAAAACAAGGTTCTACTGTAGAGCACAGGGAACTATATTCAATACCCTGTGAAACCGTAATGGAAAAGAATATGAAAAAGAACATATATAATATATAACTGAATCACTTTTCTGTACAGCAGAAGCTAACACAACATTGTAAATCAACTAGACTTCAATAAAATAAACTTTAAAAAGAAGGTTTTGTTTGCGATCATACCCTCAAGTTCAAAGAACTCACAGCAGAGAGAAATTCCATGATTGATGATGGTCATTTTAAGGACTTTAGTGTTTTTACATCTTTATGAACAAATCTATATATAGACTCATTGGAGACTCTGCAAAGAGGAGAAAGCTTATAACTATTTTACAGGGGAAAAAAAATCTAAGAGAGCAACTTTTCACTGTCCGTGTGTCGAAAAGGGGAGAAACTTCATATGCACAACAGATGAATGTATGTTTTCTTTTATTCTTATTAATCATATGCTTAATTAAAGAAAAAATATCTGTTGATGTGAAAACCTAGATATGAAGAAAGACATAACTACATGGCCTAAAGATAAACACTCATAACATTCTGACATAAAATTCCAAAAATGTCACACATAGAGTTACATGTTCGTTTTGGTGGTATTATATTGTATAAATGATTTTGCAGAAATGTCCTTTCCTCCTACAGTAGCTTTAATAGATTTCGTATAGTATATTAAGTGAATTTACTACAAGATATTCAACATTGTTTATAATTTTCATTTCTGTATAAAATCAGAAAAAAGAATCTTTGATGAGCATTTCTATGGGCAAATATTTGCTCCCTTATTTAACTTACATCTCACTGAGTAGTCGTTTATATATGCACTCCTATGAAAACCACTTAGAAATACAGTCAGGAAGCACGTGAGTTAATGTGCTTCTGGAGAGTCCCGTCTGATTACGGATAGTAACTAGTAGCAAACATGTATATTTCTTGTATTTCTTTATTATGAACTTCTGAGTTCTCCTGTTATGTATACGATCTGGTAGGAGTGGGTGAAAAGCACGGTCTTCTAAACATTGGAGGCTCTCAATCTCCGTGTTTTACCTTTACCTTCTCTACAGAAGATTTAGGACTTTCTCATTCACATATTTAAAAATCAAAATTTTTTTAAAAAGACATACATACAAACTTCAACAGACACCTATTAGATCAGATTTAAGCTAATATAGATTTTTTTATACACTATGAAGAGATTGGAAATCATATTGATTCAGCTCACTTGGTTAATAAAAACAACTGCTATTCAATAAGCCACATTCCGTCAGGTGGTTTATCCCAATTTACTCATTAAATTATTAAAATGACACTAGGCAGTGCCCATGTGTTCACAAGGAGAAAGCTGCGGCTCGGAGACATTAAACAAGGTACCCCAGGTATCAGAGCTAGTAACTGGCAAAGCCGATGTTGAAATTATGTTCCGCTTTACCCAAAAACCGAAACATTAGTCTGCTGAATCTGCCTGGTTTGTAAACTTGCTGACGGAACCTGTTAAACTTTTCGGATTGCTAAAGGAAATCATTTCAGTTGAGTTAATTTCCGCAAGTTGTCTCTTAAAAGGAGAAAGGTGATCGTAAATTTTTCCTTGTGCTTTCCTGAAGTTGTGAATTTTTAAAACAGAAAATACCCTTCCTCAGTGGCTCACCGAGCAATAGTCTATCACCACCGGTGAACAAAACTGTCGTAAATATTAGTGAATTACATACACGTGTGCATTCTGATAAGGACCAGACCTCACACTCACCTGCTGCCTGCGCCGACCTAAGGTGAGGACAGCAACTGCACGCTCTCTTTGTTCTTCCGCCTTAGCCAGTGTCCACGAAACCCACCACCACCGAGTTTCCTGTAATATTCCCAGGCATATCATGAAAGCATTTTTAATTTAATTATTTAAACTATTTTTTCAGTGCCCTCACACTTCTAATGTAGCCGTCCAGCCCCTTTACTCTGACACTGAAATGCATCATTCATCTTACACTTATTTTCCTATCCCTAAAGGAGCGCACGATGTTTTCCCGCCTGTGAGCAGCACCGCCAGCCCTCAAACGCCTTGAACCTCTGCGTTTTACAGAGCTCTTGAGGGGGGTTCGTCGCCTGTAACTGCTTCACTACCTGTTGCATTTTATTGTCATCAGCAATCTTGGGTCTTCCGTTGCTGTTTTTTTTTTCCCCCAGGGCCCACTTTTATCTTTAATGCAGCCTCCGGGGGTGAGGGGGCAGTATTACAAGCCTTCTGTTTCTCAGCATCTCATCCAATCAACGGTGGTTTCTGTTTATTTGTTTGGTTCTCCAGTGTGGACCCCGGTGTAGCCTCTTACTGTGTCTAGGGACCCAACTCTTTCCTTATCAGGTTAAGTGATGACGTGCCCCTTGTATTCTCTGGTGGAGCTGAGTGAGGTGAGATAGATTCTAAAGGAAAGCATGTTGCCTTGTATAGCAGAGGCCTCTATGTTACCTTTCAGATGTGAAAAGGGGAGACCACTGGGCGGTAATAGGTAAAGGCAGGGGCAATTCTGCAGGCTCAGGAAGTGTAGGGGGACTTGGGGTTTCAAGGTTCTGTAGAGCATAGGCCCTGAAGTCTCCATCCCAGGTCTCAGGATCCCATCCCCACCCCTTTCCTGTCCAGGGCCCTGACTCTGGGGTAGCAGCATTGCCGGATAGAAATCAGCTTTCTCCAGAGCTTCCCTACCCTTGTAATTAAGTCCTGGACCGGATCTTTCTGGCTTCAGGAGACGGCGTTTCTATTTTTATGCTTACCAGCGATGTCCAAAGGACTGTCAGACTTTGCTTAAATTGGTCGTCAGTAACGCTTTCTCTCTCTCCAGTACAGCTATGGCATTCAGCTAGAGTCATCTACTGCCATCATTCTTTCTATTATGACTCCCACTTACCTCTCAGTTGCTGGAGACGTTGCTCGTGCCAGAGCATTGTCCTCCACCGTTACCCCATCCCTGTTCACCACCAGTGACATTTTAGCAATTTCATGGCTACAGCATACTGGGGGCTACCCAAAAGCCGGTTAGTACCAGTGATAGGCAAACAATTGGCAAGAGACGTTGTCTTTGTCTGTTCCGGCTGATCTAGCAAAATACCATAGTCCTGGTACCTTATCAGCAGCACAGACCTATTTCTTACAATTCTAGATGCTGGACGTCTGAGATCAGGGTGCCAGCCTGGTTGGTTGAGGGCCCTCTTCCTGGTGCATAGCCAGTGTCTTCTCGCTGGGTCCTCACACATAGAAGGAGGAAGGGAGCTTTGTGGGGTCTCTCTTATAAGGACACTAATCCCATCCATGAGGGTCCTGCCCTCATGACTTCAGCCCCTTCTAAAGGCCCCACCTCCCAATACCATCACATTGGGGGTTAGGATTTCAAAATACAGATTTGGAGAGGGGAGACATTCAGACCATAGCAGATGTGATACAATTTTAAGATCTCATTATAAAGTCTTGTTATCAGACTACTTCTAGTACCCACTGTCTAAGGTCAAAGTCACTGAGACTCAGTCTTTGAGATAGGGATACTTAAACCCCTGAATACTGAATTTTGTTAAAGTCTTTACTGAATTTGTTACAAGATTGCTTCCGTTTTATGTTTTGGTTTTTTGGCCATGAGGCATGTGGGATCTCAGCTCCCTGACCAGGAATCGAACCCACACCCCCTGCATTGGAAGGCGAAGTCTTAACCACCGGACCACCAGGGAAATCCCTGAATACTGAATTTGAGGCAGGAAATTCACCGAGGAATGATCTAGTGATGCATATGATGGTATGAAGGAAGTTAGAATTAGAGCTAGAAGGTCACCTGTGATGCCCTTGTAATAGTGGTATCAGCCAGTCCCCATGGGAACTCTGGTGCTAGGATGGGTCTTGAAATTTGTCCAGGATTGACTGAGGCACATACCCTAGAGTGGGGCAAGTCACTGTCTGCAGGTTGCTCCTGGGGAAAAGCTATAACCTGAACAAAGAAATTCTCTTTGGCTAAGGACAGTTCCAAGGAGACTCAATAAATTCCACGTGAGACTCAACTGTGAGCTGTCAGCAGCCAGCACTAACCCCAGATTTGAGGATGAAGCTTTCCGTCTGGAACAGAGCATCAGGACAGTACAACGTAGCATCCATGGCACTGAGAGTCCTGAGAGAACTAGCAGAGAAAACTCTTCAGTTTAGGGATACATTAATGTGAGACAGAGGTCCTATCTGCTCTCTCATCCATAAAGCAGTAGTGACAGAACTTTCTTATACCAGTATAAAAAGCATTCCAAATATTTCATTCAGCCAAATTGTCCCCTCTGTCTCAATGCAGGAACAAAGAGTGTTCCCATCAGAGCATAGAGGACTTAGTGTTCTGCCGTGGTGTTTTCAATTTTATTACCATTAATAGTGATTAAAATTATAAAATGGTTTTCTGGGCTTCTCTGGTGGCACAGTGGTTGAGAGTCCGCCTGCCGCTGCAGGGGACACGGGTTCGTGCCCTGGTCCGGGAAGAGCCCACATGCCGTGGAGCGGCTGGGCCCGTGAGCCATGGCCGCTGAGCCTGCGCGTCCGGAGCCTGTGCTCCGCAACGGGAGAGGCCACAACAGTGAGAGGCCCGCGTACCGCAAAAAAAAAAAAAAAAAAAATTATGATTTTCAAATGTTGGAGCACAGAGGCAAAGCATCACTTGTAATGTTACAGAAGTACCGTCTTCGTTTTAACTCCCTGCTTACCCACTTACTAACTGTGGTCGCTTGTCTTTTGCATTGTTGTTATTTTAGGTTATATTCAATTTTGTATCTTGATTTTTTTTTATTTAACTTTGCTTTTTAAAAATTCAACTTTATTGAAATATAATTTCTGTGCAGTAAGTTGCATCAATATAAAGGGTACAGTTTGATGACTTCGAGATATATCCACACTCAGGATATTATTACCATAGACAAGGCATATCCCTCACCCCCAGAAGACCTTAGCTGGTCTAGCCCTCTCTACACCTAGCCCCAGGTCACCAGCAATCTGCTTGATGTCACCATCAATAAGTTTGCATTTTCTAATATTTTACGTCAGTGGAATCATATGGTGTACACTCTTTCAACTGGCTTTTTTTTTTTTTTTTTGCGGTACGCGGGCCTCTCACTGCCGTGGCCTCTCCCGTTGCGGAGCACAGGCTCCGGACGCGCAGGCTCAGAGGCCACGGCTCACGGGCCCAGCCGCTCCGCGGCACGTGGGATCCTCCTGGACCGCGGCACGAACCCGTGTCCCCTGCATCGGCAGGTGGACTCTCAACCACTGCGCCACCAGGGAAGCCGTACACCACATTTTTATATCCATTCACTGGTTGATACACATTTAGTTTCCAGTTTGGGGCTATCATAAACATTTGTTTACAAGTATTTTGTAGGTTTATGCTTTTATTTCTCTTGCATAAATACGTAAAAAGGAATTGCTGGGACAAATAATAAGGGCATATTTAACTTCTTAAAAAAGCGCCAAACAATTTTCCACAGTTGTTGTAGTAGTTTAAATTCTCATTAGTGTGTATGAGAGTTCCAGTTGCTCCACATCCTCGCAGGACTTGGTATTGTGGGTAGTTTTAATTTGATCCATTCTAATGGATGTATGGTGGCATTAATTTGAGGTTTCAATTTGCGTTTTTCCAGTAGCAAACATAGTGAATGTGCTTGATATGCTTGTTAGCCATTCGTGTTTCTTCTTTTGAATATCATCTGTTCAAATGTTTGCCCATACATTTTAATTTACTCTCTTTATAATATTGAGTTTTAAGAGTTCCATATAAAAGATATTTTAGGTCTTTTTTTTATTAGTTATCTATTTTATACACATCAGTGTATGCATGTCAATCCCAATCACCCAGTTCATCACACCCCCACCCCCCTCAGCTTCCCCCCTTGGTGTCCATACGTTTGTTCTCTACATCTGTGTCTCTATTTCTGCCCTGAAAACCGGTTCATCTGTGCCATTTTTCTAGACTCCACATACATGCGTTAATATACAATATTTGTTTTTCTCTTTCTGACTTACTTCACTCTGTATGACAGTCTCTAGATCCATCCATCTCTACAGATGATCCAATTCCGTTGCTTTTTATGGCTGAGCAATATTCCATTGTACATAGGTACCACATCTTCTTTATCCATTCGTCTGTCGATGGGCATTTACATTGCTTCCATGACCTGGCTATTGTAAAAAGTGCTTCAATGAACACTGGGGTGCATGTGTCTTTTTGAATTATGGTTTTCTCTGGGTATATGCCCAGTAGTGGGATTGCTGGGCCATATGGTAATTCTGTTTTTAGGTTTTCAAGGAACCTCCATACTGTTCTCCATAGTGACTGTATAAATTTACACTCCCACCAAAAGTGCAAGAGGGTTCCCTTTTCTCCACACCCTCTCCAGCATTTGTTGTTTGTAGATTTTCTGATGTGACCCATTCTAACCAGTGTGAGGCGATACCTCATTGTAGTTTTGATTTGCATTTCTCTAATAATTAGTGATGTTGAACAGATTTTCAAGTGCCTCTTGGCCATCTGTATGCCTTCTTTGGAGAAATGTCTATTTAGGCCTTCTGCCCTTTTGTTGATTGGGTTGTTTGTTTTTTTAATATTGAGCTGCATGAGCTGTTTATATATTTTGGAGATTAATCCTTTGTCCATTGATTCGTTGGCAAATACTTTCTCCCGTTCTGAGGGCTGTCTTTTCGTCTTGTTTATAGTTTCCTTTGCTGTGCAAAAGCTTTTAGGTTTCATTAGGTCCCATTTGTTTATTTTTGTTTTTATTTCCATTACTGTAGGAGGTGGGTCAAAAAAGATCTTGCTCTGATTTATGTCATAGAGTGTTCTTCCTGTGTTTTCCTCTAAGAGTTTTATAGTGTCCGGTCTTACATGTAGGTCTTTAATCCATTTTGAGTTTACTTTTGTGTATGGTGTTAGGGAGTGTTCTAATTTCATTCTTTTACATGTAGCTGTCCAGTTTTCCCAGCACCACTTATTGAAGAGACTGTCTTTTCTCCATTGTATATCCTTGCCTCCTTTGTTATAGATTAGTTGAACATAGGTGCGTGTGTTTATCTTTGGGCTTTCTATCCCGTTCAGTTTATCTATATTTCTGTTTTTGTGCCAGCACCATATTGTCTTGATTACTGTAGCTTTGTAGTATAGTTTGAAGTCAGGGAGCCTGATTCCTCCAGCTCCGTTTTTTTCCCTCAAGATTGTTTTGGCTATTTGGTGTCTTTTGTGTCTCCATACAAATTTTAAGACTTTTTGTTCTAGTTCTGTAAAAAATGCCATTGGTAATTTGATAGTGATTGCATTGAATTCGTAGATAGTTTTGGGCAGTATAGTCATTTTCACAATATTGATTCTTCCCATCCAAGAACATGCTATATCTCTCTATCTGTTTGTGTCATCTTTGATTTCTTTCATCAGTGCCTTATAGTTTTCTGAGTACAGGTCTTTCACCTCCTTAGGTAGGTATATTCCTAGGTATTTTATTCTTTTTGTTGCAGTGGTGAATGGGATTGTTTCCTTAATTTCTCTTTCTGATCTTTCGTCGTTAGTGTATAGGAATGCAAGAGATTTCTGTGCATTAATTTTGTATCCTGCAACTTTACCAAATTCATTAATTAGCTCTAGTAGTTTTCTGGTGCCATCTTTAGGATTCTCTATGTATAGTATCATGTCATCTGCAAACAGTGACAGTTTTACTTCTTCTTTTCCAATTTGTATTCCTTTTATTTCTTTTTCTTCTCTGATTGCCGTGGCTAGGACTTCCAAAACTATGTTGAATTATAGTGGCGAGAGTGGGCATCCTTGTCTTGTTCCTGATCTTAGAGGAAATGCTTTCAGTTTTTCATCATTGAGAATGATCTTTGCTGTGGGTTTGTTGCATATAAAAGTCTTTTATCACATATGCATATTTTGTAAATTGATACCATACTGTGATTTGACTTTTTTTTCTTTATGGTGCTTTCATAGAACAAATATTTTTGATTTTGATATAGTTCAGTTTATCAATGTTTCTTTAATAGTTAATGCATTTTTTTACCCATCTTCAAAATCCTTGCCAAACAGAGTTGCAAAGTTTTTCCCTTATATTTTCTTCGAAAAGATTTATAGTTTTCGATTTTTATATTCAAGTCTAGGATCCACTTTGCATGAATTTATTCTCCCACCATTTTGTTGAAAACACTTTTCTTTCCTCAATGACTTTTCTTGGCACCTTCTCCAAAATCAATTATTTAATTCTGTGGATCGATTTTTCTTCACTAAGTGATCTGCTTGATTAGTCTCTATGTCTCTACTTAAGCAATTCACCGCTTTCTGGTTTATCGAATCTTCGTAAGTCTTAAAATGAGGCCATTTAAATACTCTAAATTTCTTCTTTTTAAAAATTGCTTTGACTATTCTAAGTCATTTGGATTCATATAAATGCAAGAAAGAGTAAGCTTGACAGTTTCCACAAAAGCCTGTTGGAATTATTTTTGTGATTACCTTGAACCCGTGTATCAATTTGTAGACGAACGACAACTAACCAATATTGAGGCTTCCCAACCATGCATACCGTCTCTATTTATAAACATTCTGTTGATGTCAATGCAGAGGTCTTGCACTTCATTTATTAAGTTTATTCTAAATGCATAATGTTTTTTGATTCTAAAGAGGATTATTCATTATTTTCCAATTGTTTGCTTCTAGAACACACATTTTTGTATTAACCTTATAACCTTACTAAATTCACTTGTTAGTTCTAGTAGATTTCTGTAGATTGCTTATGATATACTGAATAAACAGGCTTGACATCTGCAAATAATGACATTTATTTCAGTTATATCTGCCCTTAATATGAGAAAAAAGGCACATTATTTTCGAGCACATAATACATTAGAGTTTATCCAAGGTTTACAAGCCAAAGGTTCACAAACTCCATAGCATGCTTTTTTTGGTTAAGAATGATCTCTGGTCATGTGGTCTAATAAGATATTATATCCTCCTTTAAAAGTGACTGCCAGCCTAACTGGTTCAAAACTTCCTTTGATCTGTACATTCGCTCATTGTTTCTCCAAAGTATCACCCTTTTCTTGGTGGATGGAAAAATTTTACTTCCTTTTTCTGTCAGCTAGAACTTTACCATCATGCCAGTTCCAGTTTTCTGGCATATCTACACCCAGAGCACGAGACAAAGTGCCCTCTTCTTTGTACCAGGAGAATTCAGAAGGCAACAGGAGATGAGAAATAATGCATAATATTCTATTACTCCCATGCATGTGCACAAAAGTGCCATTGCAGAACCTAGCAGTATTGTACTCATGGAACACGGAATGGACCAAAATACTAATAAGAATTTTTGGATGGGGATAATGGATGACTTGTTTCCTTTATTCTTTTTTCTGTCCTATGTTCTTCAAATTAACTGTCATAAAACATGCATTGTTTTTCAACCATGAAATCAAAACTTTGTTTCCTAGAAGAAACATGAGAAAGGTTACAATCATTGGTTTTCAAACATATCATAATTATTTTATAAAGTTGATAGATGCAGGGCTGTGGGACTCTTCTTTGAACTGAACTTTTAAAAAGAGAAAACTTCTAGTTCTACGTAATGCTAGTTGGAAGCACAGTATCTCCCTTTTATTATCCAGTTAGGGTCATCTTTCTCGTCTTCACAGTCTTATGTGCTGAAACTTTGGATTATCTATGTCAAGGACTTTTCAAGCAGTAAGTAAATTATATTATATTATTTGGAGCTGTGTTTGCATACAAAGTTTTTGACAGAGGGTTTCTTTTTTGAAATATTAAACTGAAATATGCAAACTAATATAATGTTACATGTCAATTTATACCTCAATTTTAAAAATAAAGAGACAAAGAAATATAGAAAAAAATTACATTCCTTGCCATTTCATGAGTTGGTAATACTCTCTGATTAAAAAAATAAAAAAGATTTTCATATGTGGTATAAGCAACATTTATGTGGTTATTTAAGTTTAAACATGGTAATACAAACTTTTACTAAAATTGCTTTCCTGAGTTCCTAAACAGCATATATACTATATGGTATTTAGTTAAGGATATTAAATAATTTCATGGATTTCCAAAATTCAATGCATCACAAAACTTAATTATAAAAGATAGAATTCCTATTACATTCTATCGTAATGTGAAAACATTCTAATATTTCTCAGTTTTAGAATTGCATTAATGATGATTGATGTATTCGGGGTACTAGACTAAGGGATGTGATGGGTACTTGGATAATCTGTCTCTTGAGGGGTTGCAGTTCTCTACTGTGTATAGATTAATGGTTTCTTTTCTTTTTTATTTTGTTCCATTTGATTATAAATCCTTTGAGCTGTGATTTTGGATCCCTATTTGTTTGAATAGCAGTTTTAAGGGGACACATTGACTGCCAGCCTCTGATTGTTTCTGTATTACACCATCTCATGGTGGGCGAGTAGAGACATGATAAATCTGGCTTCATGGCAGGGCATTAAAAAAAAAGAAAAAAAAGCCTCAGAGGTTTTAAGTAACTGCACTCATGAGTCAACTGCTTGAACTAAATGCCACCCAAACTTAGGTGGTGTTAATTGTCATTGGGTCTAAATGTTAAACTCAATGCATAGGGAACAGTAAGGAAGCTGAAGATTGCACACACCAAGGTGAGGATGGGTCACCAAATGGTAAAATGGACTATACATGTTGATTTTTGGAAATA
The DNA here is from genome assembly GCF_003676395.1 of Aethalodelphis obliquidens. Taxonomy (NCBI): domain Eukaryota; kingdom Metazoa; phylum Chordata; class Mammalia; order Artiodactyla; family Delphinidae; genus Aethalodelphis; species Aethalodelphis obliquidens. Next base: position 7,779,022 of record NW_020837969.1, read on the forward strand.
GATGTCTTACAAGGGACCTAGCTACTGCCTTTGAATCATGAGTATTAGTCCAAAGGACAGGGCTGAGACCGATCTACAAAGCCTGTGTAAGGAATGGGCTAAATCTCAGGGAATGGGTTCTTTCCTTGACGGTGCAGAACTGGAGCCTGGGTGTCCTGTGGGGCCGTGTAAAATGGGGTCGCAGTTCATTCTCAGTTGGGGTAGATAACCAGATTTACTGTTTCTGCCTAGATTTCCATGATCTCTATAAAAGGGCAAGAGCTTGGAAGTAATCTGCCAGCCTGGAACCCACTAAGGTGAAAACCATGTTATAGTATCCGAGAGGCGTGTAAGTTTCAGGTGACATTACCATAAATGTGGGTTTCTTGTAATTCGTAACAAGCCCCTTTCCACCACAACTGTGTTTGTGTCAATGCAGTGACTTTTGGAAGGGGAACCAACCTTGAATAGAGGGTTGGAACTTTCAGACCCACCCCCGATTTCCAGGGAGGAGAGAGGGTCTAGAAGTTGAATCAATGTCCAGTGGCCAGTGAGTTAATCAGTCATGTCTGTGCAATGAAGCCTCCATAAAAACCAATAACAATGTTGCAGGAGGGGGACCCCTTCCAGGGCCCGAGAGTGGGCTCTTGTCTAACACTCAGAAGTGCATTGTCCGAGGAGACACACTTGCTGACAAAGCAGGAGACTTTATTGGGAAGGGGCGCCCGGGTGGAGAGCAGCAGGGTCATGGAACCCAGGAGAATGCTGTACCGCAGGGCTCGCAGTCTCGGGTTTTATGGTAACGTGGTTTGTTTTGGGGTTGTCTCCGGCCCATCACTCTGATCCTTCAGGGTCCTTCCTGGTGGCACGCGCATCACTCAGCCAGGATGGATTCCAGTGCAAAGGACTCTGGGAGGTTGGCAGGACATATGGACTGGTGTCTCCTCTCTCCTTTTGACCTTTCCCGAATTTTTCCGGCTGGTGGTAGCTTATTAGTTCCACGTTCCTTACCAAGACCTCCTGTTGTAAGATAACTCATGCAAGTGGTTACCTTCGGTCCTGGCCAGGGCAGGCGGTTTCGGTCAGGGGTTCCCCTAACAAAAGGAGGGTGTTCAGAGCACTTCCGGGTTGGGGAAGCAGATCCACATGCCCCTGTGCCGGGCCCCAAATTCCAGGAGGACATAGGCGCCTTTGTTCGGGACCTCATCCCATGTATCTGTTGATCTGGCTCTTGGTCTGCATCTTTAAACATCCTTTGTAATAAAATGGTAATCTAGCGCATAACCAGGTTTCCTGAGTTCTGTAAGCTGTTAAAGCAAGTTAACAGAATCCAAGGACGTCACGGGAACCTCTGACTTATAACCGGTCAGTTAGAGGCACAGGTGACAAGGTGGGCCTACGACTGGTGTTCTAAGATGGAGGGGGGAACCCCCAGTTGGTAGCCAGTTGGTCAGAAACACAGGTGTTAGTTAACCCGGGCTTGCCTTTGGTGTCTGAAGAGGAGGGAGGTCTTGGGAGACAGGCCTTTGCCTGTGGAACCTGATGCTGTGACTCCAGGTAGATGGTGTCAGAACTGAGCTGCATTCTCAGTCACCCTGCTGATGTGTAAGAATTGTTTGTTGGTTTGGAGAAGCTTCCATACACATAGCAGTGGGGTCCAGGAACTCAAAAAATAAGGGCTGTTGACTTTCATAACTCTGATCTTGACTCTCTCACCATGCAACTGGACTTGAATTTCATTTGTGGTGGTATATATTTAGAACTGCCTTTGTGGTCAGAACCATTTATTCTTCCTTCTTTATGATCCAAATGCTATACCAGTTTTTCTTCTTCTTCTTGCCTTAAACCCATAGACATTGTCAGGGAGCAGAAGTTGCCACCCCAAAATGTGTCTCTAAGCTGGTTATTTTCTAAGAAACAGCAGAAACTCTGAAAACCAAGTAGGAGTTACTTTTTTGTAAGAAACATTTACATTTGTAAGGGAAATTTCCATTTGTAAAGGTGTCTCCCTCACTGTACCAGGAAGAGGAGGGTGACCAAATCTTCTAGAAACTTATCAGTGGAGAAGGCAGTATCTTAAACCTGCATCACAATCTTAGCCTCATTTACTGTTTGTTTCCTGGTGACGTCCCATAACTGACTCTCCCAACCCTCAACGTCCTCCTTTGTCTTAAGCTGAGGATGGTATTTAAGGTGAGGGCTCTGGCCAGTTTGGCGGGTTACTCAGTTTTCCTGGGTCTCTTCCATGTATACATGTTATTAAACTTGCGTTTGATTTTCCCCTGTCAATCTGTCTCATGGCGACTTCATTCTTAGACCATCCAGAAGAACCTAGAAGGGTAGAGGAGAATGTCTTCATTCCCAGCGTCATCCTTTGTTCGGATCCGCTAGTGGTCTCCTGCCTGCACTTCCCTCCACACTCAGCTGTCAGGCTGTACAGCGCTTCAGGTGACACCCACACCTGCCCGCATCCTTAACTTCCCTATCACTGTCCTCTCCTACCAGGGACACGCAGAGAAATTCATCTCAGTTGAATTCAACTTCCCACTCTTTCTCCACCTACACTAGAGCTTTTCAGGAGCTACTTTTCCTTGCATCACTCTACCACTAAACCTTAAAGTCCTCAACCTCCACTGAGCATGGAAGTTACTGTGTTTTTTAGCCAACTCTCCCTAGATTCTCCACGGCAGCCATTAAAAACTCTCTGCTCCCCTGAAAACTCTAAACCCCACACTTCCCACCAATCTCAAGAGATGTTATAAATCAGAGAAAAAATGTGCATATTTAAAATTCTCTCAACTTCCTGTCAAACTTACGCTGACTTAAAAAAAAATGCACAATGTGAGCGTTGCAAGTTAAGTTTTATTTGGGGCAAACTGAGGACTACAGCCTGGGAGACAGCATTTCAGAGAGCTCTGAGAACCTGCTCCAGAGAGGTAGGGGGGCGGTTCAGTAGTATATATGTGATTTGGGGGAACATACACGCGATCAAGCACATATGTTTTTGCAGAACGCTTCTGCTCATCTCGTGAAGGTTACCGCCAGTCATGAGGAACAGTTGTCACCAAGAAGGATTTTAGCGCTTTTCTAGATACGAGGAGATGCAAGAACTGGGCTCATAAAATCGGCTCCTGAAAATATCTAGCTATCCGAAGCCCTGTTTTGCCAGTTTTTCCCAGAGCACAGAGGGCCTCATTTCTGCTCTCCACCCTGAACTCCTTTCAGGGGCGTTGAAAGTCAGCAGCTGAAGCAGCACGTGATTTATTCCTTGTAGAGGTAGATGGCCAGTGCCAATGGCAAGTACCAGTTTGTAGCTGACACTTAAAAACATTATGGATTCTACATTTAATCTTTCCTTTTCCATTCTGAGAGTAATACTTTCCTGTTTTGAAACTGTGGCGCAGATTTTAGAGCACAAACCATTAATTCTGGTTGAAGTCATTCTTGGGTACATCAGGTCGATTAGTCAAGGATTTTGGAACAGATTGTGGGGCATGATCCGTAACTGAAAGCTGTCCCTCCTTCTTCCTCGAGGTTCACTGAGGTGTCTGACACCTGAAAGGGTGTTCCTGGCACAGGTTAGACAGTAATTCAGTTGACTGGCGTTCACATCATTGATATTCTTACTAGATCACGTGTCTTTGCATTGAAGAAAATAAATCTTTAAGGGGAGAAATTTTAGACTCAGCACCAGTGAATGGGGAAGACGTTGGACTGCTAAAGTAAGTGAAGGACTCTGGTTTCATCCAAAGAATGTCATGTAGATAATATCATATAATGAGTTTCTTGAAAATGAATGAGGTCATACTGTCAAATCTCTGCCTATAAATATAGCCATGCTGCCAGTAGCATTCCTCTAGTTTTCCTTTCATTCTTTATCAGTCTCTCTCTCAAGCTTGGAAACTAGGTTTCTATGCCTAGAATTAACACTATTGATTATCTTGAGTAGTAATGCATGGGTCACCAAGGGAGATATGGAGGGGTCAAATGGGTCTCTAGAACTCTACTCACCTGCTTTATAAAAGCTTTTATTTTCTTTATATATTAGGTTTCTATGTGTGGACTCTATGAATATTTTTTAAGTGCTTTATCTAAACAACTTCATTTTGTGCATTGTGGAATTGAAGTGTAAAGAGGCAACTTAACCTAGGTCATGAAAGTGGTTTACTATGTCTCTCTTTGTTCAAAACGGAGAGTTCAAGGCTGATCACAGAAATACCTGTGAGATATGATAGAATGTAAAATAGATAAGGTAATAGGGGTAGGGAACACTGACATGTATTTAATAGATATTTTAGGAGCTAAGAATTCTCCATTTCCCAGTGTCTCCTTTCCCACACTTCCTTCCCAGAGTATGACACTACAGCTCCCACCAAGTGATGGTTATCTGACACCACAGGGAAATAAACCAGAAACAGTCCAGATTCTCCTTCCTGAGAACTGAGACTCCTTCCACTTAGTTTTCGAGTGGAATTATGAAATCATGAGGCTATGGATATCATTTTGGGGGGAAACTTTTGTGTTATCCTTTATTTCTTTTGTATATTAGACTTTTAAGTAAGATTATTTTTTGAAAGAGCTACCTGATTATTAAAAAAAAACTATCAAAACATAATTATTTAGGGCATTATAAAACTGATGTTAAAGACGTGATCTAAGCTAACTGATGTAGTTGATTTACTAAGTTCCATCTTACTTAAAAATGGGAGCAGGCAAGAAAATCTAGAAAGCATAATAAAATACACGCACAGAAATGAGAAACCTTTTGGTCCCAGAGATAAATGGCAAGAATGATTGACTTGGTTCCTGATGGCTCCCAATGACAAACTCTAACCAAACATTTCTGCCCTTAGTTTTCTTCAAGTGCTTGGATTCCCTATAATAAATTCTTCTAAAGCTTTAATTGGTTGTCTGGAAAACAGTAACTATTGAAGACTTTAATTGGTTGTCTGGAAAACAGTAACTATGAAGCTTAAATTCTTGCTAGAGGTTGGATACAAGGGGATCTTATGGAGTCAAAGAGAAAAAGGAAATAGAATCAATTATGTTCGTCTTAGGAAAAAGAAAGTGTTCAAAATAAGTACAACTATTCCTTATAATTATAATAGAGAAATAGATCCCCTGGGTCTTCACAGAATAAGCTTTGTGTAATATGACAAATATTATCTTCAGGAACATCCTTATAATAATAAACACAACAGTGAGTTTCACAGGGTTATATGTATTAAATTTCTTAATATAAACCAATCACACAATATCAAAGGGAAAGTTAATAAAGGGAGTTCAGCGTGGGTGGTCCTGGCATACATCCTGGGTACAGCTAGTAGTGATGGTGTGAGCAGCCAGGTCACCTAGTTCTTGGTTTATTGCTCTTTTATCCTCCTTACATCTTCTATGAAGGGAAGCCACAGACATATACATACGCGTATTAGAGAGAGACAGGGGTAGAGAGAGACAGACTGACTTCCGTGTGATGTCTACATGTCAATGCTATGTTCTACATTGGTGAATAAGCACACACACACACACACACACACACACGCATACACTGCACCTGATAAATGGGAAGAAGAGTCAGTCTTTTGGCAAGATCTAAAATGTATTGACAGTCATAAGGTTCTATTTTTAATTTTGTGAAGAACCACCATACTCTTTACTATAATGGCTGTGCCAATTTACATTCCCGGGCCTCCCTGGTGGCGCAGTGGTTGAGAGTCCGCCTGCCGATGCAGGGGACACGGGTTCGTGCCCCGGTCCGGGAAGATCCCACATGCCGCGGAGCGGCTGGGCCCGTGAGCCATGGCCGCTGAGCCTGCGCATCCGGAGCCTGTGCTCCGCAACGGGAGAGGCCGCAACAGTGAGAGGCCCGCGTATCGCAAAAAAAAAAAAACAAAACAAAAAACAATTTACATTCCCACCCAAATCGTACAGGTGTTCTAAATTCTCCACATCCTCCTCAATATTTCTTATCCTTTGTGGGTTTTTTTTTAAACAATAGCCATCCTAACAGGTATGAGATGATGTCTCGTTGTGGTTTTGATTTGCATTTCCCTGAGGGTTAGTGACCTTGAGAAGTTTTTCATATACCTGTTGGCCATTTGTATGTCTTTGGAGAAATGTCTATTCAGATCCTTTGCCCAAATTACAATCAGGTTTTTGATCTTTCACTCTTGCAAAGAGTAGGAATTTCTTCTACGTTTTGGAAATTAACCCCTTATCAGATATATTTTTTGCACATATTTTCTCCTGCTCTGTGGGATGTCTTGTCACTCTCTGGATCGTTTTACTTGCTGGGCAGAAGCTTTCCAGTTTGATACAGTCCACTTACATATTTTTGCTTTGTTGCTTGTGCTTATGGTGTCATATCCAATAAATAATTGCGTAGATCAATGTCATGAAACTTTTCCCCTATGTTTTCTTCTAGGAGTTTTAGTTTTAGGTCTTAACAGTTAAGCCTTTAATTCATTTGAGTTGAGGTTTGTGTATGATGTAAGATAATGGTCCACTTTTATTATTTTGAATATGAATATCCAGTTTTCCAGTAAGCCCAATTCTAATTATGTATCTAAAATAATTGAAATCAGGATTTGGAAGAGAATGCCTGGGCTCCCATTATTACAGTAGCCAAGATATGAAAGCAATCTAAACATCCATCACCTGAAGAATGGATAAGAAAAACGTCTTATAGATATGAATGTTATTCATCTTTACAAAAGAAGGAAATCCTGCCATATGCAACAACATGGAAGAACCTAAGGGACATTATTCTAAGTGAGATAGGCCAGACACAGAAGGACAAATATTGCATGATTCCACTTACATGAAGTGTCTAAAATGTTCAGACTCATAGAAGCAGAGACCGTACTGGTGGTTGCCAGGGGTTGGGAAAAGGGGGAAGGGAGAGTTCCAGTTCAATGTGTATGAAGTTTCAGTTCTGGAGAATGAGTAAGTTCTAGAAATCTGCTGTACACCACTGTGGTTAGAGTTCACAATCCTGCACTGTGCACTTGAAAGTTCACTGAGGGTAGATGTCATTGTGTTCTTACTACAATACATAAATAAGTACATTGGCAGGGGAGATAACTCTCTTGATTAGGAATACGGAAACTCTCAGAAGAACTCTGAAAGCCATTGTGGTGTGTATTTCCCTGGGTCCTTGGTTGCTTCCTACTTTACAACTTCTCATCAACAGTGAAGGCATCTAAGCTACAGGTTCTAATCTGAGGGAATGCCTAGTCTGAAAATTCATACCTTGGCTTATTAGTTTAACTTAAGCACTTTAAATTAAATAATAAATCTCAATGAACTTTGAGAGAGTCCTGCCACAGTACATATTTTGTAAGTGAAAGCAGCTAATAAAGGGAACCATTTTCCTGGGGTCACTATAATATCTGGGATTAAAGGAAGCATCTATCTCTCTTCACCAGCTTTGTCTTCTTTCTACTAACTCTTCCTCCCACAATTCTCTCTATAAGTAGTACAGCTCTGGTTGCACAGGATTAAATATCTGTGGTGTTGACTATACTATATTTCATAAGATGTTAAATCACAAAGAGACAAATCATCTCAATTTATTCCTTAATATTAAAGGTAAGGAAATATGGACTCAGCAAGGTGAAAGCATTGACCTCAAGCCATGTAACAAATAGATGACAGAGGAAGAGTGGAACCCAGGGATGCCCATCTTTAGATGGTTCTCGATGTCCCACTTATAGATGACATCAGTCCCCAGATGTTCACTCCTTGCCCCTCAACATTCTCTGGTAATTAAGTGAAAATCTGACAACGTCAAAAGGCACACTGGGGACTTCCCTGGCGGTCCAGTGGCTGGGACTCCACACTTCCAGTGCAGGGGGCACGGGTTCCATCCCTGGTCAGGAAACTAAGTTCCCACATGCCGCGCAGAGCAGCCTAAAAAAAGAAAAAAAAAAAGCTACCGACCTCCATCATCACCATGTTCAATTCTCTGTCTTTCTTTGTTTCTGTGTCTATTCACTAACTTTCTCAGGTGTCAGTGTCGTAGGGTTTTATAAACTGTAATTAAGTAGTAGTAACTTGTTCAGGCAGACTTGCCTTGATTCTGTGTGTCTCCAGTTTCCCGTGAGCCAGTCTCTTCTTTGTCACATCCCATGATGAGGGGTATTTCATCTGGAGATAAACTCAGAGAGTTCTCCTGCGTTGTGAATTTAAATGGTTCACTGTGCTGTCCGCTTACTGGTCCTAGTGCCTTTCTGCACTATAAAGCTGATATGAAGACTCGCATCTGAGGAACTTTCACCTCTTTGCTGCCAGAACTCCATTCCCTTTTGAGCTTACTGTTTATGCTCGTAGCATCTGCCTATATTCCTGAAAAATCCCGAAGACACATTTGTATTGAGCACTTACTCTGTCCCACGATGTGTAGGTAAAATAAACACAGTGGTGGGAGACATGACGTCTAAATGTGATGTCTGTTCCTTCACTAATCTTTTAACAAAAAGAGCAAATATTAAACAGATAACTATGCAAAAAGTTTACTAAATTTGTTATAAATTATAAAGAAATACAGAGAATTGCAAGAGAGTAAACCAGGGAGATCTAAACTAGTCCAGAGAACATTCGAGACATTTACTCTTCTCCATCTAGCCTGCATTCCAGTTTCTTTCAATTACGAGGTTAGGAGATACTTCTTCTAACCTCGTTCCCCTCTAAACAATACCCTTGGCTAGTCATTGATCTAATTTTTCGGTGTCTGCATTACCGTAAGGTTCCTAGAATACAGCACAAGTTTTCACACGATGATATTCTGAATGACAGGGAGTAAGATGTGGCTATCACAGTAGCAATTGCACATGCTCTATCCTCCCTTATGTTTGTTATTTTAGAATTATGTTTTGTGTTTAATGTTGGATGTAGCATTAAAAATATAGTGTTATTATAATACATCATGCTAATTACATGTAAACTACTGTATCATGAAGAGACAAAAGAGGCCCTTCCAATGGGGCAGGCTCTCCTGAACAGGGAGCAGTGGAGGAGTTCTAGCGGAAGCTGCCCGATACTTCACTGGAGCTGCTGTCACTGGAGCAGCTTCAAAGGCAATGGGTATTCTCAGGGTATATGCCCAGTAGTGGGATTGCTGGGTCGTATGGTAGTTCTATTTTCAGTTTTTTAAGGAACCTCCGTGCTGTTCTCCATAGTGGCTGAACCAATTCACATTCCCACCAGCAGTGCAAGAGTGTTCCCTTTTCTCCACACCCTCTCCAGCATTTATTGTTTCTAGATTTTTTGATGATGGCCATTCTGACCGATGTGAGATGATATCTCATTGTAGTTTTGATTTGCATTTCTCTAATGATTAATGATGTTGAGCATTCTTTCATGTGTTTGTTGGCAGTCTGTATATCTGCTTTGGAGAAATGTCTAATTAGGTCTTCTGCCAATTCAAAAAGAGTCATGTACCAAAATGTTCATTGCAGCTCTATTTACAATAGCCTGGAGATGGAAACAACCTAAGTGTCCATCATTGGATGAATGGATAAAGAAGATGTGGCACATATATACAATGGAATATTACTCAGCCATAAAAAGAAACGAAATTGAGCTATTTGTAATGAGGTGGATGGACCTAGAGTCTGTCATACAGAGTGAAGTAAGTCAGAAAGAGAAAGACAAGTACCGTATGCTAACACATATATATGGAATTTAAGAAAAAAAAAGTGTCATGAAGAACCTAGGGGTAAGACAGGAATAAAGACACAGACCTACTAGAGAACGGACTTGAGGATATGTGGAGGGGGGAAGGGTAAGCTGTGACAAAGCGAGAGAGTGGCATGGACATATATACACCACCAAACGTAAGGTAGATAGCTAGTGGGAAGCAGCCGCATAGCACAGGGAGATCAGCTCGGTGCTTTGTGACCACCTGGAGGGGTGGGATAGGGAGGGTGGGAGGGAGGGAGATGCAAGAGGGAAGAGATATGGGAACATATGTATATGTATAACTGATTCACTTTGTTATAAAGCAGAAACTAACACACCCTTGTAAAGCAATTATACTCCAATAAAGATGTAAAAAAAAAAAAAGGCAATGGATAAACGTAGTGGGCAACTTGTGCCTGCTTCCTTAGTGGGTGGTGGTTTCCCAAGTCTTTACTGAATCTGACACATGAAAGCACTCTGTGAAGGCAGGTCGTGCGTGGATATGGAACAGACATGGGACAGACACATGTATTGGTCAGAAAGGACCAGGTGATAACAACTTTGAAATCCCAAGAGCTTAAAGAGACAGAAGGTTGTTTATTGGTCACTCTCTTCACGCCTTATGTGCTCTGTCTAGGGACTGTTCCACTCTAGGACCCAGGCTATGGAGGGACCTTCTGATGTAAGTGGCTTCCGGGTCTCTGGGGGCAGATAACGAATGAGTCTCGGGGTGTCTTGCCAGTTCCCTTATGCCTTAGGCTGGATGAGAAGCAAAGTCCGTCTGTCCTCAGCTCATGGGCCAGAACTGGTTACCTGACTGCCTATCAGGAGGCAGGGAAATCTGGGACAGCAAAGAAAATAATTGAAGAGCACAGTTGTCCCTGGCCCCAAATAGTAGTGTTTTTTGTTTGTTTGTTTTTTTGCTTTGGTTTTATAATTTCTTTATGAAGATCCTTTGTCCGAAAATGTGTCCAAATTTTTAACTTTTTATGGGTGATTTTGAAGCTTGGGGATCCTCCAGAAAGTGTAAAAATTTTATTGACTCATCAACTGTCAGTTTCTAAAGTTATAAAGGGGTGTATTGACTCATCAACTGTCAGTTTCTAGAGTTGTAAAGGGTGGAGAACATGCTTTTTGTGAAGCATTTATGGCAGTGTCTTGGGCACTGAAAACTTCATCTCGTGAAGGTTCCCCTTACCTCCCTCTGATGTCTTCTGTGAGGGCAAGCTTAACTGTCACCATTTCTTGGCTAATTCCACAGAGTTTTGCATTTTATAGCTGAACATATATATAAGTCCTGCTGTAGGGCCAACATGTTAAGAGGGTGATAAATCATTTAAGTTGCTTCTAATATGAATACGCCAGCGTTTGGGCAACCCCTTGGTGTGCATATGTAACAGTTCATTGGATGATTAACTCTGAAAACATGTAAAACTGTTTTCCTAAAATGGAATAATGTCATTAGAGGATCTATAACTTCAAACTAAAGCTGCACAGTGGCTGTGGTTTGATATTTAAGGTTTAGCTGATCATACATTATACAAACATGATCTCATGTTATATCTTTGTAGACATGAAAATAAGATTAGGGCAAGAATGACAAATTTTATGTTTACACAAAACAATTTAATTCTAAGTAACACATTTTATCCTTTGGAATGCAACCTCTACTTTTTCGTCATTAAATGGTATTGACCATTTATATAAAAATTAGGATTCAAACTAATTTTTCAATTGTCGAGCCAGTGTTTGTATAACATAGATTTGAAGAACAAAGATGAACTTGAAAGATATCTTGAAAGATATATTTTTGCAGGACATTTAAAAAAACTGAATTTTTCACAAGCTTTTAAAATAAGTAATACAGCAAATTCTGTACAATCAGATAGCACAGGAGAATTAACTGTAAAAAGTCTCTTTAGAGTCTTTATAAAACCACAATTTATGGACATCATTTTTTTCTTATTCGATATATTAATAGTATCTCAGGAAGAACAGTGAATAATTAAGGTAATTGTGCCTTAATTACCACACACACACACACACACACACACACACACACACACACTCCTGTCATAACAACAACCAGATATATTCATTTGAAGCCGTTTTATCAAATGATGGATTTTATCAAATGCATTTTAGCTCCTGCGGAGATATGTTTATCCTTTGATATCTTATTCTGAATTATTTTAATAGATTTCAAATATTATTATATTGATTTTATTCTACTTCAAGCTTTAATATCTCATTTGGAATATTTGCATTATTAATCATAAGTGATATCAGTCTAGAAATTCGGTATATGTATCGTCTCTCAGATTTTGTGTCAAAGTTTTTGCACTGCGTACCAGAAAAAATATTGCTTTCCCTTTCCTGTACTCTGAAAGAGAATATCTCTTCTTTAAAGTCTGCTAAAATCACCTATGAAATTGTCTCGAGCTTATTTATTTATTTTGTGTGGGAGGAATGTAGATTTTTAAAAAACTGTCTCTTTTTTTTCTATGGTAATATTACTTTAGACTTTTGTAACTCCTCAATAACATAAAATATTGATGTATCTTGAAAAATAATCAGTTCCATCTTGGTTTTCAATCCATAAACATCAATTGAAAAAATCATAAGCTTTTCTTTTTTTATATTTGGGTTTATTAGCCTATATTACTTCTAATTTAAGGTATGTGTACACTCTCCTCCTGCCTTTTTTTCTTGACTAAGTTAACTAATGGCTCTGGTTCTTTTTACCTAACAATTCCTTCTTCAATTCATGTCGCTTGATTCCAGGAGGAATCAAATTCCTCCTTCAACGCTTTGCTTAGAAAACTCCTCAGCTAAATATCCACTTTCATCGCCAGCTACTTCTGACTTCCACAAAACACTAGAACACACACACATTTCAGCAAGTTATTTGCCACCTTGAAACGTTAACCACATTTTCTCCATTGTCTGATAACTTGTTCCTCATTTGCATCTGAGGCCTCGTCAGAATGGCCTCTACCATCCATACTTCTACCAACATTCTGTTCATGATTGTTAGGTATTCTCTCCAGCTCTCCTCTTTCTCTCTGAGCCCTCACTAGAACCACCATGAAAAGTCCGTTCATGGCAATAGTGTCTCCTTCTACCACGCACCTCAGAACTCTTCCACCCTCTCCCCGTTGTCTAGTTCCAAAGCCACTTCCACATATTTAGATATTTGTTATATTTGTTACAGTGGCACCATACTTCTTGGTACCGAAATCTGTATTAGTCTGGTTTATCTAGGAAAAAAAAATAACACACACACACACACACACGCACAAGAATTCCAAGATCTGCAGTTGGCCAGCTGGAGATTCAGGGCAGCCGATGATCCAGGTGCACTCTGAGTCCAGAGGCAGCAGCCCAGTGTCTCAGCTCAAACGTAGGCAGGCAGAGAAGCAGAATTCTTTCTCAGATTTTTATTCTATTCAGGCCTTCAACTGATTGGATGAGGCTCACACACCCTGGGAAGAGCCATCTGCTTTACTCAGTCTCCTGACTCAAATTCATCCCATACAGAGTGCCCTCACCAGGGAACCTAATAGGCGGGCACCTTGATCTGAGATGATCAGCCTTCAGAACATTGAGAAATAAATTCCGGTTGTTTTAGCCACCTGGTCTATGGTGTTTTGATATGTCAGCCCAAGACATCAGCACAACTGAATTGTGCCTTAAAAATAGTTAATATGGGGCTTCCCTGGTGGCACAGTGGTTGAGAGTCCGCCTGCCGATGCGGGGGACGCTGGTTCGTGCCCCGGTCCAGGAAGATCCCACATGCCGCGGAGCGGCTGGGCCCATGAGCCATGGCCACTGAGCCTGCGCGTCCAGAGCCTGTGCTCCGCAACGGGAGAGGCCACAACAGTGAGAGGCCCGCGTACCGAAAAAAAAAAAAAAAAAACAGTTACTATGGTAAATTTTACCATATGGATACTTTACCACCATAAAAAAGAAACAAATAACCAATAGAAGTGGAAGGAGAAATAGGTGATACCACTATTACAGTTGGAGACTCTAACACACCTTTATCAGTAATTGACACCATTGATTGATATACATTGTATTATTCTAAGTATACAATATTGTGGAAAAGGAGGAACACTGAAAGATGGGTGGTTGTCAGGTGTTTGGGGGCAGGGAGGGACGAATAAGAGGAACACAGAGGACTTTTAGGACAGTGAAATCATCGTAATGGTGAATACATGTCATTGTACATTTGTCGGAGCCCATATAATGTACAACACGAAGTGAGTCGTAATGTCAACTGTGGAATTTAGTGAAAAATAACCTGTCGATGGTGGCGCATTAGTTGTAACAAATGTACTACACCAAGGCACGATGTTAGTGACGGCAATAGGGCAGATGAGATGATGAGGTGAGTGAATAGATGAGAACTCTCAGTAGTTTCTGCTTTTTCTGCCAGCCTAAAACTGTCCTAAAAAATAAAGTCTGTTAATAAAACAAAAATCAGGAGGGAAAGACAAAATTCATAACACATACGACTAGAAAACTGGTATTCATCCTGAAAAATTTCAACCTACTTTCTGTGGAACCCTAGTGTTTCATAAAGGGGTCTAGGAGACAAAAACCATGAGCATGGAGATTCTGATGGGCGGGTGCAGTTGAGAGGAATGTAACGATATCACCAAGCTGACTGCATACCACTTCATTTCTTACTGGTTTTATGCTTGAATTCCATCCTCGATTTCATTTAATATGAGTTTAACCACTAATATTTCTGAAAGCAAGGTGTATTTCTCAAGGTAAGCTGGGCTTCTCTTCTGTAAAAACTAAACTTATAATGGTCTCCGACAGTAAGAGTTTATTTACTGATCATGAGTCAGTCTGAGGAAGGTGATGTGGGTCACCTCTAAGCTATAACTTAGGTCTTTAGGTTGCTTCTGTTTTGTTGTTTCAGTATTTTGAGGGAAGAGAAGGAGCCTGGTATTGGCTGCTGGAAATGCCATAGGTCACCTCTGCTCACTTTCCACTGGCCTTTACCAGTGCTTTGTCCCGATTTAACTGCAAGACAGGCTGCGAAATATGCACCTGTCAGGGGCCCAGGGAAATGTCAGGTGATTGGTGACCGCCTATCTAGTCTCTGTCGCCTGACGGACAGTCTATACTTAAAATAGTTACAAACTGATGGGAATTTGTCACAGAAATAGCATCAAAATTATCGTGATGAAGAAAATCCAATTTAGGATCTTACTTATGTTTGTGAAGGTTGCAAGTTTGTATTGAGTTAAGAGCAAAACTTTTCAACATAGACTCAGCAGAATCAGAAATCAAGCTGTGTAGCAATCTGTGAAACATCGTTTTTTGTTTGTTTGCTTGTATTCTGTGTTTTTGTTGTTTCAGACTCCATGATACAGTTCTATGAATGAATTATAAAAGGTTCTGGCAGCTTCTTTGGGGGGATTCTAAATATATGTTTGGTATACTATGAAGTGGTGTAAGATTGGACTATCATTTAACTAAAATATCACCCTAACCATGCTCTTTGTGCACAATGCAGCAAAAGTTTAAAAGAAAACAACACTGGAGAAAAAGTATGACCCATTCGCGTCAATTAACAACTTTTACTTAGGAACCTGATCAGAAGTGACAGTCTTCCCGACCAGAAATAACACCAGGTTTTGTCTAATTAACATAACCCCTTCACTATGCAACACTTTAAAGTTTCTTCCTAGAGTTGGTATAAGTTCAAATTAAATGGAAAAAATAGATCTTATACACGAATGCCAGGATTTCAAGGAGAGTGAGTAGCACAGGGAAGATGGCAGTGAATCTGGCCAAATCCAAGTGTCTCCTGACGGATTTGAAAAGTTGTCAGAACCCAGTATACAAACCTGTCTTCAGGCTCAGAGAAAGAAACTTTCTTTTCAGGTTACCAATTGTGGGTCTATTTGTTGGTGAATACTGTCATAGCTTTAGTCAGGTGTAATTGGTATACAGTAAACCGGACCTATTTAACATGTCTGATTTCATAAGCTTTGAGATATGTATATACTCTTGATACCATTACCTCAATTAAGACAAGGAACACATCCATCACTCCAAAATGTGTACTCAGGATCCTTGTAATCTCTGCCTCCAACCCTTCCCGCACCTCCTCCGCAGCCACTGATATGTTCTCTGTCACTTTAAATTAGTTTACCTTCTCTAGAATTTTTGTAAATGAAGCCACCCAGCATGTAGCCTTTCTTTGTGATCCTTCCCTCACTGAACAACTCTCTTAAGATGTGTTCACATGTGTATTCATTATTCATTCTTTTTATTGCCAAATTTGATTTCATTGCATGGGTATACCACAGTCTGTGTATCTATGCCCTTGTTGCAAGACTGGGTTCCTTCTAGTATTTGCTGACTACATATAAAACTGCTATGAGCGTTAATGCAGAAGTTATTTAATGGACATGTAATTTCATTTCTCTTGGATAATTACTAAGGTGTGGATAGCTGGATGATACAGTCTGCATGTCTAATATTTTAAGAAACTGTAAAACTATTATTCAAAGTAGTTATACCATTTTATATTTTCACTAGACTTGTATTAGAGTTCCAGTTTCTGCTCAAGTTTGCAAATGTTTGTTGCGGGCAGCTTTTTTTAAATTTTAATCATTCTAATTTGGTTAATGATGCTGAACTTGCTCTTACTATCTATTTGCTATTCATATATCTTTGATGAGGTGTCTCTTAAAATTGGCCATTTTTTATTGGGTTGTTTGATTTTGTTTTTATTAATTTGCAAGAGCACTTTGCATGTTCTGGATACAAGTCCTTTATCTGATATATAATTTGAAAATGTTTTTCTAAATATGTGTCTAATCTTTCCATTTTCTTACTAGTGTCTTTTGAAGAGTGGAAGTATGTAATTTTAATGAAATATCTTTTATACCTGTGTTCCCATAGGAATAGTGCTTTTTTGTGTAGTATCTAAGATACCTTTATCTAACTCAAGGTCATAAAACATGTGGTTGTTTTTTTCTGTAGAGGTTTTACAGTTTTAGGGTTTGCATTTAGGTTTGTGATTTATTTTGCATTAAATTTTGTAAGTGGGGAATAATACTGTATTCATATATATATTCAGTTGTGCCAGCACCATTTATGACAGAGACTATCCTTTATCTACTCAATTGCCTTTAAACTTTGTCAGAAACTAGTTGTCCATATATGTGTGGGTCAGTCTCTGGATTCAGTATTATATTTCCTTAAGCTACTGTCCATCGTTAAACCAATACCACATGTCATGATTACTGAGGCTTTAAGTAAGCTTGAAATCAGATAGAATTATTACTTTATATTTCTCCTTTTTTCAAGATATTTGGTGTTTGGGGTCCTTCGAATTTTCATAATAATTTTAGAATAATTTTGTCAATTTTTACAAAATTTTTAATTTTTCTGCTTCTCCAAAACCTTCAACTAGGACTGAATGAGTGTATAGACCAATCTGGGGAGAATTGACATACTAACTATACTGAGTTTACAGTCTGTGAAAATAGGATATTCCTCCACTTATTTAGGTCCACCTTAGTTTCTCTCTCTCAGAAGTACTGTAGTTTTCAGTGTACAGGTCCTTCCTATCTTTTGTCAGAACCTGAGTCAGGCAGAATCTGAGGTGACCCCCATGATCTCCAGCTCCTGATATCCTTGCTTGTGTGGGATCCTTGCCTCTTGAGTGTGGTTGGGACCTGTAAGTTGATTCTAACCAGCAGAATACGGCTAAGGTGACAGGCTGTTAAGTTATGTTTGTGTGATTATGTTATATAAGGTTCGGTATCTGTCTTGCAAAGACTCTCTGTCTCCCTTGCTGACACTGAGGAAGCAAGTGGCAACACTGGAAGGTCCACCTGGCAAGGGACTGAGGTTTGCCTCCAGCCAACAGCCAGGGAGACACACAGACCCTCAGCGTCAGAGCCCTCGAGGAACTGAATAGCACCAACAACCACGTGAGCTCAGAAGCAGGTCCTTCCCCTCTTGAGTCTCACAGGAGACCACAGCCTCGCTGACATCCAGCTGCAGCCTCGCAAGACCCTGAAGCAGAAAACGTTGCTAAGCTATGCTCTGACATTCTTCTGTCCTTCAGTTGGATTTTATCAAACATGCTTTCTCTCTGTTTACTGACATAACAACATGAATTTCTTTTAATTTGCTAGTATAGAAAATCTCATGGACTGATTTTCAAATTTTTACTTGACCTTGTATTCTTAGGATAAACTGCTACTGATTATTATATGTTACGGTTTTATTTATTTTTGGATTCCATTTTCCAAATCTCTTTAAATTTTTGCATCTATGCTCATGAAGGAAATTGGTCTGACCTTTTTGGTTTTTCCTTGTGTTATCATTGTCTGCTCTAGGTATTGGGGTACTGCTAACATCACTGAGTGAGTTGGAAAGTATTCCCATCTCCGTATGTTCTAGAAGAATTTGTGTAGGATCGTTTTCACGCTTACGTGAATGTTTGGTATCATTTTCAGTGAAGCAGTTTAGACCTTGATTTTTCTATGTCACAAGGCTTTTAACCACAAAGTCAATTTCTTTAACAGACATAGGACATTCAGGTTATTTGTTTCTTCATAAGTAAGCCTTGGTGTTTGTGCCATTGAGGACTTTTTCTGTCTCAGTTAAGTTGCTGAACTTATTTACATAGAGTATTCATATCATCTCTTCATGTTTTTACACCTGTAAAATTGAGGTGATTTCACCTCTGATATGGGTAATTGTGTCTTCTCTCTTTTTTTCCTGTTCAATCTGGCTAGAGGTTTACAAGTATTATTGATCTTCTCAAAGAATCGGTATTTGGTTTCCATGATCTCTTTCTATTGTTTTTCGATTTTCTATGTGTTGACTTCCACCATCATCTTTATTATTTTCTTTCTTTTATTTACATTGGTTCAATTAACTTTTGTATTCCTAGTTTCTTAAAGTGTGAACTGAGAATGTTGATTTGAGATCCTTCTTCTTTTCTAATACGGATGATTCCCCTTAAGCCCTGTTATAACAGCATTTCACAAATTTTCAAATGGTGCATTTTCATTATAATTCAGTTCAAATACCTTTTAATTTCCTTTTGACCCATGAATTATTTAGAAATGTTATTATTTTCCTTTTGAAAAATCAGGGACTTTCCACTGACCTGTTGTTGATTTCTAATTTAATCTCATTGTCATCAGAGAACATTCCTTGTATGATTTGAATTATTTCAAATATATTTGAACCTCGGTTTATAGCCCAGAAAGTGGTTTCTCTTTAAATCTGGTCTTTATGAACTTGAGAAGAGTGTATTTTCTGCTGCTAGGGGGTAGAGTATCCTGTAAATAAATGTCAGTTAGGTCAGTTATGCTTCTCAACTCTTCTATATCCTTGCTAATTTTCTATTTGTTCTAGCAATTGCTGAGAGAAGAATATTGAAATCTCCAGTTGCAATTTTGGATTAGTCTATTTCTCTTGTTGTTCTGTCAGTTTTTACATCATGTGTCTTGATGCCTCATGTCTTAGTGTCTTTGGGCTGCTATAACAAAATGCCACAGACTGGGTGGCTTATAAACAAAAGATGTTTATTTCTCATCGTTCTGGAGGGTCGGGAGTCTAAGATCCAGGTGCCAGGTCCTGTTCTAGTGAGAGTCTTTCTTCTGGTTCATGGCGGGTGCTTTCTTGCTGTGTCCTCACATGATGGAAGGGAGAAGGGTCACTTTGCAGCCTTGTTGATAAGGCACTAATCTTATTCAGAAGGGCTCCACACTCATGATTTAAATACCTCCCCCAAATCATCGCCTTTGAAGATTAGGATTTTAACGTATGAATTTGGGGTGACACAAACATTGAGACCATGGCACTCTATTATTTAGGGTTGCTTTCTCTCCTCGATGACCTGACCTCTTTATCATTATGAAATTACCTTTATCCATGCTAATATTTTTTGTTTTGAAAAATATTCTTGTTTGTAACTATATTTTACTATAGTTACTCCAGCTTTGATTTAATTCATATTTTCATAGTATATTTTTACATTCCTTTAACCTACTTGTGTCTTTACAAAGTTAAAGTTTATTGTAGGCAACCTATAGCTGGATCTTGCTATTTTTATCCAATCTGACAATCCCTGCCTTTTAAATATGGTATTTAGATCACTTAAATTTAATGTGATTGTTGATATGGTTCAATTTAAATCTGTCATTTTATTTGTTCTATATTTGTTCCTCTTTTTCTTATTCCCCTTTTCCTCCTTTTCTGCCTTCTTTGAGATCATTTGTGTGTTTTCTTTTAATTTTTATATTTTATCTCCTTTGTTAGCTTATTAGGCATAAGCTCTTATTTTATATTTTAGTGGATGTTTGGGGGTTTAAAGAATACATTTTTAAAATACCACAGGCTAACTTCAAATCATATTGTACCACGTTAGTTAGAATAAGAACTTTATAACGATACGTCAATTCCATTTCTCTCCTCCTGACATTTGTGTTCCTGTTGCCATACAATTTATGTTTACAGGTGTTATAAACCCTACACTTCATTGTCATTTTTCCCTTAAAACAGTTAGTCCTTTTTTTAAAGAGATTTAAATAGTGCCAAAAAACTTATGTATTTAATCACAAAGTCATCTTTTCATTTCTTTGTGTAGATCCCTATTTCCATTTGGTATCACTTTTCTGCTGTTCGTATAATATTCCTTAACATGGCTATTACTGGAGACCTACTCCCCGTGAATTCTTCCACCTTTTCTGTGTCTAAAGAGTCTTTATTTTACGTTCATTTGGAAGCTATTTTTGTTGAAATAGAATCTGAGACTGGCAAATGATGCGAATTTTATGTGTTGTGTTGGGAGCAGAACCTCCCCAAAGCCTCACTGTTATGTTCAAAGAGCTCTTTCCCAGCTGTTTATCATGCTGTTCACGTTCCTTTAGTTGTGTCATCTGGCATTAAACAGTTTTTCTTTATCTTTTGCTTGGTCTTTCATCATGGGCTTCTATTTTCACTCTCTTTCTCTCTTAATCCTGAAAGAATTATCAAAGGGCAAGTCCCTGAAGCGACCCTGTGCCCCCGACATGCACCACTGTAGGCATCCCCTTCCTTTCCTGTCAAATGAGTTTAAGGAAGTCTTAAACCTTACTTTTACTTGGCATTCTCTTTTCCCTTGCACGGTCATAATGAACTTTCCTCAGTTTTTGATTTTTCGCTTCTTATTCACTTGTATCTATTCTATGGCCTTCATGATCTGATTCTGTAGTTGATAACAGGTATTTTGCTTTTTGAAATTAGTGAATTATTCCACATCTTCAGAGTGTTTCCCATGGTCATTTTATTAAAACAAGATATT
Source organism: Aethalodelphis obliquidens (assembly GCF_003676395.1). Lineage (NCBI taxonomy): Eukaryota > Metazoa > Chordata > Mammalia > Artiodactyla > Delphinidae > Aethalodelphis > Aethalodelphis obliquidens. Next base: position 7,800,023 of record NW_020837969.1, read on the forward strand.
TCACCCAGTCAGAGTACTAATAATGAAAAGAAAGTCTTTATTTCCCATTCCATGGCCATTCTAACCACTGTTGGCTACCTTGGATTTTTCACAGTTGCTTTGAAATTTTATTGTACATCTGCTTCCTTTGGCATCTCACGGGTAGAGCTGTCTTTCCTCCAGTCATGTCTCAAGTATTTTTTATTTTTATTTATTTTTATTATTTATTATTTATTTTTTATTTTTTTGCGGTACGCGGGCCTCTCACTGTTGTGGCCTCTCCTGTTGCAGAGCACAGGCTCCGGACGCGCAGGCTCAGCGGCCATGGCTCACGGGCCCAGCCGCTCCGCGGCATGTGGGATCCTCCCAGACAGGGGCACAAACCCGTGTCCCCTGCATCGGCAGGCCTACTCTCAACCACTGCGCCACCAGGGAAGCCCCTCAAGTATTTTTAAATTTTTCTTAAACTGTGGTAGTTTCCCTAGATTTCTTAAAAATTAAGTTTCCCATCTTAACAGTACTCTTAGCTGTGAACTGCTTTTCTGATCACATAGTGGCACAGTTTGTCCTTTATGTTTCATAAGTTTGTCTTGGTCCATCTGCTTTAAATGAAGTAACATCCCCTAAAACTATGACTTTTGAGTCATTACCAAGAACAGGCTTTATAGTCGTCATCTCACTAACTTAAACCAAGAATTTTCCCCTCTGAAGGAAAAGAAAATTGTCAACACTTATTCTGTCAAAAAGGCACCATTGATAACGGATTTAGGTGTTTTCTTTCTTAGTGATACATATCTATCACTTAAGTCAAATCCTTGACCTAAAACTGTTCTATAAGCATATGTCAATTTTCTCTCCAAAAATATGACTCCTAAACATCTGCTTATACCTAAAATAAAACCCTACCCTGTGGATTGAATTATATTGCCTAAATCTTGCCTAATATCATAAGCTCTCTGTGTCCTCCCTTGTTTATTCTCATGCTTGACCTCATGGTTTCCCCTTCTCTCTCCAGCAAAGCTCTCCTCTCCCTGGGAAGCCTCACCCCAACCCTCTTTGGCTCCCACCACTTGGAATCCCCTCTTTCCCTCCCCTCCCCACCACTGTTCACTTCCTCCACCTCACCTGCCTGCTAGGCAGCTCTTCCCCCTCTTGACCACACGTGGTTACCAAAGCCACTGCTTCGGCATGGTCCTCTGGTTCTCCAGCCCCCAATCTGAGATCTGTGTCCTTTCATTTTTCTGTGAAGCCTCTCTCTCTAGCTTGATTGAAGAGCAATATTGATCATCAGTACCTCCTCTTTAATTTTTGCTGTCTTCACTCCAATCCTCTTTTTCCGTCTTTATGTCTTTTCAGTTTGCCCTGTTTCTTCCTGTTTTGCAAGACCCCCATTTTCCAGCAAAAACCAAAACTTGGAGAAAAATTTCTTCACTTGATACAATCAAACTCCTCCAGGGCTTTCTCTGCTATCATTACCTATGCAGGGTTTTTTTTTTTTTGGTCCAATTTGCTTCTCTTTGCAATTTGCTTCTCAATATTTGGTTCCAAACTTCCCCAGTCTTCTGACCATCACACCCCCATAATTCCCTTCCTAGGATGTTCGACTCAGATTTACAGGTCCTCACACCCGTCCTTTAAGTTGGATGGCACTGGGAGTGTTATACCATTTTAAAGAAGCAGAAACTGGGCAACACTGCATTTCACTGTTATTTGATCAATTTAAAAACTAAGCAAACATTCTGACTGTGGTGCACATAAGAAACTATTTTGTTTGCAATTCCGTTGAATACAAATCTCAAGATGATACATATTTTTTCCTTCTTTAAATTAGTGTAATGGAATTGGTAAATGAGCAGACTTGGTAGTAAATTCTATAGCCCTTGACAAACTTCTGTTTAATCCCTGCAGCTATGGCATAAATTGGGTCAAGCAGTAATATTTCCAAATTAGCATTTCATTTAAAAGAGAAAACACATGCTAGAATTTTCTCTCACATCTGCTTTCCCAGCCTGATCAATTCGGCAGACTGAGATTATGATGAGGGACAGTCACATGAGAATACTTCAGGGAAGCCATTTGCTCTTTCTGAGCTGTAACTTGTAGAAATTAGTTTTAGGTGCAAGATACAAATGATAAGAAAAAAAGAATTCTGTTTTAAACATCGTCACTTTTTTTTCAATAGCCATGTTATTTTCAATTCTTTATAAGTACTCAGACAGGCATTTGAAGATAAAATAGGCATGTATTCAATAAGACAAAATTTCTAAAATCCCCTTATAGTTACTTTATTCCCACTCCTTTTATATTGTTTCTTCTGCCCCTTTGATGTACTTATTTTCAAGACCCCTTTTTCTTCGCACTATTGGATGACTGCTACGTCAAATTAGCTGTCTTGTGTAAAGAGGTAATTCAGAACTCTGTAAGAAAATACTTCTTAGGAATCAAATTCTTCTATCATGTCTTTTAAGGTGTATGTATAATTTTAAAGGTTGAAAGGTCAATTTATGATTATTGTTACTCCAAAATAATCCTTTTGAGCAAGCGGTCGACAAGTTCTCCTAAAACTGTGTGCTATAATTAGTTATGGAGTTTCCGAATAGAATCTCTCCATCATCTGCCTTTCTTGTGACAAGTACGTATTAGCTCTTGTATTTTATAAGGATCATGTGTAGTATTACACTACCGGATCAGTGGATATTTCCCCATAATTTATTTTAAAAATTAGAAGCCAATTTGCCACTGCACTCAAGACTTGTCAGTGATCTCTTGAAAAAAGTGGTGATTCATTTCTGTGCTACCTGTGGGATCTGACTTCAGTCCAAAGAAATGAGTGATTATTGACCTTTTCATCTACTAGGTCGTGTTTTCTGATAATCCTCAAAGTATCAATTGATTTTCACATGCAAAATTCAGCTCTACAAATGAATATACATTAGATGTTGTGTATTTAAAAATTTGGAAAGCCCCATCCTGGAATTGAGCCTTTTCTCTGTTTCACATCCACAGAAACTATGAGTCGTCTTTAGCTCCCTGTCTGCTGTGTCCACCAGCTCCGAGGGGAGCTCATTTTCCCCAAAGCGTGCTTTAGACTATAATCATTAGAAAGATGTGAGAGTCTATCCAACTCTGCCAGCTTTGAGGCTTAGTTTTAATCACTGTTAATGAAGCTAATGATTTAGTGGATGGAAAAAATGAGTGTTAGAATGGTTAGATTCTACATGAGTTTCATAAGCAGTCTCCGTAGAAGCTTTTTCTATGTCTGTGCTGATCCATTTAATTCCATGTTTGGAAATTATCCCTGCGAGTAAAGAGAGATTGAAAAATCCTCAAACCCAAGATTTATTTAGGCAATTTTTTTTAAGAGCTATAGAATTTTAGCTTTATTTTTTCCAAATTCCAAAATAATGTTAGTCTGCCATTAAGGTTAAAAATAACTAATATTTAATGCCAGACGTAGGGCTTTCTGGATAATGATAAACTGAGTTTTCTGTTGAGACCTTCATACTTTTAGAAAAGCAATAAGAAAAGCAAAACTTACAGGTAGAAGGCACACACTGCAGATCTGGGAAGAATTTATTGCGGCCCAAATAAACAACTGGTTCTGTTACAGGGTGTGGGGAAGTCTTCCTCCTTGCCCCGCAATGCTTCCTGCAAACCTCACTCTGCCTTGTTGATTTCTCAAGTGGTAAGAGATGTCTGAAAACACCATTATGATCAGAGTGGAAGGATGATAACAAATACTCAGTAGTCTGATTTTAATGCCAAATAACTCAGCAAACAAAACAACTTTGGAATAGCTATAAAGGGCCAATGCTTGCCTCATGGTCTCCTGCTCTTAGTATTACCTCCAGAATTATTTTTTCACGGGGAAAGAAGAGGCATCTCTCTGAGCCTATGAGGTTGGGACAGTCTCTAAACTCCAGATGAGTGACTGTGAGCTAATGTTTCTGTTATATTAAACAGGAACTGGTGATCCAGTGTTTGCTAGAAAGCTTGACTGTCTCCGCTGGAATGGATATGGTTGGAACAGAAGAAAGAATAGACTTCCGTAGGCTGTTAAACTGGCTAAATTTGTATAGCGAATTCTTCATTAAGGAAATACATGGCTCATTTGGGAAAAAAACTTTGTCCGTCTGTAACAATTTTAATATGTGCGTGTTTGAATACACAACTGCAAGAAGTATTTGCTTGAATATGAGAAACAATTCTTATTCTTTCAAATATTAAAGAGTAATTCATGAAATTTTAGTTAATGTTGGATAATTCATTATTATGAATGAGATGTTTTGAGAACAATGAAGTCAACTACATTCTTTGAAACAATTTTTAGAGTGTTTGGGGCGAGTGAGACATCATTGTTTTGAGTGGTGTGTGATTGAACATAAAAAAGCCATCTTTAGGATGTTATTTAAGGAAATTATTTTAAATGCCTTTTAGGTCTAGGTGTGTGTTTTGTCTGAAGGTAGGACCAAGCTTCTCACTCTCTAGTTTCAGGAAGAAGGCTAGATTACCTTGTGTGAGGGAGACAAACGGTGGAGAGAGTGGTCCAGGAGTTTGGGGGAGGAGAGATGCTCAAACATGTAGCAAGTCGTCATTTTCAAGAAGTGTCCTAAAAGTTGATTGTTCTCTGGGGTATTTCTGGAGCCCAGAATAAGGGAGAAAGTGTTAATACTGCTTTTATCAGGATTTATTTTCTTCTAAAGATTGGATCTTATTGGGAATAAAATCATTAACTGAAGACTGTTGCTTTTCTAGATGTGGTCAATAGAAAAGGGACTTACTGTAGTTTGCAAGAAGTAGTAGAGAGACATCATATTGGGTTAAGGCTGCTAAGGTCAAACTAATAAGCCTTACTGATTTATTTTGTTAAACTGCTAGTTGAATTTCTGAATTGGCTTTTTCATGTGTCAACCTTAAATAAAAGTACAACAGTCCATGTGGGTTTAACTGGTCATATAAACTAGCTCCAGTGAAAAAATCATAGATGATTACATTTCTACACACAGGAAGTTATCATCTTATGGGTTGAGTTGAAATTAGGAAAACATTTTATTACTATATAATGTCTTTCTTCCTGGGTTTCTATGTTGTGAAAAGGTACAGTCTTATTTTATTCTTTTGGTGGTTATATAGTTGCCCAGAACACAAATTGAAAATGCATACATGGCTATTGAAGCAATGCAAAATAAAGTTGTGTGTATTACAGGCACATGAATATATATATATATATATATATATATATATATATATTTATATATATATATATATATATAAAGAGAGAGAGAGAGAGCCATTGTTTGATTGGGGAATTACTTTGAATAGTATTTCGACAGGAGAAGAGATGCAAATGTGAATAGGAAATTTTAATCAAGTATACCCCAGAGTGTAAGACATACCAGCCTAGAGACTGTCTTCATTTTTCTGTGTGACCTGATTCATGAGGTTTTGAGTTTTACTGTAACTTTTTCATGATGCAGTATAATTTATCCAAGTTGCACAGTACTGTGTGCAAACATTCTGTGGCATGTTTACTTCCTAATAATATTTTTGTGGGATTTTGGTAGGTTTAAATTGAAATAATAAGTAGCAATGTAAATTCAAATACCTCTGAGAAATTATACAAAATTCAGAGTTTTGTAAAGGAATAGGCAGTTTCTAAAATGGTTTCTGAGACTGGATTGTTGGTTACATCAAAAAGCAAGAGGTTTGCTGTGTAACACGCTTGTATGATCTGTATGTGTACCTCCCAGAACCTAAAGAGGGTGTGTGTGTGTGAGAGACTTTATACTGACAATCAGTGATGGCTCAGCGTCCTCAAGAAACGGAAGGATTGATACGTGTGCCCCAGTGAAAGGATGTGGCGGTAGGTGTGACCTGCCAGTTAGCTGAAGGATATAAACAGGGACCGGGTGGATGTTTCTAAGAGAGAGAAAAAATGATTCAGAGAAGTTGCATATGGTGAAAGGAGCAATGGCATTATGGAATTAAAGCATGCAGGAGGAGGAATTAGGCTCAGATAGAAGAGGGGACTAGTCTGTTTGTCTAAGCTCTTTCCATGGGCAGGCCTCGGTACTGAATGTCCTTTCCCCATGCGTCTTTGTTCTTCGCCCTTGACTGGCCCTCTTGCATCCTTTGCCTACAGGAAGACCTTCTCTGCAGGCTCAGTCTAACCTGATCCACTCCTTAACCTCCTTTGCAAAAACACATCCAGCGACTCCCCATCACGCCTTATCACCTGCCCCTCCTCTCTTTTCTGCTTATCCTCCGCCAAGGCTGATCCAACACAGTTTCTTGGCTTTTAATGACTCCGTGTCTACTCCTCCCACACAACCGTCTCTGAGGAACTCCAGAAGCTTATATCTAGACTGCTTACTTGACACATCTGCTTGGATGTGTAATGAGTATCTCAAATTCAACATGCGCTAAAACGAGCCATTCCTCGCTCCCTGCCTCAGACCCATTTCTCACTCAGTCTTTCCAACCTCAGTCAATGGCAGCTCCGTCCTGCACTTTGCTCAGACCAAGAGGCTTGAAGTCACCCCGGCTTCCCTCCTCTTGAATCTCACATCCTATCCACAAGGTGATACTTTCGTTTTCATTTTTAACTTCATGAAACAATGGTGGCAGGTCTTAGCACTCATTTAGATTGTAAGAATAATGTACATTTTGAAAAATCTCTCTCTAATGGAAATTTGACAAGTCATATTATATACAACTCAGTTATCCCAAATGGTTGAATGTGGATAAACTGAGTAGACCAGCCCATTACTGGTTAGTACATGAATCAGAGATAGTATTTTAAATACTTAAAATTTTCTAAATATCAGGCTTATGTTAAATTAGATTTTGAACATTCTTGATGGAAATGAATGACATACCTGAAGACTTAAATATTGTGACAATATATGTAATCTAAAAATGACCAAACCTTCAGAAATTTGGGGCACAATAGATTTTACTATACAGTTCCCTGTGCTGTACAGTGACCCTTGTTGTTTATCTATTTTACATTTAGTAGTGTGTACCTCTTAATCCCAAACTCCTAATTTATCCTGCCACCCCTTTCCCCTTTGGTAACCATAAGTTTGTTTTCTATGACTGTGGGTCTATTTCTGTTTTGTAAATAAGTTCATTTGTATCATTTTACAGATTCCACATATAAGTGATATCATATGTTATTTATCTTTGTCTGACTTACTTCACTTAATATGATAATCTTTATTTCCATTCATGTTGCGGCAAATGGCATTATTTCGTTCTTTTTATGGCTGAGTAGTATAAAGACTATTTTTAGATATGTATTAAGAATTTTATTTTAAGCTGTATGAACCTTGGGAATTATTTAGCAGTGTTATGTATTAACTTTTGTCAGAATCCATCTTCCTTCTATATATACATTATGTGTGTATATACATATATATGGCATATAATATATGTATACTGTACTTATATGGTATATACTATATATTTGTGGCATATATCATCTATTGTATATGACATATATAACATACTTACATAATATGATAGATATATTCAAAATTCTCTTGTGTGAATGTTTCTAAAATTCCTTTCCCTGACTAAAACATTTTAAACATTTTTAAAAATAGACAACCTACCAATACTTGAAAAGAGATTTAAACACATCACTGACTGGAATACTATGATATTGCCTAATATCGCTTATGGTGCGTGATTTATAAAGAAGAAAGGTATTGAAGTGGCGTCAACCCAGAGACTTGCCAGGGCAGCTGAACAGATCCCACAACCTCTACTCCTGTAAAAAGGGAGGAAAAGCAGGTCTTCTGGCATCTTTTGATAAATTGCTTACAGTGAATCATGTATTGGGTTAAAGCTTTTTTTTCTTTATTTTTGAAAGAGTAGCCATTTTAATCAATAAGCATCCCTTCAAAGCATTTAAATATTAATGAAAGTGAATTTAAAGATAAGAAGAAAGAAAATTAAAAGGCAGAAATGCACAGGAACCAAGGGGATTTTTAAGTTCAAAAGTAAAATTCAGGTTGGCGAAATGAACAAAACAAATCATGGCCACAGTATGTTGATAGGAAAAGCGGGTTTGAAGTGACAAAACGGAGTTAAAAATAGACATTCCTCCAAAGAAGATATACAGATTGCCAACAAACACATGAAAGAATGCTCAACATCATTAATCATTAGAGAAATGCAAATCAAAACTACAATGAGATATCATCTCACACTGGTCAGAATGGCCATCATCAAAAAATCTAGAAACAATAAATGCTGGAGAGGGTGTGGAGAAAAGGGAACACTCTTGCACTGCTGGTGGGAATGTAAATTGATACAGCCACTGTGGAGAACAGTATGGAGTTTCCTTAAAAAACTAAAAATAGAACTACCATAAGACCCAGCAATCCCACTACTGGGCATATACCCTGAGAAAACCATAATTCAAAAAGAGTCATGTACCAAAATGTTCATTGCAGCTCTATTTACAATAGCCAGTACATGGAAGCAACCTAAGTGTCCATCATCAGATGAATGGATAAAGAAGATGTGGCACATATATACAATGGAATGTTACTCAGCCATAAAAGAAAAAGAAATTGAGTTATTTGTAGTGAGGTAGATGGACCTAGAGTCTGTCATACAGAGTGAAGTAAGTCAGAAAGAGAAAAACAAATACAATATGCTAACACATATATATATGGAATCTAAGGAGAAAAAAGGTCATGAAGAACCTAGGGGTAAGACGGGAATAAAGACACAGACCTACTAGAGAATGGACTTGAGGATATGGGGAGGGGGAAGGGTAAGCTGGGACAAAGTGAGAGAGAGGCATGGACATATATACACTACCAAACATAAAATCGATAGCTAGTGGGAAGCAGCCGCATAGCACAGGGAGATCAGCTCAGTGGTTTGTGACCACCTAGAGGGGTGGGATAGGGAGGGTGGGAGGGAGGGAGACACAAGAGGGAAGAGATATGGGAACATATGTATATGTATAACTGATTCACTTTGTTATAAAGCAGAAACTAACACACCATTGTAAACCAATTATACTCCAATAAAGATGTTAAAAAAAAAAAACAGTTAAGAAATAATCTCATCAGTGAGGTGACTGTTGCTGAGAAATGAATGAGCACAGCTGAGGATTTTAGCACCAAAGGGAAAAGTGAAAGTTGCAGTAAGTGAAATAAATTTGCTAGAAGTAAAAAAAAAAAAAAAAAAGCTTTTAAAAATGTTTACAGAATATACATTTAGTAATACAAGCTGTACAGATTTTTTTTTCCTTAATATAGAAAAAAGCTTTAAGTGTGTGTTAGCTAATACAGAAGGGTAAAAATGTTAGGTGATCACATAACAACTGTTATCCTTTTAAATGTGATAAATCTTGCTTTCTTCAAGGAGCATATACTCAAAGCCATGGCAGATCTCAACCATCAGTGTAAAGACATATTAAGTTATTCATTGTTTCTGGCAAAGAGTGAGAAAAACAGATTTCAGAAGAGAGTCATCTGACTAAACATAATTTGGTCACCTTTAAATATGGAATCAATTCCCATTCTAGGCACTACAGCAATTCCATTTTCAGTGAATATGTCTCATTTCATTAAAAGTTACATACTCTCATCGTTCCTAGAGTGGTCTTTGCTAGCGCAAGTGGCTCAGTAAGAGTTTAGTGGAGACATTACTAAATAGTAAATATTGGAGTGCCTACACAAAAATAGTCAGCTACAAAGTGGATATGTTCCAGCTTTATGTCTCACTGTGTGTTTTAATTCTCTTCATTCAGAATAGCAGACAGGAAACCAACAGAGGGGTTCCTATGTTCCAGACATTGTTTTGAGTGCTTCAGACCCATCCTGAGTGACTTAGATAAGATCCTGTCTTGTGAAGCTAACACTCCAGCGTAGAAAAGGGCCCTCAAACATAATGAAATGAATCCAAGAAACCTGAAGAGTATGAGTCAAAGCCATTTCATACTTAAAATCAAAGATTAGAAGAATTCTAACATTTGTTTCATTCCTATTTTATAGTTGTTAAATAATATAAAACATGTTTTTCAGAAACACCTCTCCCCAAAAGAAGGTAACAAATCCAGTTGTTTATAGTGTTTAATTACTCCCTTAATGTAGAGTGTTAAAATTTATGATAATCACATCACACTTGTACTTGGTCAAACCATGAAGAATTCAAAGGAGTATGTTTTTGTAATTTACATACATATGATAGAGAATTGATACTTAACATGGTTAAAAAAAACCTCTTTCCTAGCATTCCTAGCTTAAGTCCTAAATACAACCTAAAATGATATTAGCATAATTTACAACATTATAAATGGAATATTTGCTAAAACTGAATCAACAGGACCAATTAGTTAAACTGTTGACATTGTTAGATTACTTTCCTCACAAAAGCAAATGCAGGACCGGAAAGAAGAATAAGACAATTGTAAAATAACAACAGGATGAAGTATTTCTACTGAAAAAAAATTTTTGTAAGGAAAATGGAAGACAAAGGATGTATTTTTTTTAATCACAAGAGAAATATGTGTACCTTTCAACTACAGAAGTCTTCCATAATTACTGTTTAAGATTAATTTATCCTAGTAATAAGCTTCTAAACAGTGATGGGATTTTATAACAACTTAAAATCTAAGTGTATGATTTAAAAACTTGAGAATCAATTTCCTTTCTAGTCCATAATTCTTTAGCTCAATACGAAAATCTGTCTTCACTGTTGTTAATAAGAAGTATAAATTCTATTTCTTTTGATTTCTTTTTTTACTTTTATAGCAAGCCTGAAAGGTTGTATATAAAGTTCTATACTTCTTAAATTCTATAATACTTGATGAATTTTTTAAGCTATTTTTTTAAACATCTTTATTGGAGTATAATTGCTTTACAATGTTGTGTTACTTTCTGCTGTATAACAAAGTGAATCAGATATATGTATACATATATCCGCATATCCTCTCCCTCTTTCATCTCCCTCCCACCCTCCCTATCCCACCCCTCTAGGTGGTCACAAAGCACCAAGCTGATCTCCCTGTGCTATGCGCTGCTTCCCACTAGCTATCTATTTCACGTTTGGTAGTGTATATATGTCCGTGCCACTCTCTCACTTCGTCCCAGCTTACCCTTCCCCCTCCCCGTGTCCTCAAGTCCATTCTCTACGTCTGTGTCTTTATTTCTGTCCTGCCCCTATGTTCATCAGAACCAGTTTTTTTTTAAAGATTCCATATGTATGTGTTAGCATATGGTATGCTCTGTATGACAGATTCTGGGTCCATCACCTCACTACAAATAACTCAATTTTGTTTCTTTTTATGGCTGACTAATATTCCATTGTATATATGTGCCACATCATCTTTATCCATTCATCTGTCAATGGACACTTAGGTTGTTTCCATGTCCTAGCTATTGTAAATAGAGCTGCAATGAACATTGTGGTACATGACTCTTTCTGAATTATGGTTTTCTCTGGGTATATGCCCAGTAGTGGGATTTCTGGGTCATATGGTGGTTCTATTTTTTAGTTTTTTAAGGAACCTCCATACTGTTCCCCATAATGGCTGTTTCAGTTTACATTCCCACTACAGTGCAAAAGGGTACCCTTTTCTCCACATGCTCTCCAGCATTTGTTGTTTGTACATTTTTTGATGATGGCCGTTCTGATCAGTGTGAGGTGATACCTCATTGTAGTTTAGATTTGCATTTCTCAAATAATTAGTGATGTTGAGCATCCTTTCATGTGTTTGTTGGCAATCTGTATATCTTCTGTGAAGAAATGTCTATTTAAGCCTTCCACCCGTTTGGATTGAGTTGTTTGTTTTTTTCATATTGAGCTGCATGAGCTGCTTATATATTTTAGAGAGTAATCCTTTGTCTGCTGCTTTGTTTGCAAATATTTTCTCCCATTCTGAGGGTTGTCTTTTTGTCTTGTTTATAGTTTCCTTTGCTGTGCAAAAGCTTTTAGGTTTCATTAGGTCCCATTTGTTTATTTTCGTTTTTATTTCCATTTCTCTAGGGGGTGGGTCAAAAAGGATCTTGCTGTGATTTATGTCATAGAGTGTTCTGCCTATGCTCTCCTCTAAGAGTTTTGTAGTGTCTGGCCTTACATTTAGGTCTTTAATCCATGTTGAGTTAATTTTTGTGTATGGTGTTAGGAAGTGTTCTAATTTCATTCTTTTACATGTAGCTGCCCAGTTTTCCCAGCACCACTTATTGAAGAGGCTGTCTTTCCTCCATTGTGTATTCTTGCCTCCTTTATCAAAGATAAGGTGACCATAGGTGCTTGGGTTTATCTCTGGGCTTTGTATCCTGTTGCACTGATCTATATTTCTGTTTTTGTGCCAGTACCATACTGTCTTGATTACTGTAGCTTTGTAGTATAGTCTGAAGTCAGGGAGCCTGATTCCTCCAGCTTCGTTTTTCTTTCTCAAGATTGCTTTGGCTATTCGGGGTCTTTTCTGTATCCATGCAAATTGTGAAATATTTTGTTCCAGTTCTGTGAAAAATGCCACTGGTAATGTGATAGGGATTACATTAAATCTGTAGATTGCTTTGGGTAGTATAGTAATTTTCACAGTGTTGATTCTTCCAATCCAGGAACATGGTATATCTCTCCATCTGTTTGTAACATCTTTAATTTCTTTCATCAGTGTCTTATACTTTTCTGCATACAGGTCTTTTGTCTCCTTAGGTAGGTTTATTCCTAGGTATTTTATTCTTTTTGTTGCAATGGTAAACGGGAGTGTTTCCTTAATTTCTCTTTCAGATTTTTCATCATTACTGTATAAGAATGCAAGAGATTTCTGTGCATTAATTTTGTATCCTGCTACTTTACTAAATTCATTGATTAGCTCTAATACTTTTCCGGTAGCATCTTTAGGATTCTCTGTGTATAGTATCATGTCATCTGCAAGCAGTGACAGTTTTACTACTTCTTTTCCGATTCAGATTCCTTTTATTTCTTTTTATTCTCTGATTGCCATGGCTAAAACTCCCAAAACCATGTTGACTAATTGTGGTGAGAGTGGACAACCTTGTCTTGTTCCTGATCTTATAGGAAATGGTTTCATGTTTTCACCATTGAGAATGATGTTGCTGTGGGTTTGTCATATATGACCTTTATTATGTTGAGGTAGGTTCCCTCTATGCCCACTTTCTGGAGAGTTTTTATCATAAATGGGTGTGAAATTTTCTCAAAAGCTTTTTCTGCATCTATTGAGGTTATCATATGGTTTTTATCTTTCAGTTTGTTAATATGGTGTATCACATTGATTGATTTGTGTGTATTGAAGAATCCTTGGATTCCTGGGATAAACCCCACTTGATCATGGTGTATGATCATTTTATTGTGTTGTTGGATTCTGTTTGCTAGTATTTTGTTGAGGATTTTTGCATTTATGTTCATCAGTGATATTGGCCTGTAGTTTTCTTTTCTTGTGACATCTTTGGTTTTGATATCAGGGTGATGGTGGCCTCATAGAATGACTTTGGGAGTGTTCCTCCCTTTGCTGTATTTTGGAAGAGTTTGCGAAGGATAGGTGTTAGCTCTTCTCTAAATGTTTGATAGAATTCACCTGTGAAACCATCTGGTCCTGGACTTTTGTTTGCTGGAAGATTTTTAATCACAGTTTCAATTTCAGTGCTTGTGATTGGTCTATTCATACTTTCTGCTTCTTCCTGGTTCAGTCTTGGAAGGTTGTACTTTTCTAAGAATTTGTCCATTTCTTCCAGGTTGTCCATTTTATTGGCGTAGAGTTGCTTGTAGTAGTCTCTCAGGATCCTTTGTATTTCTGCAGTGTCAGTTGTTACTTCTTTTTCATTTCTAATTTGAGTCTTCTCCCTTTTTTTCTTGATGAATCTGGCTAATGGTTTATCTATTTTATTTGTCTTCTCAAAGAACCAGGTTTTAGTTTTATTGATCTTTGTTATCGTTTCCTTCATTTCTTTTTCATTTATTTCTGCTCTGATCTTTATGATTTCTTTCCTTCTGCTAATGTCAGGGGTTTTTTATTATTATTCTTTCTCTAATTGCTTTAGGTATAAGGTTAGGTTGTTTATTTGAGATTTTTCTTGTTTCTTGAGTTAGGATTGAATTGCTCTAAACTTCCCTCTTAGAACTGCTTTTGCTGCATCCCATAGGTTTGGGGGCATTGTGTTTTCATGTGTCATTTGTTTTTAGGTATTTTTTGATTTCCTCTTTGATTTCTTCAGTGATCTTGTAGTTATTTTGTAGTGTATTGTTTAGCTTCATGTGTTTTTATTTTTTACTCTGTAGTTGATATCTAATCTCATAGTGTTGTGGTCAGAAAAGATACTTGATACAATTTTAATTTTCTTAAATTTTCCAAGGCTTGATCTGTGACCCAAGATATGATGTATAGTGGAGAATGTTCCATGTGCACTTGAGAAGTGTATTCTGTTGTTTTTAGATGGAATGTCCTATAAATATCAATTAAGTCCATCTGGTCTAGTGTGTCATTTAAAGCTTGTGTTTCCATATTTATTTTCATTTTGGTTGATCTGTCCATTGGTGAAAGTGGGGTTTTAAAGTCCCGTACTATTATTGTGTTACTGTCAATTTCCCCTTTTATGGCTGTGAGCATTTGCTTTATGTATGCTCCTATATTGGGTACATAAATATTTACAGTAGTTATATCTTCTTGGATTGATCCCTTGATCATTATGTAGTGTCCTTCTTTGCCTCTTATAATAGTCTTTATTTTAAAGTCTATTTTATCTGATATGAGAATTGCTACTCCAGCTTTCTTTTGATTTCCACTTGTATGGAATATCTTTTTCCATCCCCTCACTTTTGGTCTGTATGTGTCCCTAGGTCTGAAGTGGGTCTCTTGTAGACAGCATATATACGGGTCTTGTTATTGTCTCCATTCAGCCAGTCTGTGTCTTTTGGTTGGAGCATTTAATCCATTCATGTTTAAGGTAATTATCGATATGTATGTTCCTATTACCATTTTTTAATTGTTTTGGGATTGTTTTTGTAGGTCTTTTACTTCTCTTGTGTTTCCCACCTAGAGAAGTTCCTTTACCATTTGTTGTAAAGCTGGTTTGGTGGTGCTGAATTCTGTTAACTTTTGTTTGTCTGTAAGGTTTTAATTTCTCCGTCCAATCTGAATTAGATCCTTGCTGGGTAGATTAATCTTGGTTGTAGGTTTTTCTCCTTCATCACTTTAAATATGTCCTGCCACTCCCTTCTGGCTTGCAAAGTTTCTGGTGAAAGATCAGCTGTTAACCTTATGGGGATTCCTTTGTATTATATTTGTTGCTTTTCCTTTGCTGCCTTTAATATTTTGTCTTTGTATTTAATTTTTGATAGTTTGATTAATATGTGTCTTGGCGTGTTTCTCCTTGGATTTATCGTGTATGGGACTCTGTACTTCCTGGACTTGGTTGACTATTTCCTTTCCCACTTTAGTTAAGTTTTCAACTGTAATCTCTTCAAATATTTTCTCAGTCCCTTTCTTTTTCTCTAGTTCTTCTGGGACCCCTATAATTCGAATGTTGGTGAGTTTAATGTTGTCCCACAGGTCTCTGAGACTGTCCTCAGTTCTTTTCTTTCTTTTCCCTTTATTCTGCTCTGTGGCAGTTATTTCCGCTATTCTCTCTTCCTGCTCACTTGTCTGTTCTTATGCCTCAGTTATTCTGCTATTGATTCCTTCCAGAGATTTTTAAATTTCATTCATTGTGGTGTTCATCATTGTTTGTTTGCTCTTTACCTCTTCTAGGTCCTTGTTAAATGTTTCTTGTATTTTCTCCATCCTATTTCTGAGATTTTGGGTCATCTTTACTATCATTACTCTGAATTCTCTTTCAGGTAGACTGCCTATTTCCTCTTCATTTGTTTGGTCTGGTGGGTTTTTACCTTGCTCCTTCATCTGCTGCATATTTCTGTGTCTTCTCATTTTGTTTAACTTACTGTTTTGGGCGGTCTCGTTTTCTCAGGCTGCAGTTTTGTCATTCCTGTTATTTCTGGTGTCTGCCCACAGTGGGTGCAGTTGGTTCAGTGGCTTGTGTAGGCTTCCTGGTGGGGTGTCCTTGTGCCTGTGTTCTCGTGGGTGGGGCTGGATCTTGTCCTTCTGGTGGGCAGGGTCACGTCCGGTGGTGTGTTTTGGGTTGTCTGTGAACTTATTATGACTTTAGGCAGTCTCTCTGCTAATGGATGCGGTTGTGTTCCTGTCTTGCTAGATGTTTGGCATGGGGCATCCAGCACTGGACCTTGCTGACCATTGGGTGGAGCTGAGTTATAGGGTTGAGACAGAGATCTCTGGGAAAGCTCTTGCCGATTAATATTACGTGGAGCCAGGAGATCTCTGGTCGTCCAATGTCCTGGACTTGGCTCTCCCACCTCAGTGGCTCAGGCCTGACATCCGGCTGCAGCATGAAGACCCTACCAGCTGCACTGCTTGGAAGAAAAAAGAAAAGAACAGATAGAACCCCAAAACAAACTGTAAAAACAAACTAAACAGACAAAAATCACACAAAGAAACATATACACACACACTCACAAAAAGAGAAAAAAGGAAAAAAAAAAAGGAAGAGAGCAACCAAACCAATAAACAAATCAACCAATGAAAACAAGCACTAAAAACTAAACCAAGATAAACATAAAACCAAAAACAAATCAGACACAGAAAGCAAACCCCAAGTCTACAGTTGCTCCCAAAGTCCACTGCCTCAGTTTTGGGAACATTCGTTGTCTATTCAGGTATTCCTGAGATGCAGGTACCTCAACTTGATTGTGGAGATTTAATCTGCTGCTCCTGAGGCTGCTGGGAGAGATTTCCCTTTCTCTTCTTTGTTCGCACAGCTCCTGGGGTTCAGCTTTGGATTTGGCCCCGCCTCTGCGTGTAGGTCGCCCCTAGGCATCTGTTCTTCCCCCCAGACAGGACGGGGTTAAAGCAGCGGCTGATTAGGGCTCTTTTGTTCACTCAGGCCAGGGAGAGGGAGGTTACAGTAGTCATAATTGGAATGCGGCACAAGCCTGTGGCGGCGGAGGCTGGTGTGACATTGCAACAGCCTGAGGCACGCTGTGTTCTCCCAGGGAAGTTGTCGCTGGATCATGGCACCCTGGCAGTGGCGGGCTGCACAGGCTCCTGGCAGGGGGGCGGGGGTGTGGGTAGTGACCTGTGCTTGCACACAGGATTCTTGGTGGCAATGACGGCAGTGTTAGCGGTCCATGCCCATTTTGGGGGTCTGAGCTGATAGCCATGGCTCGCACCCGTCTCTGGAACTCGCTTAGGCAGTGCTCTGCCCCCTGCGGGCACGCAGAGCAGGAAGCCCCTCTCCTCGTGCACCACAAAACAATGGTCTCTTGCCTCTTCAGCAGTTCCAGATTTTTTCCTCGACCCTCTCCCGGCTAGCTGTGGCTCACTAGCCCACTTCAGGCTGTGTTCACACAGCCAACCCCAGTCCTCTCCCTGGGATCCACCTCCAAAGCCCGAGCCTCAGCTCTCAGCCCCTGCCCCTCCCGGCGAGTGAGCAGACAAGCCCCTCGGGCTGGTGAGTGCTGATCGGCAGCGATCCTCCGTGCGGGAATCTCTCCACTTTGCCTCCGCACCCCTGTTGCTGTGCTCTCCTCCGTGGCTCCGAAGCTTTCCCCCTCCGCCACCCGCAGTCTCCGCCTGCGAAGGGGCTTCCTAGTGTGTGGAAACTTTTCCTCCTTCACAGCTCCCTCTCAGAGGTGCAGGTCCCATCCCTATTCTTTTGTCTCTGTTTTTTCTTTTTTCTTTTGCCCTACCCAGGTACGTGGGCAGTTTCTTGCCTTTTGGGAAGTCTGAGGTCTTCTGTCAGCATTCAGTAGGTGTTCTGTAGGAGTTGTTCCACGTGTAGATGTATTTTTGATGCATTTGTGAGGAGGAAGGTGATCTCCACGTCTTACTCCTCCACCATTTTGAAGGTCTCCCTGACTTGATGAATTTTTAACACAATATACTCCTTCTAATTTTTTAGTTAGAATTACATCTAGGCCAGAAATTGTTGTCTTTCTTATTTTTCAGGAGAGCCAAACAGAAAGATCTAAGCAATGTGTTGGAAATATCTTTCAGCATTGTGAAACGTCTGTCTTATGTAATTTCTAATTATATCTAATTATAGACTGACTGACTGTATATATTTATATATAATTATATAGGTATATACATTTGTTTAATAACTTTTATTTGGAGAAGAAAGGGATGCTAAATTTTACTTAAAGGTTAGTGAAAATAAATATGTAATTATATCCGCCCCTTGAGTTCCCCGGCCTGGTAAATTCTATTCATGCAAACTTCAGTTAAGTAATCCTGATGGAGAGGATGTAATGATCCTTCTTAGCATAGCTTACCTAAATAAAACACCACAATCTTGATTCAGTCTTTTGATTGTTATCATAGACATGGCACTGGGGTATTCTTAGTAGTTTTATTCATGTTTTTCTTTATACTCAGAAGATCAGCATCAAATGTAGAGGTCCAGTACCTCATGCCACTGAAATCCTACATAAAACACTTTTTTTTCTAGACAATTTCTAGAAACTTAGTTTCCAAGATTATCATATTGTAGGAGAGACTTCCAGATCATATTGTATTTCAAAGTCGGTACAGCCAATTGAAACAGTATCTTAAGTTTCAAAAACAGTATAAGACATAAAGTCCTCTTTAAGATAAATCATGTTTTAATCTCAAAGACAGTTATGTTATTTTAACCACGTGACATGAAACTTTAAAAACTTGAAGATATTTATTATTAGAATAGCATTTATTGAGATTTTATGAAGTACTGAGTAGGATGCTAGAAATTTTAAACCTCACAGAATTCTGCAGGGTCAAATGAATGAGACTGATTTTACAGATGTGGAGACTAAGGCTCAAGGTTTTCTGGCTCCAATGGGGAGATTCTGACTCTTAGTGTGAAAGTGCTTTATAGAAGCCACGCCTCAGGGCTTGCAATTAATTCTATTGTGGTAAAGAACCAAGTGGGCAATAGCATGTGGCAGGACACACAAGACCCCTTCTCCTCTTGGAGTATATTTTGCAAGCAAAGGCTTCCTGAGGAAGACTCATTTCAGGTCCCTAAAATTAACATCAAGTACAGAACATCAGGAGTACTTGACAGCTGTTCTTTGTTGATGATACATTTCCATTTATTTTTACTGAGCTGAAGGTCTTTATGGAGAGCCCCTCATCTGGCTTGTCACTTTCTGTTTTGTCTCCTAGATGCTGGGCTCGATGTGGAGAACACTTAAGGTGGCCCCAGATGTTGAAGGTAGGTCTGGAATTTCTCCTGGCTGTTACTCCAGTTTCCTTTTCTCTGTTTGACTACATCAAGCTCTCAGGAGGGAGAGGTCTCTCTTTTTCTCTCCATATTCATCCTTTTTCTTAAGAGATTCCATCAGTCCTTTTGGACTGAACGTTCTATTTGTAGGCATCCCACTCTCAAGTTTATAATGTCAATCAAAACCTTGCCTCTGGACCCCAGATGGGCCTATATTACTTCATAATTATTTTCTGCTTGGGATGCCACTTTTCCTTTTAACCAGACATATTAACTTCTACCGCAGACGGTCCTCCTTTTCTGCAAATGTGCCTTTCAACCTGGTCAGAAAAATCCTGTGTTAGGAATCTTCTTTAACTCCTCTTCATTTGTCTTCTCCTCCAAATATCCACCAACAATCCTGGCAGTTCTGCCTCCAAAAGATATCTCAACACGCTTGAATTCTCCATCTCAAGGACTAGCAACCTATTCATGGACCCCCAAATTCATTCATTTCAAGAAATGTTTCTACAACATCTACTTAATAGATACCAGATACTGTTCTAGCCACAAGGGATTCAACACGGAACAAAAGCAAACCTGGACTCTCATGGACCTTGTAATAAACATTTATTGATCCCCTTCTGTTTGCATAATGCATAGCAATAACTCTCTTGGAAGAAAGAGTATATTTCAGTGATACTTTGTTCTCTATGTAAAGTTCTATTACTAATTATTCTCATGTGTTTGAACATAACAAGGTAGAATCAAAGTCCCTTCAAGTCATTTAGCTAACTGGGTTTCACGTAGGTTGTAATGAATTATTAGCAAGTGAATCATAACCCAAAACACAGATATTCACAGCCTTTAAAATGTTCTTTAGAGTTACAGAACTTGATGTGAATAATATTAGTGCTTGTTCCACCCTGATTATTTAAGTTATAAGTCGTTTTTGAGAACTGTCTTGGTATAATACTCTTTCCTCTGTTGGTTACAACATGATTGTTTCAAAACTACTTGCGTTGTTGCCTATTCTCACAGTGTCTTGTTTACAAAAAGGTTTAGTATTCCAAATATCAGTCAACTTAGAAAATATGCCAAGTTTCACTGTTTGAGATCAGAAAAACAAGAAAAAAATTAAATCAACTTTTGAAAAACTCTTAGAAACGTAGACAAATATCTTAGCAGAATTGTTTCTTATTTGGCAACAATGTGATTTAACAACCATTAAACCATTAGGGTTTTGATAAACATGATTTTTTTGCTTTTCACAAGAAGCACAGAAGCTAGTAATTTGATAAGGCAAAAACAGTATTCACATTTAAAACTATAATCTCTAAATATTTTTTCTACTAACTTTTAAAATACTTGTATTAGTTCTGGCAATGATTGATCAAACAATAAATTAATCCCTAATAGATGATCAAAGAGAATTCAAAATCTGAAAGTAACTGATAATTTTGAAATAAGGAAAATACCAGAAATTTAATTTTTACCTATACATCTCTATATGAGGTATAATTTTAATTAATAACGTTATGCTTACAGAGTCCTGATGAAGATTATATTTCCCAATATGCATGGGATACTGTCATGCGTATGATCCTTAAAGATTCTTAATATAATACACATTTTTCATTTTATTTGAATATTTATTTTAATAAGATCTTCGTGTGTTAATATTTGCATTGACCAAATTGTTAAACTTTATAAGGTATTGTTTCAGGATGATTTGCTATTTTTACAAAAAGCATGTACATTCTAACCACATCAATTTCCATGAAAATACAAATTTCCCAATTTTATGAAAGAGAAGATGTAGCAGAAGTTTGGCAACCAATGACCTAGCATAGCAATATCAAAAAGTAAAATAATTCCTCTCCCTATTTCAAATACTAAGTGTTATTAATGTTGGAAAATGATCTTATTTATGTCTTAGTTTCCTCAGAATGCCTCACCCAGTGTCTCGCAGCTATTCAGAGCTTCATAATTATCTATTGAATAAAGGAAAACAAACAGAGTTAATTTAATTGTTGCCACGCATTATTTACACTTTCAAATGACATTCTTTTACTTTGTCAAACATACAGAACACAACTATGAGTGATAAGAGGGGCGTGCATGTTACTTTATAACTTTTAAACATAATTGCTAAAGCATAACATGGTTGATGATAGATCATTTGATTGGACATTCTGTTTTCAACTTTGTTTTGGCTTCATTTCTACATGAAGTCTTTGCATAACGCCTAACAAATTTAGTAGGCCCAAATATGAACAATTTTCTTGAGAGTCAGTATCCATTTCTGCTTATTTTCTGATTTTATTCTTGTTTGATTTTGTTTTGTTTTGTTTTATTTTTAAAATTTTAACCAACAGGAATTATGGCATAAAAAGTTCTAGAGAGCTTTATCTCCAATGGATATTTTATCTCCCTCCTCAAATTTAGTGAATACCACCCTAGTAGAAATAGTGAAAAGAAAGCTCTTTGGTGCTTACTCCCCCTCCTGGCTGAGTTCCATATTACAGTCTGAGGTCTTTCTATTATAAATCCACATAATTTACAAAAAGCTTCTACCCATATGGGTATCCCTAACTGTCTACTAATAACTGTTTATGTTCAAGTTCATCTTCCATATAAAAATGCTTTAGTATTGTGATATATTTGTTTGCATACAGATTCAAAGAAACCCACGTTAAAATAGCATAATATTAGATATCTCAGACAATGTGATTATGGAATGGGCAACAAGGAATTATTGTTAATTTTATTAATTTAATGATTATTTATTAATTTAATAACAATTTTATTAATTTAATAATAGTTAATTTTATCAATTTAATAATTAATATTGTTGTTTTTATTAATTTAATATTTAATAATAATTATAATAATAAAATGAATAATTATTAATTTAATAATTGTAAGAAAATTTTTAGATTTTAGAGGTGTATGTTGAGGTATGTAGGGGTAGAAGAACGTGATGTCTACGATTTGCTTTAAAATACGTTATCAACAAATCAATAAAAGAAAAATTATATACTTGAATCAAACATAACCAAATTTTTAAAGAAATTGATTCAGAGTAATAGGCATATGGGACTCATACTATTCACTCTAATTTGAGGCCTATCTAGTTTATTCTTCAAATTAAAGTTTGAAACATGTACTTCAATGCGATCATTAGAAAACTTCGACAACTATCCCCAGGTAGATATAAAATTCATGCACATTTGGGACTAGAGAAAGGAATCTAACTAGAACTGAAGGGGGGACATAAAAAATACAAACAACACAAAAGGTGTCTGGGATTTGAGGGTAATTTGAATCATTCAAATGGATTTAAAATGCCCAGGCAACCAAGCATTTCCTTAATATCAGTTCACAGCTACATTGTAAAACCCAATCAGAGTGAAACGAGCCTTGCTTATGAGGAAAAAATGGATACATACATGAGAAAAGGGTGCTGCCTGGTCCAGGGGAGGATGGGAAGCCCAGGGCTAAGTGATGCTACCAAAACCCTGGGCTTTCAGCCCCTGTACCTGCTTCCTCGTCGTCTCACTGGCTCTAAATTTATAATTCATTTTCCTGTTAGACGTAATGGAATTTAAACATACATACTGTTTCATGGCATTCATTTAAGCAAAGCCACAGCAACCAAAATCCTCTCAGGGTGAGTTTCAAGAGGATTTCGAGACCAGGATCTAGATTAGAAGGAGCACTTGCTTTAAAAGATGCCCAGAATCATGACGATAACGGCCGCAGTTACAAGGGGCTTATTCTATGTCAGGAATTACACTGAATATCTATTTTTCACTGAACCACTACATGCTCACAACAGACCTAAGCAGAGGTTCTTTTTTAAGAATTGTTTTATGGAGAATGATTGATGAAAGGCTGTTCATATTTAGTCCATACAACGTGATGAGTTTGGAGATAAGTTTACACCCGTGAAACTAAGTGGTAATAAATATCAGCTCCCATTTTCCAGATGAGGGCACTAAAATGTAGAGAAGTTAAATGACTGTCCCAAGTTCACACCACTAGTAAACAGAGAAGGTGAGTTCAAGCCAGGCCTGCCCACCATCAGAGCCCGAGTTCATAGTCAGCAAACTGCAACCCTTGTGGACCAGGATGTCTCCTTAGCCATCACTAGTTATAGTTCTTGTTTCTTTCTTTTCCTTTTTTTTTTAGCAAATCTACAAATTAACCACATTGTTTAATTACATCTTCTGTGGTAAATGTTAGTTGTTTCTTCGGTTGCAACTGTGCATAATTACTCTCCGTCTTATTTTGGTCTACTTTGTTTTTTTTGTTTTAAAGCATTGCCCTCGACTATTCTGTTTTGAATAGAGTCAATCACACAAAAAGCCTTTCTCAAGCCACAGCCAAGTACGAACAGCTTCTCTGCTTCAGTAATAAGTAAGTACATTGATGTAGAAACTACTTTTCAAAATAAAAAAAGGTACACTTTTTAAAGTGTCCTGTACATCTAAAAACCTTGGGTATGTACAACCTGAAAAGCTTAATTAGGGTTATATTTGGAAGAACTGGAGGATATATTTTAATTAGGTAGTTTTAAAAATATTCCTCATTACAACATTGTATTCACACATAAGTCCTCAGGTACTGTATTTATAACTTGCATCAAATTCAGAAAACGAGGAGCACATTTCTAGAGCACTAAAATGATGGATAATATGAAATGCTACATTCTGCTTCTTTCGTTAGCATCGGCAGAAGCTGAGTGAAGAGAACACGAGTCTCTGTGTACTATTTTTTGTACCTTGCTCTCAGTTTATAATGATTTCAAAATTTAAAAGAAAAGTTTTGAAGTTTGATTCTTTTTAAAAATATTATAAATGTAAAGATAAAGAGAGTCAGATCAGGTCGAGACAGTGAATATTTCAGTTTTACTTAACTAAAAAATAGCTGAAAAATAAAACAATAAATAACAAAAAAAAATAAAACAAATAACTAAAAACCACTTAAATAACTGAAGAAATGTAGCATGCCTAAACCAGCTTATGTTAGAAATTGACAATATTTATGATGAAAGCAAGAGACTTTACTTCCAGTCAATTGAAAATACAGTTTTCAAAAAAGTTCCGTGCATGTTTTGTGTGTGTGTGTGTGTGTGTGTGTGTATTTTGTGTCTGGATCAGAGAAGCAAACAATAGAATAACTGCTTCTGACTACCAGACCAAATTTGCAAATAAAAGATTTTGAACACGAGGCAGTTTCTCCACAAAGGAGATAAAATCAGAAGTCCCTAGTGATGGCAGCTTTATCTCTATTTCTAAGGTTCAGACAAGTTTAATACTAGCCTCTGTTTTGAAAGTATTTGAAAAAAATAACAAGGCAAACAAAAAGAAAACACTTTGTTTATTCCAAGAGGTACTTCTTTTTTTCTTTAAAAAAAAAAAGTGAAGCAGGCTCACTAACTGAAGTTCAGTGTTGTGTTAAGAGAGCGGAAAAGTCTTCTGAAACTTTTCCCTTTGATGTTTCCCAATTAAACACTTATACCTGCTTAATCTTTTAATGTCAGGAAGATCAAGATTTGTCTGATCAACACGGGAATGCAACCTTGAGGATGGAGAAACTTCTAGTGTTAAATCCCAACTCACAATCCTTTGAGGATGGAAATGTCTCATACGTAAGTAATTGGGATGATTTTGTGATAACTCAAACACTAAAGACGCAGCTGATGAATTTACTTAAAGGTCTCTTTTTGTCAGTGGATCAACTAAGAGGAAGGCTTTTCCGTTATAAGAATGTCAGGAGAAAATGCATAGAAAAATCAAAAACAAAAAACTCCGCTTATGTGGTTCTAGTTAGGAGTTTGCTTTGGAGCGGATTTCGCGGTGAAGACCCTGTTTTTACACCTCAGTAGCTGTTTGTCTTGGGCAGATCATTTCACTCCTTCATGCCTCAGTGCTCTCCGCTATAAAAAGAGAACAATGGTAGTGCCTCTACTCCTGGGTATTGTGAGCATTCAACAGATTCATATTTGTAAAATACTTAGCAGAGGGTCTGGCACATAGTAAGTACTCAATAAGTGTAAACTCCTCTTTTTTAGTGATGCATTTCCAATAGCTGATACTAAGTTATCTGCTGATAGGCTATGCATATGTTGGGATGTTAGACCTTTTCTGTTCTAAATACAATTCTTCAGTTGCCTGTTGCCCTGGCTATTCACTTAGGGAAAGTCTCTCTCTCTCTCTCCCTCTCTCTCTCTCTCTTTCTCTCTCTCTCTCTCTCTCTCTCTCTCTCTCTCTTTTTTAATTTTTTCTCTTCAGCCTAAGGTTTACATGGAAAATTAGGAGACTATCAGCTCTGTCCCACCTGCTAGTGAAAACCTATTGTAACTTTTCTTGCCTTTTACCCCCTATATTATTCATCTAATAGTCAATAGATTCGATTTGAAGGGAAGGTACTTAACATCAGAAATGTTTGTCCATTTTGCTTATGCATGTCCAGGACCGTGGCAGCCATTCAACAGACCTTTGATAAATGGATGCTGTTGTATGAAAGAATGATTCTTCGGGCTGGTTAGTTTTTGAACAATTTGTGTTATCAATCTAAAGAGGGTGTACTTCTAAGAATCATCTGAGAGGTATCTTACCCATTTTCTCCTACCTTCCCCTTCTTTCTTAAATTCAGGCCGTGATACACCAAATTCCCCACCTAACCAATGATTATCACAAAGGCCGGTCCTGAAATACACAAGTGTTTTGAAAGAGTATTAGGCAACAAGAGAAGCTCTAAGCCTCAAAAAAGTCAAGAAGTCTCGGGAACAGAAGACTGTGTTGTCATTTCCTTCCATTAATTCAATTTCTAGTCAAAGTTTACTTGTACCTGTTTGTACGCTGGTCATACAAACACTGACCAATACTTATGGACCACCCCCCATGATGTGATCGAATCTATAAGTAGGTTAAAGTTGACTCTTTCTCAGCTAAGTTTTCTTTAATTTATTTTATGAAAGTTTTCAATGTGTTCTGCACATTGCCGGTTATGGCTATATACAACCAAAATTACACCTCTTTGCCTGCCCGACAGGAGCAGGAAGTGGTGGTACCTCTGTGAGATCAGGATCACAGGGGATGGAGGATCACAGGGGAGGGACTCCACGTCCATCAGGGAGGATGCCTTGCTTCAGTGGGGAGCATGGAAAAAACAGGGTTCGCGATGCTGGTGTCTGGGTTTGCATCCTGAATCTGCCTAAAGGCAATCACTTAATCTGTCTGTAACTCAGCTTCGTCATCTGTAATATGGTGCTAATGCAAATTTTGTGAACAACAAATTGATAGTACATTTTATAAAAACCTATGTACTGAGGAGCCGTACAAAGGTGGTTGTTGTCTCTGTAAACATTTTCTCATTCTTAGTTTCTGCCGAGTCTCAACTAAAATATGACTTTTGATCATAAAGCCTGGTTTATTAAATCTGGCAAGTTGGTCTGTGTCTATATACACATCAACCGTATAAAAACATGGGAGAGTCTGCTGAATTGAATTTCAGGAGAAATAGAAAGTTTTCTCTGGGCGGCAAGGTAATTCCAAGGCCTGCTGGTGATGCCTGCTATCTTTCAACACGAGAGCAAGGTGTCTTTTTGTTTGTTTTTCTTTCTGTAATGAAAGATACAGTTAAAACTGCAAATATTTCCGGGGAAAGGTAGCACGGTATCTGAAGTTCTCAAAAAAGATAAAAGTCTTAAATCTTCTGAAGAGAGCAGATTGAGGGAAAGACAAAATTAAAGAGATCACGGGTCTGTCTAAAGGAACAGGGAGAACTCAAGAGGAGAGAGGCAGGGCAGAAAGGTGGAGGGTGTAAAGTCAGGGTTGTATCAAGGAGAAGTGTTGTATGAGCCATCTCTTGGGGTGGTGACTGTCACGACCTCTGACGTCCTTCAGGTCATGTGCTATTCCCACTCCTCCCCAACATGCTGCTCCTTTCCTGCGCTGCCCCTCAATTTCTGAGCTTCCCACTCGGTTAGCAGGAGAAAACCATTGTATTCAAAGCCCCGAGTTCCATTTGTGCTTTCCTTCAGGCTGGTCTTGAATGTCTGCTAAATGTCAAGTGCTGGGCCAGGCGCTGGGAACTCTGAGATGCAATAAACAGACATAATTCCTGCTCTTCTGGAACATAAATTCTAGCAGGAGAAATAGACACTCATATTTCCAGCTAATACTTATCAGACACATACTGTGTGTCAGATGCCTTTCCAAGCACTTATCTGTGTTAACTCTTTTTCTTGTCACAGTAGCCTTATAGAATGTGTTATTTTACCACGATCATCATCCCCATTTTACAGGCGAGGAAACTGAGCCGCGGAGGGATTGTACACCTCCCAAGTGTCTCTTTCTAGTAAGCAGAAGAACACAAGCCATCTATGCTATCAATCTGTCCTAGATTGCTCCTGTTTTAAAGAAACATTCATCAAATAATCTCACACATGTATATATAAGTATATCATGGCATGTTTCCCATTGCGGGAAAATGCCTATGTACTTTACTGGGGATGAATATTTATAATATAACTTGATTTGAATATCATTTTAATATGCAAAGTAATGTTATATGCCATCAGATCTCTGCAAGCAACTTGTATGTAGAAAAGGCTGATTTATGAATTACAACACAGGTGGTAAAACTTGAAATGCGGTCTTTTGACTTTAAACCTGCTGTCCTTCCTCTGTGGATTTCACTTAGTCTTGCCTTTAATGTCCAAATAGTACTTATGTTACACCAGTGCCGAATGAATTCAGTACAAAAGAAGTCTTGGCGATACCTGAGGATTAATCTTCATGAGAAAAGCAGTGGCACTGCACAGAGAGGATATGCATTAAACCTTGGAAAGGACCTACCTAGAGACTCTAGCTAGTGTTCATTACATTTGCAAACCTTGTCATGAGCTTCTATTCTAGATAAAAAGGTGGCAAACTATAAAATATCCTTAATAACTACTTTATAAAGATAGATCATTGATAACCAAGAAAAGAGAAAAAGTGAAAAGAAAGGAAGGGGAGAAAAGATAAGAAAATTACCCTGCCCAGCCTCCAATCACTGACCTTACAACCCAAGCATACAAAACACTTCACTTCAAAAGTACACAAATCAGGTAAAGTGGCAAGAAATCCCATAAAAATACCTGCTTTGCATAAATATCCAAGAACTACTCAGGTAACTGTCCTGCTTTATCAAGTACAGAAAACGCTTTTATTTCCCTCATTTTTCCCTACATACTTATGAAAGGAGATGTTAAATTTTACTCTTTCAACTCATTCAGGATTATCCTTTTAGATACAAATTGATAGCTTTCAGGAATTGCTTTTTTTTTTCTTTAATAATTAAACGGATGTCCCAAACTAGTCCTGTATAATATAGTCCAACAAAAATAAGAAGCAAATTTTACGTGCCAGATCCTAAGGATAAAAAGAAAAATCTCATCCTTACCCACCAGGCGTTCACAGTTAGAAGAAGAAATAAGCATAAGTGTGCTGCAGTCTGATGAGTGCCAGGGCACAAAGGAAATGCATTTTACAGATGCCTTGCCTGTCAAAGTGGAAGGGTCACAGGAGGTGACAGTGAGAGGAGAAGATGGCATTGAAAACCCTACAGAGGAAGTCAGGCTGAGACGTGAAGGATGAATCAGTACAATTAGCTGAATCAGGAAGAGGATGGATTTTGAGGGGAGTGTTTGAGATGGTCCACAGTCCAGGCTGTGGCAACTCCAAGCACACGGCAGATAAGGAAGGTGTTTGTGTGGGGAGATCAAAAACATAGTAGGAACCATGCTAAAAATTCTTAATCCTTTTCCCATAGGAAATTGAGTGATGAATAATTTTAAACATCAAAGTAAATGGCAAGGGCTTCCCTGGTGGCGCAGTGGTTGAGAGTCCGCCTGCCGATGCAGGAGATGCGGGTTTGTACCCCGGTCCGGGAAGATCCCACATGCCATGGAGCGGCTGGGCCCGTGAGCCATGGCCACTGAGCCTGCGCGTCCGGAGCCTGTGCTCCGCAACGGGAGAGGCCACAACAGTGAGAGGCCCGCGTACCGCGAAAAAAAAAAAAAAGTAAATGGCAAGATGTTTATTTTGAAAGATCACACTCTGAAAGTCTAAAAGACAATGTTTGAAAGATAGGAGGACAGCTATGTAGGTAAGAAATAGGTACCTACATAGAAATAAGAAATAGTAAAGAGGCTTCCAGTCACACCTAAGCAGAAACCTGCCTCACATCAGAGTACACGAAAAGAAAATCATTTTGTTAAGTAGGCCTACAGTGGGTGCCTGATCAAGGCCCCAGAGCTACCCACAAACCTTGTCTTCTGAGCACATTCATTCATAGCCTGCATTAAGACTAATAACGGTTTTCTGTCGAGAGCTCTGGGCTGACCATCTTATGGTTGGATCCCGAGGCTGACCGTGGTAAAAGGAATGGGATTAGCATCCCTGGCTCGGACAAACTGGCATTTACCTCTGCATCTAGGGATGAGGATGGTTCTGTAGCTGCATGGCGTCCACAGGCCATAGAACTAAGTCAGGATTTTGTCCTAAAGGGAGAAGATGTATGATGAGTAGGATCAAAGATTGCCCGATGAAGTCTGTAATTAACTAGCTAACATAGTCCGGGTGTGTGTGTATGCTTGTGTGTGTGTGTGTGTGCGTACACATATGTATACATGCAGCCCACAGTTATTAGTTAGTGCAATGTATTTAGTCACATACATATATATAATATATAGTGTATATATATATCCACACTGAGTTTGTATGGTTAGTTCCTTATGGTTGATATAGAGCAATCAATCTGATGGTGGTATAGCATAAGAATAGAGCCCTTCAAATAATTTTCAGGAGCAAAAATCTGGTACAAAAGAAGGTTCACTCCCTCCTTCATGTTTGTAATCCCCCCTCATCCAGCTCAGTTCCCTTTCTTCTGCGGTGCCACTGTAGGTCACAGGAGCATTAATTCAAGCGAATGTCCTCATCAGTACTGATTGCCATGAGTTCTGAAGACAACAATAATAATTTAAAAAACTGCAGTGAGAGGAGAATATATGAAATCTCTTTAAACAAACTTGCACCCGGTCTTCCTAAGTCTCGTTGCATGATCTCAGTGATGCTGAGACAGCACAGACAGTTTTCATTCTCGTTATTGAAATGCAGACTTCGGATAACATTTTATTTTGGTTTCTCAGTGGGATCCTAAGATTCTGGTCAGTGCAGAGCTCAAGTTAGGAAAAGTTTACATGATTACAACTGAGCTTGGAAAGCAGTGGGAGGAGGTGGAAAGTTGGGACACGAGAATACAGACGAGGTCTGGAAAAATGACAGGTACCAGAGGCTTGGAAGGTCCCGTGGGGACCACGGAGAGGCAGAGAAGGAAGAAGCACCTGGGTCCCAGCAGCCCGGGACACAGCCTGAGGTGTTAGGACCAGGGAGAAACCTGCGAAGAGTTGAGAGAAGCCAGGTGCAAATCTTCAGCCCAACCGAAGATTAGACTGAGGATGAAATCTAGACAATGAGCCTGATATCTGAGTATCAAGTAAGAATTTTATTTTGAGTGAGCTGCCTTCCTGGGCCAGAGGCAGGTTCACTGGGATGTTGGTAAAAGTGTGAGCATGCCAGACCCTGGTAATTCCTGTTCCATAGATGACTGGAATGTTTGCTGAATCTTTTTCTCTTTCTGAAAGTGATTTGTTTCAAGATCACTTGACTAAAAGCTAGTTTGCTCTTTTCCAGTATATCCAGACAAGGCCACAGAGGGTCATTTCTACAGATTTCAATATTTACATAATGAGATGGGCACAAAAAGATTAGGCTGTGTTTGACCATAAATGGCAAATGAACCACTGGTGTCAAGCAATGAAATTAGCCAAATTAGAAACCATGCCAAGCTGACATTCCTCCCCTGGGGCAAAAAGTTGGCTTGTAAGTGTGACATTTGTTCCCCCATAGACAGAATCAACATATTTCTAGATTTATTTAGTTGAGGATGGGTTCATGGGGAGAAGAGAAAAAAAAAAGCCAAAAACATTCTTTGTGACACCCCCCAGAAGACCCAGTGAGCACATTCTTTGAATTTGATAAGGAAGATAGCATTTTAATTAACCTCAAGGTAAACCTACTATATCTAAAAGTGACCCCAAAAGCTGCAGGTTTGCAAGTGTCGAGTTTTGGGAATCTGTTAGCATTTTATAAATTCTTTAAGAAATATAAAATTTATTTGGCTGTGAATACGTACTCAGAAACATTGAAATAATATGTCTAGAAAATTCATTTAGATGTAAGGATTTTTCATACGGAGCAAACTCACCCCCGTTGAGAATAACGGAGGGGATCCGTCTACACCAAGGTTTGAATCCCACTGAGGAGAGAAAGAATTTTATCTTGTAAATTAGCAGTTAACCATATGTGTAGATGAAAATTTTAAAGTAATAGAGTTTAAGACTCCATGCCTCTACCCTTAGGTAGGAGCGTGTATTGTTTGTTCAAAGCAAAGATCT
Source organism: Aethalodelphis obliquidens (assembly GCF_003676395.1). Lineage (NCBI taxonomy): Eukaryota > Metazoa > Chordata > Mammalia > Artiodactyla > Delphinidae > Aethalodelphis > Aethalodelphis obliquidens. Next base: position 7,831,760 of record NW_020837969.1, read on the forward strand.
CCAAGGGGCTCTCGAGGATAGTCAGTTACAGGTGAAGTAATTTATTCCCAAGCTAAATCTAAGTCACAAGATGTCTCATATACGAGGCCCTAATCCCTCACTTGGGAGCATGAGCTACTTTTCCCTTTACTACTATGATCTGTTTCTACAGAACACTTCATCCTTATCTGTTTCGTTTGTTTGTTTGTTTTTTACACAACACATTCCTGACATCAAATGTGTGGGGTTTTCCTCACACCAACAAACAGTTCTCCAACCCTCCAGACATCAGCTGGATGTCCTACAATTTAATTCCATCTGGACACCAACTATTGAAGTTCACATCAGATCCCACAAGTTAAGGGCTCAGTCCTATAATCTTTTGGTCATTCAAAAAAAAAAAAAAAAAAATCCGAACATGTTTATTGCAGTTTATTTATTCTTTTATAATAGGAAAAGAAAAAAGAAACACAACCTAAATGTCCATGAATACAGCAATTAATAAATAAAATTTGGTATGTTAATATAGATGTGTTATATAGCAGATCAAATTAATTAACTAAATCAACAATTATAAATCTTGAAAATAATGTTGAATAAAAGCAAGTGGTAGAAGCATTTACACAGTATCATGCAATCTGTGTATATTTTAAAGCATAAAATACAAGACTATATTTTAGATACGGATATCTGAATATAGCCTTTTGTATCTGGCTTCATTCACTCAGCATAATGCTTTCAGTGTCCGTCCATGTTGCAGCTAGTCATAGCACTTCATTCCTTTTTTATGACTGAATAATATACTGTTGTTTGGATATGCCACATTTATGTATCCATTCATCAGTTGATGGACATTTGAATTGTCCACACGTTTTGGCTGCCATGAATAATTTTGAGATGATCATTCTTATACAAGTGATATTTGGATACATTTTTTTCCATTGCTCTTGTGTATATACCTGGGAGTGGAATTTGGGGGTTGGTAATTCTATTTGCAATTCTTTGAATTGCTAAAATATGTTCCACAGTGTCTGTGGCATTTTGCCTTCCCACCTACAGTGTTACTGAACCTCAGTTTCTCTACATCCTTGCCAACAACTTTTATTGATTTATTTTTATTATTATAGTTATCCTAGTGAGTGAGAAGTGGTATCTCATTGGGTTTTTATTTGTATTTGGCTAGTGACTTATGATTTTGAGCATCTTTGCATATTATTGGCCACATATATCTTCTTTGGAGAAATATGTAGTCACATAGGCTGCTAATTTTTCAGTTGGGTTATTTGTCTGTTTATTGTTGAGTTGTCAGCTATCCCAATATATTCTGGAGACAAGTGCCTTATCGGGTATATGATATGCAGATATATGCTCCAAATCTGCAGTTGTATTTTCACTGTTGATAATGTCTTTTAAAACAGAAAAAAAAATTAATAACGATGGTCTAGTTTATTTTTTTGTTTTCACTGTTCCTGTGTTTTCATAAATAAGAAATTATTGCCAAACACAAAATTGAGAAAATTGGCTCCTATGTTCTCTTTTCTGAGTTTAAAAAATACCTCTTGCATTCAAGCATTTTTATCTATTTTGAGTTAATTTTTGTATAAAGAGTGAGATAGAAGTCCAACTTCGTTTTTTGCATTTGTGTATACAATTGTCCCAGCATAATTTGCTGAAAAAACTATTCTTTTTCTGTTGAAGTGTCTCTGTAGGTACCCTTGTCAAAAATAAATATCTATAAATATTGTATTTCTGAACTCTCAGTTATATCCCATTGACCTATGTGTCTGTACTTATGCCAGTACCACACCATTTTTATTAATATATAGTTTTGTAGTAATTTTTATAATAAGGAAGTAGTTTTCCTCCAACTTTGTTCTTTATTTACAAGACTGTTTGGCTCTTCTGTGTCCTTGCATTTCCATATGAGTTTAGGATGAGCTTGTCAATTTCTGCTGAAATGGAAGCTGGGGTTTTTATAGAGACTGCATTAAACCTTCAGTTAAATGTGGGGTGTATTGCCATTTTAACAATTTTAAGTCTTGCATACCATGAATGTGGGATATCTGTCCATTTATTTAGGTCTTCTTTAATTTATTTCAACCATGTTTTGTAGTTTTCAATATACAAGTCTTGACCTTTCTTGTTAAGTGCGTTGCTAAGCATTTTAGTCTTTTCGATGCTATCTTGAATTGAATTTTTCTTAATTTCATTTTCAGATTGATATTGCTTGTGTATAGAAATGTAACTATTTTTTCATATTTATATTCCATCCAGAAACCTTCCTGAACTTGTTAAGTATTTCTAATAGGATTTTGTAATTTTTAAGGATGTTCTATATCCAAGATCATGTCTTTCCTAACAGAGACAGTATTACTCTTTCCTTTCCAAACTGGGTGTCTTTTATTTCTTTCTCATGCCTAACTGCCCTGGCTAGAAATTCCATAAAATGTTTAAAAGAAGTGACAAGAATGGAGATCCTTGTCTTTTTTCTGATTTTAGGGGGAAAGCATTGAGTCTTCTCCATTCAGAATGAAGTTACCTTTGACTATTTCATAAATGCCCTTTATCAGGTTGAGGAAGTTTCCTTCTAAACTCTGTTGAGTGATTTTATCATTGAAGGGTGTTGGACTTTGTCAAATGCTTTTTTCTTTTTTAAAACATTTGTATTGGAGTATAGTTGATTTACAATGTTGTCTTAGTTTCTGTTGTACAGTGAAAGTGAATCCGTTATACATATATGTATATATACTCTTTTTTATATTGTTTTCCATATAGGTCATTACAGAGTTCAAATGCTTTGTTCTGAGTCTAGTGAGATAATTATGTGATCTGTGTCCATTATTCTCTTAATATAGTGTATTACGTTGATTTCATGTTAACCAACATTGTATTCGTGCATGAAATTCCCTGGTTGTGGTATATGTTCCTTCATACATGCTGTTGGATTCAGTTTGCTAGTATTTTGTTGAATTCTTTTCATCTATATTCATAAGAGATAATGGTCTATAGTTTTCTTGTGATACCTTTGCCTGGTTTTCTTATCAGGGTAATATTGTCCTCATAGAATAAGTTGGGAAATTTTATATCCTCTTCTATTTTATGAGAATATTTTTGAAGAATTTGTGTGAATCCTTCTTAAATCAATTTGTAGAATTTACTAGCAAAGCTCTCTGGGCCTGAGCTTTTCTTTGTGGGAAGATTTTTAATGAATAATTGAATCTTATTCCTTACTGAATGTCCATTCTGATTTTCTACTTTATTCATTTTTTTATTAAGTCAGTTTCAGAAGTGTCTTAGTCTGCTCAGGCTGCTATAATAAATTACCATAGACTATGTGGCTTAAATAAGAAACATTTATTCCTCATACTTCTGGAGGCTGGGAAGTCCAAAATCAAGTCACTGGCAGATCCACTGTGTGTTGTGGACCTGCTTCCTGGCTTGTGGGTGGCTGTCTTCTCATGGTCTATTCACATGGCAGAGAGCAGAGAGGAAGAAGCTTTTGTGCCGCCTTTTATAAAGACACTAATCTCATTCCTGAGGACTCCACCCTCATGACCTAATTACTTCCCAAAGCTCCCACCTCTTAATGCCATCACGGTGAAGGTTAGGATTTTAACCTGAGAATGCTGGGAGGACACAAACATTCAGTCCATAACAAGTCACTTGTGTCTTTTTGGGAATCTGTACGTTTGATCAGAAATATCACATTTGTTGGTATACAGTTGTTTATTCTTCTTTTTATTTCTGAAAGGCTGTTAATAATATCCCCTTTTCATTCCTGATTTTTGTAATATATATACATCTTTTTTTGTTTAGTTTCTTGGTCAGTGTAGGTAAACATTTGTTGGTTTTTTTAATCATTAAAAAATTTCTTTAATCATTTAAAAAATTAAAATTAAATGATTTAAAAAATTTTAATCATTTAAAAAATTCACCTTTTGATTTTTTTGATTTTTCCTATTCTTTCTCTATTCCGTATTTCATTATTTTAACTCTAATCTTTATTACTTTATTTTTCTTTCTTTGGTTTAATTTTCTTTTCTTTTTCTAACTTCTTAAGGTGGAATATTTAGTTCTTCATTTTAAATACCTCTCCCTTTAAAATATAGATACTTAATAGCTATAAATTTCCCTCTAAGCATAGTTTCAACTATATATCTTAAGTTTTAGTATTTTTTTAATTCACTTCAGTTTTTTTCTATTTTCCTTTATGATTTCGTCTTTAACCTGTATTTATCTACTACATAAGGAATAAGTTTTGTAATGTTTAAATTGCTGTAAATTTCAAAATTTTTTTTGGTTTTTAATTTCTGCATTCATTCCATTTTGGTCAGAGAAAAGGTAGGAGAAAATGTGACTGTTTTAATTCTTAATATATCTTGGAATTAAATGATATCATCCAAGTTTGAATACCAAGGAATGAAAGACTACATATAGCAATTTGAATAATTGAAAATAATTATAATTTGAAAACAAATCAGAGATGGAGGGAAAGGAGTCTTGCAGGTGTGTTAGTAACAAGCACTCTCCTCTTCCATAGTGTGAAATCATGCCTGTTTTCTAAGATGTTGGGTAAAATGTACAAATCTATAAAGCTCATTATTGTGAAAATTAGGCTATACACTTTTCAAAATGCCAGTAGGAAACTGTGTGCTCCTGAACGTATGCATTAAAACAAAGAACAGAAAGTATAACCTTTATAGGAAATGTGATAAAATAAACATTCAAATCATATAAGGTGGCAAAATTAAAATTAAGCAGGAAAGAATACATCAAATTCTGGTAAACATGATGAAAAAATATATTTAAAAATAATAATCATACTTTAAAGTAAAAAAGTAGAAACATTTCTGTTTATTGGAAGAAAATGATTATCACTATTATGAATTAATATCTGGGGGATAAACATTTGAGAAACATGGCAGAATGGCACATTTATGTGTATTTAATACCATTATATGCCACAAGAAACAACTATTTAATTTAAAAACTATTAAAGTATATAAGAAAATTCAGAAAAGTTCTGAAGAAAGGCTATTAGTTTTTTTATACAAAAACTAATAGCTTATAAGATGTGAACAATGCCTAGTAAGAAAATATAATACAAGAAACTATTACATTCACACTGGAAATCAGTGAATATAATTTAATAAGAATTGTGTGGGAACTATGTGAGAAAAATATTTAAACATAACTGAGGGACTTAAATAAAAAAAATTAAGGTAATATACACTGTTTTAAAAAAATAGAGTAGATATATGTATATGTATAACTGACTCCCTTTGCTATACATCTGAAACTAAGACAGCATTGTAAGTCAACTATACGCCAATAAAAAATTTTTAAAAGTTAAAAAAATTTTAAAAATAAGAAACATAAAAATACATTGTTTTATTTGCTAGAAACACTGATATTGTAAAGTTGGAAATTTTCCCAAGTTAGTTTTTAAATTGAATGTGATTAAATTTAATATACCCAAAGAATATTATTTAAATTCTCTAAAGAGAATTTTGTTTAATTTTACAAATTAACATCATAGCCCATCTAAAAAAAATAGGTTAAAAAAAAGAAAGCAAAATGAATTTAAAATATAGGTTTTGGTGGAAATTAGCCCCATCATATATTAAAAATACGCTATGAAACTTCAAAGAATTAACATTGTTATTTCATATACATCAATGGGATCATTGTTCAGGAACAAACCCAAACATATATGAGGATTTAGATCACTCTAAGGTTTGCATCAATGAAGGTATGAGAATTTGTCAAAAAATGCTATTGTGATTATTTGCTCACAGTTAAAACCCTAGCATTATGATCCAAGTCGGTCAAAACTTAATATAAAAAGGAAAGCATATAAGATACAGAAGAAAGTACAAATATGTATATTCTTGGGATGAAAGTTCTTGTTATTAATATTAAGAATAGTAATATGTAAATTACGTTTAGTACATACTGTCAGTCATAAATTATTTTAATTATTCTAAAGACTTAAATATTTTAAAAATACTCAATTTTTTTCCAGATTGATAATATGGCTAAAATGTCTGCTGGGGAAAATACTCATGAACAATTTGAATTGCATGATATATATATTATAGTTAACTCCCTTTAATAACAGAAGAAATTCATGCAAATTTGTAAAAGAAGGAACACCCAAACAGAAAAATGAGAAATTTACGTGGACTGAAATTTCACAAAGACACAAATACCCAATAAAGACACGGAAAGGTGCTAATCTTTGGGAAAACATGCATCTCTAGACAATAAGTTAATACTAACCTCTTATCAGTCGACAGTCCTTGGGAATTGTGGGGAAAACACCACACCCCTGCACTTCAGGCAAGAAGGAAAATTGGCACAAACATTTCAGAGGACAGTTGCCAGTAAATATCTACATTTAAAACACACATTAAATTTTGATGAGCAATTCCAGGGTTAGGCATTTAAATTATGAATATACTTTAAAAAAATCGGAAGACATGTAAACAAGGGTGTCAGCAGAGCATTATAGTTCTAAAAAGATAAAAGCAACATAAATTCTCATCAGGAATGAAATGGACTAAAAAAAAAAGCATTCATACTCATGATAGCATAACATGGAATAGCATACATATGTTTAAAAGAATGAGAGAATTTTATGGAAAAATTTTGAAACTTCATGAGTAGGAAATAAAGCCAGGGCAAAGGAATGGTGTGTTTTGCATGAGGTGTTCTGAGCATGATAATGATCCCATAGTTGTGTGTGTGTGTGTGTGTGTGTGTGTGTGTGTGTGTATGGTGGGGATGTCAGGGGATACACTGTGAGTAGGAAAATTTTATTGTTTGCACTTCTTAACCTTGTACCTGTACGACTTTTACTTACCAGCTCTCATCATCTGGACTATAAAATTACTGAACATATTTTACTGCACCCATACATGTTGCTATGAAAAAAGTAAAAATGAATGCTATTTTTCTAAAGTGGGAGGAAAAAAACATATGCAGAGTAACCCATCAGCAGCAGGAGAACACAACTGAAAGCAATTGGGCAGAAAGTCAGGGTCCCCAGTCAGCAAGCTGGAATTGAAACAAAGATCATGATCAGTTTAGGCCACAGAGTTGCTTTGTAAGCCTCATATCATGAATATTAAAAAATATATATGTTTTCAGAAAAAATTAGATTAACAGAGAAAGTTGGATATTCTGGAAAGATCCACCATTCATCCCCATGGGTTTGCATAGCCTCAGGACCGTGGCAGAATAATGATTGACTTTGTTAGCCTGGGGCTGTGCCTGCATTCTCGGCTCACACTTAACTAACCATGCAAGGTACTGCACGTACCACGGAGCCCTCCTGTGCCTCATGCATAGTATCGAAATTCTATTTTAATTTTCATTCATATATTTCCACCTCCATCTAACTTACCTTTCAAATTTGTGCCTGAGAAATCAGTCATTATTCAAATTAATAAATAATCAAAAAAGCCACGTTAGCCAAAACTTTCAGGTATTTTCAAAGAAGCTCACAGGTGACAAAATGATTTATTTCTCGCCATCCTTGCCTGTTTCCTGGTGGAGCTGCTGTAAGCAATTGGCTCCTTTGAAGATGGACTTCAAAGGAGAAAAAGATGGAAAAGGACCCCACAAACTGGGAAGTCAGCAAATCCTGCCAACAAATTCAGCTGTAGGTGAATCGGTGATTATTTGCAAACATCTGGAGAGAAACAGAGTCATATATGTTTGAAAATCCAATATCAGAATTGTACCGAGCCCATGGCCGCTTTACCGATTTGCACAATTACCAAGCAAAACGAATGCTGCAGATGTGGGTACTTCGGGAAATCACTCTCACCTGAGAAATGAACACCTCAGATGTTTTTCTACATTCATTCAGGTTACTTCATATATTCGCTCACCAGCTTATGAGAGGAAAGCTCAATGAGAGACTGATCTCAAAAGTGATGATAAATGATACTGAATTACAGCGAGACTTAGAAGTCTAGTCCTTGGCTCTGTGGCTGATTTGCATGTGATGATCTACATGAGCATGTAAATTTGTTTTGATCTCGCTGAATCCCAGAATGTTTTCTTCAATACTCACATAAACACGTAAGAAGAATAGCAATTCACAGGTTATTTTTAGTTCGCTAAATTTTACAGCTAAGAATCCACTATAATGACTTAAAAGACCTTTAATAACTTTATAAAAGCACATTTAACAGGACTTCAGAATACTGTGGTTATTTTATAAGCCTTTGAGTAGGATTAATTTTCTGAGAGGTTAGGACGATGATTATCTTGAGCACTTTTCAAGTTACAATCCAATTTCATTCATATGCTATCTGAGATGATCCCCACACAATCCACGTTGCTGTGATGTTATTGCCTTTATTTTACCTGGGGAAACCTGGCTTGGCTAAGTTAAGGGCATAGCCCAAGGGGAACCACAGAAATTCAGCTGGGAGTCAAGGTCCCTCTTTTTAATCAAATGCCCGCTCTTTTCACAATACCCACTCTCTCGCACCAGGCATAGTCAACAAAGATTCTTTGGTGTGATTTGAGGGTCAATTATAAAAAGCCCTGGTTACAAAAATCTCCCAAGTGTGGCCTTGTATGGAGTCTTATTCTTATTTTTTTTCTTGCTGAATTTTATTTTATTTTATTTCATTTTTATTGAAGTATAGTTGATTTACAGTGTTGTGTTAATTTCTACTGTATAGCAAAGTGATTCAGTTATACATATATATGCATTCCTTTTTTAATATTGTTTTCCATTATGGTTTATCACAGGATATTGAATATAGTTCCCTGTGCTATACAATAGGAACATGTTGTTATCCATTATATATATAATAGTTTGCATCTGCTAAGCCAAACTCCCAATCCATCCCTCCCCCACCTACCCCCCCCTTGGCAACAAGAAGTCTGTTCTCTATTTCTGTGAGTCTGTTTCTGTTTTGTAGATAAACTCATTTGGGTCATATTTTCGATTCCACATATAAGTGATATCATATGGTACTTACCTTTCTCTTTCTGACTCACTTCACATAGTATGATAATCTGTAGGTCCATCCATGTTGCTGTAAATGGCATCATTTCATTCTTTTTGATGGCTGACTAGTATTCCGTTGTATACATGTACCACATCTTCTTTATCCATTCAGCTGTCGATAGACGTTTAGGTTGTTTCCAGGACTTGGCTATCGTGAATAGTGCTGCTGTGAACATAGGGGTGCATGTATCTTTTTGAATTAGTTTTGTCTGGATATATGCCCAGCAGTGGGATTGCTGGATCATATGGCAACTCTATTTTTAGCTTTTTGAGGAACCTCCATACTGTTTTCCATAGTGGCTGCACCAACTTACTCATTCCCACCAGGAAGGTTCCCTTTTCTTATGGAGTCTTATTCTTCAAACAGTCCTGGGGGCCCATTGTAACTTGACTTCTTCCCTCTTCTACAGGTAAAGCCAAACATAAGAACCCCAGCTGTGTGCAAAACAGTAACATAATAAAGGGGAAAATAAACCTTATATCACTAGAATACTGTCTAGTTTACCAAGTACACTCACACGCACCACTGCATTTTTTATGCACACCAATACTGTGTGGAAAAGAAGGGCAGGGGTTATTATCCTGTGTAGAGAATTTTACAGTCTAGCGGAGGAGATAACACCTTCGCTCGGCCCAGATGTGATCTGCTCAAAGTTTTATTTTGCCCTAAGTGGCAGTGTTGCTTTCTTTTCATCCATTTCTTTACTCTTGATTGATCAGACCCTAATTACTAAACACTGAGTTAGAATCAACCTTGCATCAAAACCGTATCATAGTTTGGAGACTCGCAGAAGAGTGGGAAATGGGCATTTTGGACACAGAATGCTTCCTGGAGAGTTTACCTGACGCCTTCCAAGCCCACTGTAAACCATACATAATTTCTGTTATTTCACAGAATTTCCGTATTTCGCTTATCTTGAATGATCTGTCAAGGTGATGTGCTTAATTGAATGACTTCACCCCAGCGTCTACTGTTCACTCAGCAACAAGCTTGCCGCCAAAGGTGTTATTAAAAAGAACTCTGTCATTCAGAAAAACACTTCAGTTTCAATGTCGTCCATGTTTCCCTATTGTTGTATGTTAGGTTTTATGTGAATAAAATTTGTTTTATTGACAGGACCAAATTTCATAAATGATGGCTATTTTAGGAAAGATGAGATAACAGTGAAGTTGTTTCTGATTTTAGTTATGTAAGGAATTAAGAACCAAATGAAAGTACCACAAATCTAAAGGTTATGCTAATAGAGAATAATTTTTGTTAGCTCTGACCTCACTGCTAATCCGATCGTTAGCTAATAGTCCATTGATAACATTTTGAGGGAGGAGATATTCTTGTTAAAATAAATTCCACTTGATTATATTTTGCTATTTCATTTTTTAGCGTAAACTCATATTTTCTTAGCTTTTCTAGGCTTTACGGGAGTACATTGCAGTTTTTTAGGCATTTCCAATGAAAAAGAGTTTGGATAAAATTTATATTAACTTTGCCCTCTTCAGCATTGCATAAATGCACACACTGCATTTAAGAGAGAGTACTTAAAACTTGGAGTTTGGAACCTTATTTTTAAATGTAAATATTTTAGTTCATTTTACTTCCAATTGTTCTGACTTAGCTTGGGTTTTTCTTTCCCTCTTCAGGTCCCTAATGTGAGGTTTACAGTTAACCTGGTTCACTTCATTTCCAGGCATTTGAACAGAAAAAGCATGAAAAATGTATTTTTCTCTCTGCCCACATATCTTAAAAAATGAAAATGATTTGCCTGTACTTCTCTTCCCTTTCACTTCATGTTTCCCATCTCACCCCCTTCCCCTTACATATGAAAAATAATTTGGGGAGATTAGGAAGGGGGAATTAAAAAGTTGGAATTCAGAGTAAGACATTTCAGGAGGTATACACACTTACAAATGTGGTCCAAACATCACTGTGCCTTCCTATTAGAACATATCCCTTTTGCCTGCCCTTTCCACTGGATGCTGATAGAGGGGCACCAGTGCTTCAGGCTTATGCTTTGGTGGATGGTGCAGAGAAAATACACGTATGTGGCCACCGGCTTTCCAACTCTGATCTGTAAACCAACACTGCCTGTAGTAGCTTCCAGACTCTCTGGGTCTGGCCTTGCCTTACTCAGGCCCCAGAGTTAATCCTGTCTCTTACAATTGTATGCCCTTCTCAGTCTTCCTTCACCTCTCCTCCCTGCCCCCTTCTCTTCTGCCCTTTGCCCTCTCTCTGTCACCACCGTCCCGGTCCATGGCTTCCTCATCTCTGGAAGTAATGCGCCAGTCCTGTTTCTTGTCTTTCCTTACCCCAGTCCTAGCTCCCTGGCACCATCCTTACACACAGATGCTCAAATGGGATCCTGCTACTTCACTAGCCCGAATCTTCCACAGTTCCCCAGAGCATGCAGGACGCAATCACAGCTTTGTGATGGCACATGGGCTGTAGGTCAAGGCCACTCCCGAGAGTCTGACTTCATTCTCTGTCACACCCCACGCTGCTTTCACACTTTACTCTAAAATTCATTTCCCAGGACGATACCACTAGCGCTTCACCCTCCCAAGTGGTGTCTCTTTATCCTCTCCAAACCTCCCCACATGCCCCTGATCTTGGAGATGTGATAGGTTTCCTCCTTGAACTTCATTCCCGCTTCCAGATGACTGGTCCCCACTCCTCTCTGTAAACAGTGTTTTCCTTGAAGCACAGACAGCAAGGCCATACTATGGATACCCGTGCTTCCCGTAGTCACTTACCAGCCACCTCCCCTCCCCCTCGTTCTGGCTCACTGTCTTTTATCACTTCAACTCTTGTCCTTCTTGGTGACTCGGTAGCCCTGCAGACAATCTGTCTCACCCCAGGCTTTTTAGTTCCCTGACCTTCTCACTTCTATTGATTTTGTCTCCCATTTCACTTGTGGTCGCCCTTAACGTGGATACCCTCAGCGACTGTATCACAAGTCTGCAACATTTACGATGCCGACTGAAAGGATGACCTTCTCTGACCACCACCCCCTAGCTCACGTATCCTTTCTTCAGATACCCTGATTTGAACAAATATTTGATACCACTAAGACTTCCCGTCCATTGAAGCAGCATGCTTTCTTTATTCACTACCCTGCTTTCAGCTCCATTTGTATCCAGCTCAGATACCATGATCCAGCACTTGTATAAGCCCTTCCTTTTTTGCAGTCTTTCAGCTTCCTTAACCTTTATTCCATAATCCCTAAATTAAATCTAATTTTGCCAATCCCGGCAGCATCGTGATACCTGAAAATTGGTGGAAAAGAATACGCAACTGTGCTGACTGCTGTCCCTTTATATTCATGACTGCAAAGTTCCATGGCCCCTTTCTGTCTGTCAATCCTACTATGTTTATGTTTTTCTAGTCAAGTTCTCTCTCTCTTTTTTTTTTTTTTTTTTTTGTGGTACGCGGGCCTCTCACTGTTGTGGCCTCTCCCGTTGCGGAGCACAGGCTCCGGACGCGCAGGCTCAGCGGCCATGGCTCACGGGCCCAGCCGCTCCGCGGCATGTGGGATCCTCCCGGACCGGGGCACGAACCCATGTCCCCTGCATCGGCAGGCGGACTCTCAACCACTGCGCCACCAGGGAAGCCCTCAAGTTCTCTTTGAAATAACTATTTCACACATTGTCTCTGAAGAGCACCTCTCTCTTCTTTCCCATCTAATGACCCTCTTCTTATTTAACTGAGAAAATAGAAAAACATCATAGGGGTACCTGTCACAGTTTTCTCCCACCTTCTCCCCCAAAATCACCTTTTCCAAGGTCACTGGTAGATTCCACATTGCCAAGTCTAATGATTAATTCTGTTTTCGTTTTATTCTGCCCTTCACTATTTGATACAGGGAATCATGTGTTTTGTTGTTTTTGTTTGTTTGTTTTCTTGAAACATATTTTTAATTTGGCTCCTGGGACAATGCATGTTCTTGGTTTGCCTATCTCACTGCGCACTCCTTTCTATAAATCCTTTATTAGATCCTTCATTTTGCCAAATTCTCTAAATATTGAGGTGCCCTAGGGCTCTTTTTTTGGTTCCCTATTCTCTAACTATGCTCGCCTTCCTTTAATCCCATAGCAGTTCTTAGGTTTTAAATACCATCTTTAGACTGATGACTCCCAAATTTGACATTTCACATCCCCATCTCTCTCCTAAATTCCATACTAGGAATTTCAGTTGCCTACCAGACATTTCTACTTAGGTATCTAACAGGCATCTTAATGATAACTTGTCAAAAGCCAAGGACATGGGATAGGTACAAGGAACCATCACCCCATCAATGGTATTGGTGGGATTTGAGGCCAACCAAGCTCTACATGGGGGGCCTTTCATGAAGCAGAGCCCAGGAAGCAACCAAATTCTGGGCTTTGGAGACTCTTATCACTGCAGAAATCCACTGCTTTCTGTCCAACCTCTCCCTCTGTATCCTCCCTCTCACATGACACTTTCCCTCATTACTGCCTTGTCACCATCCCAACAACCCTCTGAGACAGCGAAGTTGTTCCCATTCTGCAGATGGGACAGCTGAAACCAGAGGACTCCGCTTGCTTGCCGGCATCGTGCAGCTTATTAGTGAAAGGGCAGAAGGAGGATATGGCCTCACATCTGATGCCCCCAGGCCCAGAGTTCTCCCCACTCCATTGCCAAGGGCTACTTTCTGGGGAAAGGCCAGGTGTCATGGTGTAGAGACTTCATAGTCCTAGATCAGAAGGTCGGCTCACCGAGCCCTGGGATATCCCTTCCCTGACCTTTTCCCACGGCAGCCAGACTCTCTGATTCTCATCCTTCACAATGGGGACCCACCACCCCGGGGAGATGAAACCCTCCCGTGGAGCTGTGGACCCTGTAGAATGGCAGGGGACCTCGGGAAAGAGTGTCCTCTTTGGGCTTCAGTTCAGCCAACATCAGGAGGAGCTGGGATGGATGGATGAGGGTTCTCTCTGCACTTCTAAGCCCTTTTGTGAGCTCAGGGTCTCGGTGTTGTTCTGAGCCCCTTGTATGCCTGCTGTGTGCACTGTCCTTACTGAGACCTCTAAGGTCCTACGTGACCCTGCCCTGACTGTCCCTCTGACCTCATCCTTGTCACTCTCACCTTTGTCCATCCTTCCAGCCATGAGGGTTTCCTTGCTGTTCCTCGCAGGTGGCAAGGACACTCCCACCAGGCATGTTGGATTTTCCCTGCCTTCTGCCTGGAATGCTCTCCCCTAGATATTAATATTACTTAATTCTTCAGTACATTTTTGTTTCTGTTCAAATATCAGCTTTCTAGAAAAATCTTTGAAAATCCTATCTAGAAAAGCACTCCTCTCATTAAAAAAAATGTTTTTCTTCAAAGCATTTATTGCTACCATAACTTATATATCTATTTGTTTACTTTTTATTGTCTGTGTGTCTTTTTATATTGTTCCATAACATCTTTTTCTTTTTATACTCAGCTATTTTCTGAAGTAATTTCAATAGCTTCTCAATAATATTTGTTGAATGGATGAATAAATGTTATAGCCCCTACTGACCTTTGTACTATGCTATATTAATAAAAATTAAACTGGCAGCATGTACAGTACAGAAGGGAATAGAGAATATAAGTGAACGGTCCAGTTAGAGAAGTATTGCAGTAACTCACCAATAGGTTGATTTCAACCAAAATGATGTAATTTGTCAAAGAAGAACGTAATAATGTCAAAGAAGAGACAGTATTTTTTACAAAATGGTTAACAAACGTTTTCAGTAGTTTTGCTTTCGTTTTCTTCATTCTCCTTTTTCCAAACTGAGAAAAAAATGAAAAAAAGGAAAAAAATAAAACCTGTCTTTAGTGAAAAATGGAGTAGGCCACAACTCCTTACCATTATGAAGTATTTCACTAAAACTATGAAATGTGACTAAAACAGAAGAAGTTGCTGACACAGTAGCTAAATTCTCAGACCTCAGGGAGAATAAAACGTATTTATTTTAAAATAAGGGCCAACATTTAAAAAAGTTTATTTTATTGAAGTATAGTTGATTTCCAATGTTGTGTTTATTTCTGCTGTACAGCAAAGTGATTCAGGTATACACACACACACATACATATATATATTCTTTTTCACATTCTTCTCCATTGTGGTTTATTATAGGATATTGAATATAGTTCCCTGTGCTATACAGTAGGACCTTGTTGTTTATCCATCCTATACATAATTGTTTGCATCTGCTAATCCCACCCACCTCCCCTCCCCTTTGGCAATAAGTCTGTTCTCTACATCTGTGAGTCTGCTTGTCTTTCGTACATAAGTTCACTCATGTTATATTTTAGATTCCACATAGAAGTGATAATCCTGTGGTATTTGTCTTTGACTGACTTCGCTTAGTATGATCATCTCTAGGTCCATCCATGATGCTGCAAATGGCATTATTTCATTATTTTTTTATGGCTGAATATTTTCTAATATCCCATTGTATATATGTACCCAACCTTCCTTATCCATTCATCTGTTGATGTACATGTAGGTTGTTTCCATGTCTTGGCTATTGTGAATAGTGTTGTTATGAACATAAGGGTGCATGTATGTTTTCGAATTATATTTTTGTGAGGACCAACATTTTGAAGGTGATCTTTGGTTAAAAATTGCCTTTATGATATGGATGGATCATGAAAGAATCTTGTGCTGACCTTCTAGAGTCTCAATGTGAGGCTTGGGAGGCAGAGTAAGAGGAGAAGTTACTCTGAAATACCACGTCTAAGTTTTTACACCGTAGCCTTCAAGCCTAAGAAATGGCTGTGGCCCCAGCAATGTGATGGGGAAAGACGTGCAAAAACTTGAAGATCTCAGTGCTTTACTCCAGGCATTGGTCTCTAAGCCTTGCCAGTTTCTTGAATACCAGATATTGAGGGAGCTATTCCTTCATGTCAATGACAATTAGATATTTCACAAGTAATTTTTTATAAAAAGCCCAAATCAGAGTTATGGCCTGTGTACAGATTGCCTTCCCTGCACCCTTGTGCAGAATGGACACCAACCATTAGTTCAGGTCCTGCCAAAATAGGAAATGAGCCCAAAGGAAACCTATGAGACCTAGCGGTAGATACTGGAAAACAACAGAGAACATCAGTGCATGAATAAATGAGGATACAAAGACCTTCTCTGCACACATTATCACATCAACAGGGCTCCTGGATAAAAACGGGTTTTACAGCTAAAATGAACTGCAAGGCTCAGACTGTGCTTACGAAGGCATCTCTAAGTAAACCCGGGAGAGACCACAGGGGAGAAAAAACAAACAAGAACGCGGAGGAAATGCTAGCCTCTGACACCTTCATCCCAAGCAAACGGTAAGCACCGCCCACCCGCCCCCAGACGCACGCAACTCCTCACGGTGAAAACGTTTGCTTGTTTCAGTGCCTCCCCCTCGATACATCATGCTTGGGGTTCCTCCAAGAAGCACAAAACACACTAGAAGACAAAAATAAATATTCAGTCTGATGAAACAAAGCAAGTAGTACTGCCAGACCAAGAGAGGACAGACTTTGGGATTGTCAGGGAAGGAGTTTAAAGCAACTGTGATTAGTACGCTAAGGGCTCCCCGGGAAAAAGCGGACAATATGATGGGAACAGACGCGAAACGTTAAGTGAAGGGATGGGAACGCGAGTATTCTGCAGTCCTACATGTGGGCTTTCGACGGGGCCAGTGTCCCTAGGCTGGGACCTTCTTAAGGGCGTCCCCACCCCGCCCCCAGACGCCTGGACAGCTCCCCTCCCCCATGCTGCGTAGGCGCTGGTAAAGCCCAGGTGTGTTCAATGTTTCCCGTGTATTCCGTTCTTCCTTCATGGTAACAGGATGCCCCGGGCGTACTGCACGGAGATGACTCCCTCCCTCCGCCGCTGCTGGGTACACGGGAGGGTATCTCTCGCATCATCGCCTTGAGAACATGATGGGGTTCCCAGTGGCAAAACTCATGCGAAAGCGAGGCCCAGAGTTCCCACCCCTCCGTGGAGTCCAATGCCCAGCAGTTGTTTGGTGCCCCTTTAAGTGTTTGCAACAGGCCGCAGCTGTGACTTCTCAGATACGCGGTGGTTGCCTCCACACACCTGCCTGCTTCTCCAGCGTGCATGGCAGCCGTTTACTCTACGACCTTATTTCTTGGATGCATCGAAAAAGAGTTGCTGATTTTCGGCTTCTTCAGCATATATTCTTATCGGGAGGATGGGAGTGATGACTGGCAAGCTCCTTACCTTTCAGACCGGAAGCCAGACGTGCAAAACACTGCTTTTTAAGGTAAGTCTGACCCATATTTAATTTCTATCATACTGGGGCTCCCGAACTGGAAGAAGATGTGTGATAATCTGGAAATAAAAGTTAAAGGGCCGAACCCTAGTGTAGGGGTGTTTAGGACGTTAGGGAGAATTTGTAGCGTCAGGATTTGTGTCCTCAAGGGTGGACCGCAGAGAAAGGAGACAGGCTTTCCTTCTGTGATTGGCGGCTGAATGCAGTGAATTGGGACACCAGGGACCCCTGGGCTTCAACTCTGATGGGAGAAAACTCCCGGAAAACGGGCTGGACCTCTGAGAGGCCCCCGTATCTGTGAGGGTCTGACGCAGAGGTTCTCAACCTTAACTGGCACTTAGAATTTCCTGGAGATGTTGTACGGATTCTGAGGCCCCTATGACATGCCACTAAATTAAATCAACAATTAAACAGATTCCCTGAGGGGTGAGGCCAAGATATCAGTATATTTTAAAGCTCCCCAGATACATTTTATATTCAGCCAAAGATGACAATTACCCTTCCCAGATATCTCAGGCACAAATTGAAATCATGGTGAGTGTTAACCACATTTTAGACTTGATTTCTTATGTAAGAGCAAAGTGGATCTTTACCCTGTCCCCAGTAACATACATGTGCTCTGGTGTGGAAACAAACAACACATAAATCCTCCTCTTTGGTACGGACTTACTGTTTTGGGGGTAGGATTGGGGTTTTGTTGTTCATGATGTACACGGAGAGGTTGCATCCCTCAACTCCAGGGCAGAGCATCAATGCCCTGAGCATCTGCCTGCTGATGGCGGCCCCAAATGGGCAAGTGCAGTCAGCAGAATTCTCTCGTGGAAAGATCCACAACAGGGTGGATCTATTAGGCGTGGGCAGTTCTTCCCAACACGTTGATAAATGTAACAAAAGTATACCAGAGATCGCCATATTTGAAAATAAAATAAAAGGTACATGGTTTTATTAAAGGGATTTCATATTCTTCTCACGCACGCAACAAAAGTTGACCTGATACGTAAAGAATAGGAAAAGGAAAGGGCATTGAATTGTTACTTGTCCAGGGAAATCTCAGCAGACCCTGGGATGGGCGGTACATGCTGCAGTGCGCTTGGTGCCTGGTGGATTCACTGGTGACCAGAGGAAATGGGCAGGAGGGGAAAAAAAAAGAAATGACAGCAGCTGTAGGCAATTACTACACTGATAACAGGATTGGTTTAAACTTCTTAGAATTTGTGGGAAGTACTGGCAGTTTGGAAACCATGCCTGAGCAGGTTTTAGGAAGAGCCAGGGAGATTGGATTCTCTTTCATGTAAACTGTAGTTGAACCCTACATCAGGCAGTGCCTGGGAGGTAAGACAGCTCGGCATGGATTGTACCTGACAGGGAGGTGAGTGCACCTTAGTTGCATGGGAGTGCGGATGCTAGCATGAGAGTGAATGGTCTGAGGAGTGGAGTGTCCTCTAGCAATTGTGCCCCACCTCACAGGACACCTCCTCTGCAAACAAAATCACAACTGTGGACTCTGTTTCCTTTTTTCTTTTTTATATCTTATCAACTAGTATTTCAATAGCGTATACAAGTTCTTCTGACTTCTGAAAATAAACCATAATAGATATTAGGATTACCAGAGTTCCCATGATGCCAGGTCCAACCTAAATATTCTCACTGTTCTGTCTATATTATTTAAAAGGCCGATGAAAATGAAATAAGAGATTTTCAAAATGCTTTGACTACTGCTGTGTTTCAGTTTTTATCAACTTTCCCCTCAGGGTCATCTTTGTCAAAACGAATCATCTGTCCTTTTTCAGTGAATGCCATTTTTATCCTATTCTCTGCTCAATCTATAAAATAAAAGTCATGCCTCCATCCTCTCTGTGATATTGGACAAAACATATTAATAAGTATTAATTCAGAAAAGGGATGTCTGATTAGTGAATTTGGCAAGTGCTGGGTTAAACAAAGTTAAATTGGTCTCTTTACTGATGAACCTCCTAAAACATCCAGTACACTAATATGCATTGTACACCATGGAGAGAATTGCATAGTATTAACTACCCGTCAAGGTCATTCAACCCTGGGATCAGAAGACTGTTTGATAAAATTGGCAAACACTTGAACGCATTTTAAAAATCCATCCTTCACTTTACTTGGAGGCGTGAATATTTCCTTTATGATGTATTCGAAGATGAACCAGCTATTGTGCATTTATGTTGGGAGGATACTTAAACACACAGGATGCACCTTTTTTTTGTCTTTGAAGATTAGTGACCATTTATTTACCACAGACTCTGATTATCCCCACTGGTATTCCGAACCACTTGCTCTGCAGGTATCTCTAGACAGATAATCTCCAAGTAGGGTTTTTGTTTGTTTGTTTACTGTCAACACTTTTCATTCTCAGTGAAAGCAACTGAAAATCTTCATGCTTTAAAGTGGAGTTAGTAGGGCCAGGGAAATTAGACTAAAAGAATTGTAGAGAGTGCTGGAAGATGTTCAGAGTATCATGATTAAGCGGAAACACTACTGTGGGAGGATGCTTTTAGGCGGTGGTTAAACAGAAGCATCTCTCTCTGGTTCCTGCCCCTTATTTGCTACCACAGTTATGAAGTGGATGGAAACAGGCAGCAGAGATTCAAAATCCCGGTCAAATGAGAAGGTTGGACATTTAACACGCTCTCAATAAATATTGAAGTTTCACAGAGAAGGAGGAGCTGAGAGGGCAGTTACGCAAGGACCAAGGATGCTGGGACAGCATGTCCAGGAGCAGGGTGCACGCCTTCAGGGTTCCCTGGGCCCCCGCACGCTGGCCACCACACACACCCAGCACTTCACCCACTGACTCCCCTCCCTTCCTGCAAGACCAGGTTGCTTCTAGCAGCCAGCTTAGTCAGGAACCTGATCGAATGGGCGTGAAACTCTCCTCCAGCACAAACACCTGAGTTATATTCAGAAAGGAGTTAATATATTCCCATATCGGTAGGAAATCCATTACTGGTAACATCACTATTAATCAGTAATTATCTATTTGTTCACAGTTTTAAGTATGTCTTAGTGCATAATTTCATGAAAACCTTGGTGCAGCTGAATTATGTGTATGTGTATTGGACAACTTTCCTAGGATTTACGGGCTAAGCTCAAAGCAGATTCCTCAGTAGGCATTTAGGAAAGTTCAACCACATGCCTAAGAGGTCAGGGCAGGAACAAAAACCATAAAAGATTATCTATGTAAGTAGGTATAACAAAATGCTACATTAACACATTTATATATAAAAATGTAAATGGTAAACAGTGCATTTTATCATCGGTAGATTAAACCAAAAACATTATTAGATGTGATTAGACTCAATAATTTAGTAAATGAAAATAAGCTAGCAGCAGGTGTAATTTCTGGTGGTAGTTTCTGGAGTGTCTGGAAATTACTGTTGATTTAATGGGAAAGGAACTTTTCCTTTTTGATTTTAGAGGTATGTGCACAAATGTAATGAGGTGGAGCATGGCGTCTGGCACATGGGGTTGGTCTGGTCGTTTCCTTTTCCAGTTCTGCATGTTTTCCATTATCCCAGAGGCCATCGTGTGCTTTACTTCATTCTACTTTCTGTCTCTATGAATTTGCCTAGTCTAGGTAATTCACATACATGGAATCATACAACATTTGTTGTTGTGTGCTGTGTCTGTTTATTTCACTTAGTGTAATGTTTCAAAGATTCATCCATGTGGTAGCATATTTCAGAACTTCATTCTTTTTATGGCTGAATAACCCATGAATAACCCCATCCCACGTGTAGAGCACACTTTGCCTGTTCATCTGTCGATGGACGTGTGGCTTGCTTCCAGCTTTTGGCTGTTGTGGGTAATGGTGCCGTGGACACGGCTGTACAAATATCTCTTCAATCCCTTTTTTCAATTCTCTTTTGCATGTGGGTAAAAAGAATTATAAACCTAAGAATTGGTTGATAATTAGGAAATTCTCATCTCAAATGGACCATGAGATAAGAGAAGCAATTTGTTGTCACTGATGCTCTATTTTATTTGTTTTGCTTTAAGGGCATATATCTTGCTTATTGTATATTTTCTATGGCAGGGACAGACTGATGGATGTTTATGACCCAGTGAATAGTTGGTAATTCTGTTAAAAGAAAAATTAATCTCCATTCATCTAAAATTAGATTGACCTGTTTTATCAGTTATCTGCCATTACTAAGGAAATGTATCCCTTATGTAATCTTGCCTACTTTTATGTAATCAGGGTTTCTGGAATATAGTCCTCTGTCTCTCTTTTTTATGTTGGATATATGTGTGGAGATAGATATATATGTATGTGTGTGTGTATATATATATATATATATATTCACTTTCTTCTAACAAAGACACCTGTTTCAAATTAATTTTCTTCATCTCCTGAAAAATTCAGTCCTGCTTTTAATTCTTTTGAGTGTATACCTAGCAGTGAAATCTGATTCATGTGGTAATTCTGTGTTTAACTTTTCGAGGAACAGCTGAATTGTTCCCACAGCAGCAGTACCTTTTACATTCCCACCGGCAATGTGCAAGGGTTCCAATTTCTCCAGTTCCTCACAAACATCTTGTTATTTTTCAGGGTTTTTGGTTATAGCCATCTTAGTAGGTATGAAGAGGTAGCTCATCGTGGCTTTGATTTACAGAATTATTTCCTTAGCAATGAATGATGCTGACTATCCTTTATGTGCTTATTGACTCTACATATCTGAACACTGTTTTCACTGAATCACAAAGTTTGTGTTTTTGCTTTTATTCATATCAAGATATTTTCCGATTTCCCTTGTATTTTCTGATTTCACTTGTTTTTTTCTTGTTTGACCCATTGGTTGTTTGTGTGTGAATTTCCGCATATTTATGGACTTCCCAGTTTTCCTGTTACTGATTTCTAGTTTCATTCCAAAGTGATTGGAAAAGGTACTTTGTATGATCTGACAGGATATTTATTGAATTGTTATGCCTAAACAACGTTCATCTTCAAATTTAGTGGAAGACAGGTATTTTTGAAATATAGATAAGGTATTTAGCTGTAAATAAATATCTGGTCATGTCTTTACAAATCTAACATGATTTCCAGGGTAGAAAAATCTGAATCATTTTTGTTCTTTCTTGTTCATTTGTTTGTTTTTTATTGATATAGAATTGCCATATGATATTATATTAGTTGCAGGTATACAACATAATGATTTGATATTTGTATATATCATGAAATAATTACCATAGTAAGTCTAGTTAACATTTATGTTAACATGCTTTATTTTAGCATGTAGGGAAAAGAAATGGGCTCATTGTTTCTTTCTGTTTCTTCCTGTTTCTTCCTGCCCTAGCTTTCTTCAAGTGAGTGTGTCATCATTATGCCTGTGAATAGATGTGCACACACACACATGGAAGACACATGCTTACATATACATATACCCACATATTCACTGAATTATTTTTGTAACCTATGGGTGTGACTTTTGTGTCATGGAGAATGTTTGTCTTTATAACTTTTCTCATATTCAGCATTTTAATATTGATACACCCATATAGTACAATTTAAAGATAATAGGAAGAGTAAGAAAGAATATACTTTGACAGAAAACTAAGCTGCAACGTAATAATCTGATATCGGAGCTTCTGTCTGTCAGATGCAGTCACAAGTAAAAGGTAGAAGGAAGCAAGGGATTGCTTTTTAAGGAAATGAAATTATTATCTTGAGAATATGTCAAAAATGTGACTTGAAAGGACATATACATGACATAAGCGTTTTTCAGCTTTCCATTGATTCCTGAATGATCCTGGGTAAGATAAATCGTGGTGATGTGCGTGTCTTGTGTCTAAGCTTTCATCCTACTAGTGTCGGAAATAAACTCCTTTTGAGCGAAAATCCTTGCTCAAAGCCCCAGAGTGGCTGAGGCAGGCTGTGACTCAAAGCTTTTTAAGGTGATTCAATCCTTCTCTGTACCACCCAGGGCTCTCAGGAGCTGGATATAATGTTCCCTTTTGTATTTTAAGACTTTTCTGTGTGATAATTAAGACAGTGACTAGTACAACATTTGTAGGCATCTGCCCATACATAGCTCCTGATGTGATGACTGCGATGTCTTGAGGTTTTGTACACTTTCTCAGTGGGCCAAATGCCAAGATGCAGAATATCAAAGTTCTGAATTCATTGTAACAGAGGGAGGAAAACTCTGCCATATTTACAACTGAGAATTGGAAATCTGATATATAGGGGGTGTGCTGACAGATATAAGATGTAGAATTGCTGCATTTGTCGAGTTGGTTTTAAAAGCGTTTTACCATAACCAAACAGTTAATAAATTTGCATAGACTTCTTCCAAAGTCTCTGAATTTAGGTAATTAGACATTAAGATTCTTATCAAGTGACATTTTGCATTTTGTTTTGTTCCATGCTGTTTATGCAGAAGCCAAAGGATCTTTAACCTTTGAGAGACGTGCATTAAATCAACACTACATTAGTGTTTTAAGGCCATTAGCTCAATAGCCATATGCCCAGATATTTTCTCCATTCAGAAAGTCAGGAATCAGTAAATAAAAATGAGATAATTAGCAATGAATACCTGCTACTCGGATTTTATATACACAACATTATCTCTTTCTGTCCAAAGCTTGACATTATTACCTATAATTCAAGAAGTGTAAGCCCACACCCTGTACATTGCATAGCAATGGAGCTCTCCTGGTGACCTCACACGTTTCCATGGCAGCAAATTCATCTGGAAATAGCACAGCACTTTGATTTGTAGGTGGTCAAAGATGGACTCCTGAATTACACACATTAAAAAGGCTAATTTCAGAAGAAATCCTTAGGTTGGAAATTTTGCAGTGCAGGATTATAAGGTAATATGGTATTTCTGTTTTTAATGATTATGCATTTCTAGTTCTGAATTTGAAAGAGGGCTTCTGTCATTCAAATGCCTTACGGTTAGGATATTTACAAGGAAGTTAGATAGTAGCAACAAAGTAAAGAAATCTAGTTTTGGCAGCTCTCCACCACCGCTGGTCACATCGCCGCCTGTCTCCAGGGCTGTTAGTCTGCCCAGGCTGCCATAACAAAATGCCAAAGACTGGGAGGCTTAAACAACAGACATTGATTGTCTCACACTTCTGGAGGCTGGAGGTTCCGGATCAAGGTCAGGTTTCAGTTGCCGGTGAGGACTCTCTTCTTGGCTTGCAGACTCAGCATTTCCTTGGAGTACATGTGGAGACAAAAAGAGAGAGAGAGAGAGCAACAAGAGCGAATGCAGTCTCTGGTCCCTTTTGATAAGGACACTAATCCTATGAGATCAGGGCCCCACTCCTGGAACCTCATTTAAACTTAAGTAACTTTGGTTATTTCTTCAGAGGCCCATGTCCAAATGCAGGCACACTGGGCATTAGGGCTCCAAAGTATGAATTGGGGGGTGGACACAAGCATTCAGTCCACGGCACCAGGCCTCCTGTCCATCTCCCCTGGGCCCTGGCTCTTCATTTTCCGACTCTAACAGAGGGAAGGGTTTGCATCTCTTGAGATCAAGCAGGATGTCTGGATCGCTGGACATTTGGTCTCATGAGAGACCGTTTAGTTGGACCAAGCTCACTTTAACTTCAACAAAGCAGTAATGAACTAAAGATGAATGTTGGCTAAAAATATAATCTATAATTAAAACAAAAACAAACAAAAAAGACTCCTGTAACATCTGGAGCAATGTTAAGAAAGAGGATGTTTGGATTTTTTATGTGTCCTATGTGAAGACTGTTGCATGCCCAGGACCTGGCCATGAAGTAGGCTGGAGGCTCTGAGACCTCAGGCCCTCACTTCGACCCCCTGACTGGCTCCTTCTCACCCGCTCTTCTTCATGAATCTAAGAGATCAGGTGAGCTGGCCTCAGACCTGACCATGTTTCTAGAGGCAAAAAAATGAGAAAAGGGACACTCCTAACATAATCTTGCAGCATCCAAGAGGAGTCAACAGTTAACTCAGAATCTGAATTGTTAAAACGATTTAAACTACTTATTTTTGTAAACAGAGACACTAGTAAGTTGGAATAATATTTATCTACAATGACGTAAAATAATGTAAGGTCTTCTTGCCATAAGTGTTCTAACCCACATAAGCGTTCTGAGAAATGTCCTATTCTGTAAAACCATGGACTAAAAGTCACAGGGCTTATAAGGAAGATAAGGTGAGTGGCAAACTCTTCATAAGCCCAGGGTAGCCCCATAACCAGAGCCCTAATTACAACGATACTGATCGTAATGTGAACCCTGGCCCTCTCCATGGGCTCTGCCACCTAGAATCCCCACCTCCATCTTTGCAGCCCCTCAGAGTGGCACAGCTTTGAAGACATTTACTTCTAATGGAGAACATTTCACCAAAATGAGAAATACAACTCAGAGGTAACCTTCTCCATCAATTAGTATTTTCACACAGGGGGAAATTTCTTTGCAACTTCCTTGTCTACCTTTGCAGCTTCTCCAGACAGCTTAACATACTGGAAAACAATGACTAAATCACCAACTTCTTGCCCTGAAATAAGACACTTCTGCAAGATGCTGTGTTTTGTTTTGTTGTTTTCTTAAGTTCTTCATATATTGCTGATGTTTTTATCTTGAATCCTGAGTATAATCCCTTCAAATTATTAGCATGCTAGTGGAAATTTCAGTGAACCATCAGGATCTCTACAAACAAACATTGTTTTCCTGTATGAATGAGCTAATTTGGATCAAAGAAAACATTATGTATCAGAATAAACTGTGTTTGGGAGTGTGGTAATAAAGACAAAAAAAAAAAAAAAAATTGGCCAGAGACACCATCTAATGGAGAGACCAACCATTACTGCATTCCAGCTCTACACCAGCTCCCCACTAGGAATGGGCCTCAGACCCTAGGACAGAGCTTCTCCTTTTGGGGAAGAGATGAGAGTCAATTTGTGATTGGAACAGGGAGGTCACAGTAGTGAAAGATGGCTTTGCAAGTTTGAAGGAAGGCAGTGGATTCTGGGTTCTGGATTAAGAAGTTCTTATACAGTTCAAGTGGCAGGAAATACCTAAACCTTTTGAATTGCTAGGGAAGAATTTCCAGAAATAAGGACAATTCCTTTTAATTCCAGCCACAAGGAAATATGTGAAAGGGTCTGTGAGGGTCCCTGAGAACAGAGGGAGGGTAAGAAAGAGCTGAAGGTCAGTGAGGCCCCAGAGTTGCAGTGACCATGAGGGCTGCTCCTGTCCTGTCATTTAGAATGCTGCCCGGGCATCAAGTAGGGGAGACTGAAGGGAGGCTGCTGTGGTCTGAATGTCTGTGTCCCCCAAATTCATATGTTGAAACCTAACCCCCAAGGCAGTAGTGTTTGGAGGTGGAGCCTCTGGGAGATGCTTAAGTCATGAGGGTGGAGCCCTCATGAATGGGATTAGTGCCCTTATAACAGAGACCTCAGGGGATCCCTGCTCCCTCTGCCATGTGAGGACCCTGAGATAAAAGGCAATAGTATCGAGCTTCATTTTTCTTTAGTTCTAGTCACAGAAGACAAGGCTATGCTCACACTCCCATTTCTTTGCATTTCAAACCAGCTTTTCAATACCTGTCCTGAGGGTGATATTCACCACAAATATTCCTCCGTTGTTCTCCAGTTTACCTTAAGTTAGCATAAGTATCCTCATCTTTAATTCCTTATACTTCCTCTTCCATTTACTGCATTCCTTTATAAATAAGAATCATAAATTCCATAGGGCCCTTATTTTAGATGATAAGTCTACTTTCAAGGTTAGGATTCAAGATCCCTTATCGTTTCCTGTAAACCTCATTTCTTTTCTTTTTTTTTTCTTTACGAAACAAATTCTGTTCACAGTGGGAGAGGAAGACCTGTCTTCTATAGGCCCCCAACCTGAACACACCTTGTTCTTCTCTTTATTCTCCACTTTGACTGCACCCCCTCTTAAAATCACTGCCATTTCAGTCCACTCACAGACTGCTACCCCCAGCAGGAACAGAACCAAAAAGAAAAAGGAAAATTCACATAATCTTCCTTCCTTCCTTATTTCCACAGTACAGGGCATGTTCCATCTACTCCTTCCTCAGCCCCCCTTCCTAGTTGTGTGCCCATGTGGGCTCCAGTGAGGTCATGTATGGTGGCCAGGTGTTCCATTTTTAAATATTTACTTCACAAAATGCTTAGTCCAATAGATGTACATGGTAAACAACCTATAAATAAAAGATCAGCAGATGAATTGATGAAGCACACAATATAAATAAATAATTTTGTGTGGAATTATTAGCATTAAATATTGACTCATTACTGGAAAAGCCCAGAAACTAAATCCCTTTGTGTAGATAACCCTGTTGTTATATAACCAGTGCTCTGCACAAGGATAGCTGAAAATAAAATATGATTTCATGTAAATAGTAGGATAAGAAGGGAAAAGAGATTTAGGACCATTTAGATCAATTTTTTAACAAAATTTGAACCTTGTATGTGATATCATATTAATGCCTGGAAATAACCCTGAAGCTACTGGGGACTTGAGTAAAAGTAAGACTTGAGTTCACCCAGTGGACATTGAACATTTGGGATTTTCTTGCCCAAATGTGTAGGAAGATTGATGGACCCGGATGATGTTTCCTCAAAGGGTACTGTACATCCTACCACTCTGTGAGAGAGAGGGAAACCCTCGAGGTAACAAACAATGACAGTTTCTCCATTGAAACCACAAATTCAGTTTCAAATTGATGGGGACATTGTAAAGAAGAAAATAGTTCTATTGTTTAGATTTTTTTTTCCACACTGTGAAAGTTTTCATTTATAATTTCAAATCTTCAGAGACCTCAGTAATGTTTTCTCTTGATATATTTCTTCCCACTCATTCTTCTTCTGAATTAAGGCAGACTTTGAGTATGTTTCCATCAGAAAAAGAGCTAAGTGAGAGAGTTTAAGGTCTGGAATTAGCATGATGGAATTCAAAGCCTGTCTTTACCATCTGGTGGTTGTAAGACCTTCATCTGCTTAATCTTTAGTTTTCTCAGATTTACATATAAGATTAAGATTAAGGCAAACATGTTTCTATATAATAAAAATATTTACCTCATAGGATTATTGTGAGCATTAAAGGAAACAATGTGTGTAGATAGCTCCTGGCACTCAGTAAGCACTTAAGAAATGATTGGTATCACTACTACCCCAAATACAGCCCTAATTAGCATCAAGAAAGCAATTACTCATCCTCCTAAACCTAAGGACCAGCTTCACTTGAACAATTGTAGCTAAGTTGGTTGTGGGTCCAAGAAAGAAATCCGATTTCTAGTTGGGAAAGGTGAATGGGCCCAAATCAATGTTTACTCTGTGGGGAAGAACCAGGAGACAGATACCAGGAGGCCAGCCCCCTGTGAATGGATAAAGGTAATGCTGGAAGTGGCAGCCCAACCCTCACCACAGGCTGGAAGATCAGGTGAACCGAAGCAAAGAAGCAGAAGCCCCCTCCCAAGTCTCACGTGCATTGAGTAGTATTAAAAATCACTTGATACATTAGAAAAAAACTTTTTACACTTATCATGTCTTTTTATTTTCATCGAAATCCTGTGGACAATGTATTATTCAATTTGACAAGAGAGAAAACTCAGATTCTAATGGTTGATGAACACATCATTGTTGGGACAGGACCAACATCTCCATGACGACCTGCAGCTTCTGTAGTCAACTCTGGGCTCCCTGTGGAAGACAACTCCAGCATAATATCTCTGGAGGGGCTGATGTTCAACAGTGTTGGTTTCTAGGAAACATAATTTGTTAAATAAGAAATTTATGGAAACACGTGAGAAGGAGACCTTGGTGTTTCTGTCAAGGCTGTTGATCTGTGGTCGTTGCTTTCTCTGCCTCTGTCTCTTCATCTTTGCTGGATTCTGCTTCTCTCTGGCATTTTCCCCTCATTTACTTCATCTCTTTCTCACTTTTATCTCTGATCCTTCTTTCTGAGCCTCTGCAGCTCTGGACAGGATTAATTCCTGTCCTTGCTAATTTGCTCTCAGTTTTCAACTCTTGAAATGAATGAAAAACAAAAACAAAAATAAAGAAAATCTCAGCAAAAACATGGAATTGATAAAATATATCAAATAGAAGTATAAACATGAAAAACACAATAATAGAATTAAAAAAAAAGCCTCAAGAGATGGATCCAGTAGTAGAGAAGAAAAGATAGAGAATGAAATCCGTAAATGTGAAAACAGTAGAATTCACCCAGTCTGAACAACAGAGAATTAGACTGGAAAAAAATAAGCAGAGTCTTGGGGGCCTTTGGGACTTTAACAAAATATCCAACATTTGTTTCCTTGAAGTCTCAGAAGGAGAGAAAAAGTAAGTAGGGCTATAACGTATTGGAAGAAATAATGGATTAAACTTCCCAAATTTGGCAAAAGATACAAGCCTACAGATTCAGAAAGCTGAGTAAACTTCAAACAGGATA
Organism: Aethalodelphis obliquidens; assembly: GCF_003676395.1. Lineage (NCBI taxonomy): Eukaryota > Metazoa > Chordata > Mammalia > Artiodactyla > Delphinidae > Aethalodelphis > Aethalodelphis obliquidens. Next base: position 7,861,480 of record NW_020837969.1, read on the forward strand.
CAAGACCCCCACCAAAATTCAGGAAGACACATCATAATAAAACTTCTGAAAACAAATATATAGAAAAATTCTTTAAAGCAGTGGGAGAAATGACACATTCCCTGTAGGGGACAACACTTTGAATGATGGCAGATTTCTTATTTGAAACCATGGAACCCAGAAGTAAGTAGCACAATATTTTTCAAGTTCTGAAAGAAAAAAACTGTCTATTGCAGATTCAATATCTGGTGAAACTATCCCCCAGAAAGGAAAGGGGAATAAAAATATTCTCATATGAGGGAAAACTAAAAGAATTTGTCACTAGCAGACATTCTTGCAGAGTTTGGCTAAAGGAAATTCTTCAGACAGAAATAAACTTATAAAAGAAGGAATCTTGGAGCACGAAGAAGGAAGAAGGAAGAACAGATAGAGCAGAAATATGGGTGTATGCAATTGAACATTCTTCTTATGATTTTCATAAATCATATTTGATCATTAAAACAATTATAGCTCTATCTGATACTCAAGACCAACCTTTGCTGAGATTTTGCTAGGAATTTTATTAAACCTATAGATAAGTCTCAGGGGAATTCACATGGGCTATATGACCCAGACCAGTGAAAAATATGTTCACACAAAAACCTGTACATGAATATCCATAGCAACTTTATTTGTCAGAGCCAAAAACTGGAAGAAGCCCAGATGTCCTTTAACAGGTGAATGGTTCAGTCAACTGAGAAACATCCGTAATATGGACTACTACTTAGCAATGAAAATAAATGCACCACTGATACACACCACAACTTGGATGACTCTCCAGAGACATGCTGCGTGAGAAGAGCCAATCCCAGGAGATGACGTACTGGATGGTTCCATTTATATAACATTTTTCAAAGACAAAATTTTAGAAAAGTATGATAGCTTAGTGGTTGCAAGTGTTAGAGAGAGATAAGGAGGTATGTTAACTATGCCTTTTTAAAATTTTCCCTACTTTCTGATGTTTTGATATCTGGGGACCTTATTGATCTTGGGGAGATTGCCCCTCCCAGGGCTGGCTAATTCCTAGAGATGGAAAACCCCTTGCTGAGCACACCCTTCCTATGCAAAACCATCAATCCAGGTTCTGCCCCCCAGCCACCTCCTTTATCAGCTCTCAGACTCAGAGCCACTATCCACCTGCCCTCATCACCCCAGGGCCAGGTACCAGAAGACTTGGGACAGCTGCTATGCCCCAGAGCCCACTGAAATTACTCAAACTTGCCATCCTAAGCCTTCACACCCTGCCTGGCCCATTCCTTGTGCAGAAATCACCATAAAGGCTTTTGCCCATGTTTTCCTTCATCTCTTTGCCTCCTGGATTACCTGGTGCTTCCCCATGTGGCCCTTCCTGGGCCTCCTGTATCCAGGGATCTTGAGCGTAAACACTCCTCCCTTCTGACAGTCATTTCCATGTCTGTATGTCTTACCATACCTGATGGAAACACATCTCCGGTGCATGTTAAAACAAGTGGTGAGCATGGTTGTACAGGGCAACACAGGTGATCTTTTTGTTGGAATTGTTCCAGACCTTGACTGTGGTGGTGAATGCATGATGCATTTTTATAGAACTTAATAAACACACCCATAAATGAGTGCAAGTAAATCTGGGGGAATGTGAATGCGGTCAGGGACCATGTGAATGTCAGCATGCTGGGTGTGATGTGATGTTACAGTTGGCAGAATGTTAGCATTGAGGGAAACGGAGCCAAGTGCAGTAAGACTCTAGCCTTTCTTACAGCTGGTATGACTCTACAGTGATCTCAGTGAAGATTTCAATGGCAAACGTTTTTAAGACCAAGCTATGGAGTACTATAAAATGTATACCTTGTTTAAATTATTTTGTCTAAATATAGCTTCGTGACTTGAAAATTCACTGAAAAATCATATAAACATTTGTAGATGGCCGTTAAGTTTAGCAATATTTTGCTTAGAGAGCTGTCTAGAAGCTGCATCACTTGTAATTTAATTTAAAACTTTCATGAGTTTGTCTCATAGATACAGAGAACAGACTTCTGTTTACCAGAGGGGAAAGAGGTTGGGGGTGGGGGAAAGGGGTGAAGGAGTCAGTTGTTTGGTGACAGATGGTAACTAGACTTTGGGGGGTGATCACGTTGCAGAGTATAGACATCGAATTAAATGCTGTACACCTGAAACTATATAATGTTATATACCAATTTTACCTCAACTGAAAAAAAAAGAGAATAGCCACCTTAAAGTAATATCAGAGCCGTAGTCATTCTATCAAAATGTGTACACACATGGCATGGGGAGGGCTTTTCCCTCTCAGGCATAAAGGAGAAAAATTCCTGAAGTTGGGGAAGGGCATCAAGTTCAGGGGGAAAACTAATAGAGATAGAAGAGAGTGGATTGAGAGAGAATTGCCACTTTGGAGAGCCGTTAATAGTGGTTCTCAAATCAGGCTGTCCATCAGAACCACCTTGGGGGTTTTGTAATCATCTGCTTGGAATCAGCCCTCACTAATTAAATCAGAAGCTCTGGCAGGTGGGGAGACTCTGCTCAGAGTTTTTAAAGGTCTCCAGGTGAGTCTAATAAGCCAGGGAGGAGAAGCATGAACTGCTACTACCATGGATATTGTGGTAGCGTTCCCCTTAAGTTCTGCCCTTGATACTTACAACAACAGATAGTTATTATTATTTCCAATTACAGATGGAGGAACTGACTCTCTGAGAAGCCATGTGGCTTGTCTGAGGCCACACAACTAGTGATCTGAGGAACCAGGGTGACTCCAACCTGTGTTCCGTCCTCTGTAGACCAACAAAATATCATTGACTTGGATTCAGAGTGTAAACTTGTCCATTGGCCAGAAAGGACCACAGATTCCCTTGTCTAGAGCTAAGAGATATTCAGCCACTTTAGGAGAAAACTGGGACATGTGGAAGTCACTTTTTATGTTGAGAATAACATTCCTCCAAACTTAAGACTGGCTATTCTGTCAGCCATTAAGCGTGTTCAATCAATTAATGAAAACCTACCTCCCTGAATATACTTTTGTAAGCCATCCAATCCAATTTTGTAGCCTCTTGCTTCTGAAAGTCAGCCTGTCAGGGATGGACTTAGTCAAATAAACATACCTCTGAGTGCCAACCAACCAACAAGAGTGTCCCCTAGATCATCATCATAGCTCAGGTGATGTCAGTTCCTTACTGCTCTGCAAGTCTGCCAGACCCTGCTCTCCACACTGCCCCAAACCCATGCAAGACCAGCACCCTGCTCTGCTGGGACACACTGGGCCTGACCAGCATAACTCTCCCACCGATGGCATGATTAAGACCCTTTAAATCCGAACGGAGTAACCGTGATTCAGGCATTCAGAGTAGAGCCTGGTGGCCATTGTGAGTGTGGTTTCAGACACATTCCTGCATCAACTGAGAATCTGAATTTTCTGAACTGTATCAGACTCAAGGACACCACCAGCCATTTTCAAAACAATTATCTGCTGGCAGCTTCCAGATACAACCATATGGCCTCAAGGTCTCCCCTTGTAAACATGCAACCATTTCGGACCCCAATCAATCCTGGATCGACAAGCACCCTTCTTGCCCACTCTAATCCTAATTCTTAACAATTTACGCAACTTTTCAATGTTTGCCTGTATAAGCCTCCCCCATTTTGTAGTCCAGTGGAACACAATTCAAGTGCTTCTTGAATTTGTGTTTCCCAAGCTATAATCCTCAGTTTGGCTCGAATAAAACTCTTTTCTATTCCTGTTAAAAAAATAAAACTTTCATGAGTTTGTGAATGAACAGCCTGTTGGAGAACATACAGCAAAATACTTAACATTTGGGCAAAAGGTAGACAAGCCAAGAGGCAAACGTACATTTCTGCAAGCGTAGAAAGAGCACAGCCCACCTCTCTATTAACAGGGAAGAAAGAACCTAAAAAATGAGCCAGACTCAAAGTGATTAAAGTAGCATTCTGTGGAGAACAGGTGATAGAAGCTCCCATTTCCAAAAATAAAATAAATCTGGGGAAAGAACAGCCGTTCTCCAAAGAGAAACTGTTCAGTATCCTCCTCAGAGGGGATCTGATATCACAGCACTCGTGAGCTAGGACTCGACGCCAGGTGAGTCCTGTCAAATACAAACAAATCCAGGCTTAGTACAGAGACACCTCATTGGAGAGGTGTTTGTAGTAGGGAGAACTCTCTGACTCCACCGTCTCAAAGATCTGGTAGAGATGGGCTGCCCTTTCGTAGGGAGGAGTGAACAGGCTAGAAATTCCAGGAGTGGGAGGGCAGCAGGGCCTGTGGAGTGATGAGAATGGTTGTTTTTCCCCTAAGGTTACCAATTCCGGGGAGGTGCCTTCGGGGGGGATGACACTGCTCCGTATGCCGATGCTCAGGGTGAGCCCACGTCCAAGGGTAAATGAAAGATTCCTGGCTACAGGGTGTTGATTCAAGTTAGCAGGCATTTTGTCCAGGTTGGTCGGTGGGGACCAACAGTTCTGCTAATCGTTTATAAGACCAAAAATGGGAGTTTGGAGGGTTGCTGTCTGGCCTTGTCATAGGCCAACACGGGGCCCCTTGAGTTCTATCTGAGTCACATGGGGAAGGCAGTTCTCTGCAGTGAGCCCTGTCCTGAAACGCAAAAGGGTCGGGACTTCTTCATGGGTGCGCAGGGCTCAGGAAAGGTCAGCATCTTGTCTCCAAAGCCTGGTCCTCAGTTTCTGCTAGCTGGGATACTTCCCCCCACAGCATCCTGCGTTCAGCGATGGGCTCTGTCTAATGGAAGGAGTAGAGGCAGCAAGGAGGGATTAGAGAACACACACAAAGGAATTACCCAGTGATGACTGAGAGACAGTGAGCTTGAGATGGACATCAAAGCCTAGTACGCATTGCAAGGAGTGGGGAAAGAATTACATGGAAAGAGCGAAAGAATATGGCATATCTGTAAGTATACTGTAAGTGGGCTTTGAGATCAGAGATGCTGCTGTCGAGGGTGGTTTTTTGTTTTTGTTTTTTTCCACCATGTTGGGCCTCTTATTCTTCCTTGGACATGATGTTTTTATGGTGGTTATAGTATAGACTGAATATTTGCATCCCCCCTCCTCAAATTCAGATATTGAAGCCCATTCCCCCAATGTGAGGGGATTAGGAGGTATGGTCTTTGGGAGGTGATTGTATCAGGAGGGTGGGCCCTTCCCCCCTCCACTATAGAAGGACACAGCCAGCAAATGGCCCTCTACCAGGAAGGGGGCTCTCACCAGACCCCAAATCTACCAACACCTTGATATTGGACTTCTAGCCTCCAGAACTGTGAGAAACACATTTCCGTTTTCAAGCCAGCCAGTTTATGGTATTTTTGTTATCACAGCCCAAGCAGGCTAAGACAGTGGTGCTATTTCTCTGTATCAGCCATGGGGTCCCCCCCAAAACACACACACACACACACACACGCACACACACACACACACACACACACACACACCCCTCCCCAGTGGTACAGACACCAGCATAGATCAACCATAGAAGGCCAAAGTGTGATCTGTGACATTTTACCCGGGGTTTCTCCATGCCCTTGGTAAAAACCAAGGAAAGCAATCCTCAGACTACCTGGTTTGTGCTTTGACAGTGTGATATTCCAGCCGGGAGAACTGCTTCCTAATAAAAGTGATGGAAACTCAGTCACTTTGACATTTAAAGCTAGACCGCACCAAGCTCTAGAAATGTGATAAAGGAAATTCTTGTCCTGGCAGGTAAGAGGGGTTAAATCAACACACTCTAAGGGTCCGAGAGAGAAGCAGCAATTCTCTTTGATGTCTCCTGATGCTGTTCCCTTGCTAAAAGAGCCTGTGTTATTTGCGAAAGTTCTGGTTGTTTCATTTTTCCAACACGAATTGAGCATTTTTTAGGGTGATGAAATATACTTCATTACTAGCTTTATTTCTAAACTGAGGAATATCTTTATATCAGGGTTGAATATTTTGGGGTCAATGGACTGTCTCTTCAGAAAAATGAATGCGCATACATGCAAAAACACTCACGGGCCTTTTGAGTGGTCACCTGAAGGCATAGTGCGTGAACCCAGGTTGATGTCCTTTTCTCTATAATATTTAAAATCTGGAGTTTACTTGCTCATCTGGAAGACTTTCTTAAATGATTAAGATTTTTAATATTCTGAAGGAAGATATTTTATGATGGTATTTATCAGCGTCTTTCTTTCAATGAGCCATTTTTGCAGAACTGTTGTAACGATTTGAAATCTGCGAAAGTTCAAATCTGCCTTTAGGAAAAATCCTAGTCTAGTCACCAACAGACTGACACGGACTGCGGCTTTGAGCAGGTTGATTCTGCCCTCCAAACCTCATTTTATGTGGAAGATGTCATACCTATAACCAAGGCTACTGTGAGGGCAGCACGGGGTCACGCACACAAATGCAGAGTTCAGGTGCAGGGGACGGTGCCGTGGTAGTCATTGTTGTATACGGCGCTGGATACAATGCTTACTACATCATAAGACTCAAAAGAGGTTTATTGAGTAAATTTGGGAATGTATCTCTCTCGTAATTTTCTTACCTGTAGAATGGAGGGGGTTATACTATTTGATGTCTAGTGATCCCTTCTTATTAGATTTCTTTCTCATTTAAGATAGTAACAGTTTATAGCATTTTACTGTTTATGAACAGGTTTAAATCTATAATCTCCTTGGCTGTCGCGATCATGGTCATGTCAGTCACGTTAATTCACACCTCAGTGTTTGCAATGACAAAGGAATGTGAACAATTTCCAAATCTCTTTATTAATACAGTTGGACCAAATCAGTAATAATAACGAATTTTAAACAGACCTTTTAAATTTCAACAGTGCTTTCCCGTATGGTATTTATTACAGTCTCAAAGTCACATGGGGGGGTGGGTCAAATAGGTGTTACTGGCATAGTTATTATCAGGCTAAAAGAATTCAGACTGAGTAGTATTATGACTGTCCCGAATCCTCACAGCTGACCAGCAGGGACCAGGGACTTGGGCCCAGGCCTCCTCTCTCCACATTCACTTCCTTCCGCTCTCCCCTCCCCTGACACCAGCTCTTCCCAATGGCAGGCTCGGCCCAGTTCCTTCCTCCAAAGTCTCTGCTCAGACAGAAGCCCAAGTGCCCACTCAGCTGCTGGAGTATTTCCTCAGCCTGACCTACCCTCTTTCCCCACCTGAATTTCTGAAAAACAACACTCAGGAGAGCATCTTCCTAATAGATGCAGCCTGCAAAGGATTCTTCCCTCCACTAACAAAGAAACAGTTGGGCATTTGTAACTCAGAGTCCTGAGAAAATGAGTAGGTGTGTGTGGTGTCTCTGTCTGTGTGTCCATTTATATTTCCTCCCTGAATCTACCCCATAAGAATTAGGCCCTGATACCTAGTATGAGATAGTCACACAAATGGTCACACCTGTCCTGACTTAAGATGGACTCTTGAAATTTGAAGCGAATTGGGTAGTATAGTCAGTTTCACAACATTGATTCTTCCAATCCAAGAACATGGTATATCTCTCCATCTGTTGGTATTATCTTTAATTTCTTTCATCAGTGTCTTATAGTTTTCTGCATACAGGTCTTTTGTCTCCCTAGATAGGTTTATTCCTAGGTATTTTATTCTTTCTGTTGCAAGGGTAAATGGGAGTATTTCCTTAATTTCTCTTTCAGATTTTTCATCATTAGTGTATAGGAATGCAAGAGATTTCTGTGCATTAATTTTGTATCCTGCAACTTTACCAAGTTCATTGATTAGCTCTAGTACTTTTCTGGTGGCATCTTTAGGATTCTCTATGTATAGTATCATGTCATCTGCAAACAGTGACAGCTTTACTTCTACTTTTCCAATTTGTATTCCTTTTATTTCTTTTTCTTCTCTGATGGCTGTGGCTAGGACTTCCAAAACTATGTTGAATAATATTGGTGAAAGTGGACATCCTTGTCTTTTTCCTGATCTTAGAGGAAATGCTTTCAGTTTTTCACCATTAGGAATGATGTTGGCTGTGGGTTTGTCATATATTACCTTTATTATGTTGAGGTAGGTTCCCTCTATGCCCACTTTCTGGAGAGTTTTTATCATAAATGAGTGTTGAATTTTGTCAAAAGCTTTTTCTGCATCTATTGAGATGATCATATGGGTTTTCTCCTTCAATTTGTTAATATGATGTATCACATTGATTGATTTGTGTATATTGAAGAATCCTTGCATCCCGGGGATAAATCCCACTTGATCATGGTGTATGATCCTTTTAATGTGTTGTTGAATTCTGCTTGCTAGTATTTTGTTGAGGATTTTTGCATCTATATTCGTCAGTGATATTGGTCTGTAATTTTCTATTTTTGTAGTATCTTTGTCTGGTTTTGGTATCAGGGTGATGGTGGCCTCATAGAATGAGTTTTGGAGTGTTCCTTCCTCCTCAATTTTTTAGAAGAGTTTGAGAAAGATGGCTGTTAAGTTTTCTCTAAATGTTTGATAGAATTCACCTGTTAAGCCATCTGGTCCTGGACCTTTGTTTGTTGGAAGATTTTTAATCACAGTTTCAATTTCATTACTTGTGATTGGTCTGTTCATATTTTCTATTTCTTCCTGGTTCAGTCTGGGAAGGTTATACCTTTGTAAGAATTTGTCCATTTCTTCCAGGTTGTCCATTTTATTGGCATAGAGTTGCTTGTAGTAGTCTCTTAGGATGCTTTGTATTTCTGTGGTGTCTGTGGTAACTTCTTCTTTTTCATTTCTAATTTTATTGATTTGAGTCTTCTCCCTCTTTTTCTTGATGAGTCTGGCTAATGGGTTATCAATTTTGTTTATCTTCTCAAAGAATCAGATTTTAGGTTTATTGATCTTTGCTATTGTTTTCTTTGTTTCTATTTCATTTATTTCTGCTCTGATCTTTATGATTTCTTTCCTTCTGCTAACTTTGGGTTTTGTTTGTTCTTCTTTCTCTAGTTCCTTTAGGTGTAAGGTTAGATTGTTTTATTGAGATTTTTCTTGTTTTATTGAGATTTTTCTTGTTTCTTGAGGTAGGTTTGTATAGCTATAAACTTGCCTCTTAGAACTACTTTTGCTACATGCTATTGATTTTGGATCATCATGTTTTCATTATTTGTCTCTAGGTATTTTTTGATTTCCTCTTTGATCTCTTTGATCCTCTTTGATATCCTCTTTGATCTCTTGGTTATTTAGTAATGTATTATTTAGCCTCCATGTGTTTGTGTCTTTTACGTTTTTTCCCCTGTAATTTCTCATCTCATAGTGTTGTGGTCAGAAAGGATGCTTGATATGATTTCAATTTTCTTAAATTTACTGGGGCTTGATTTGTGACCCATGATGTGATGTATCCTGGAGAATGTTCTGTGTGCACTTGAGAAGAAAGTGTAATCTGCTCTTTTTGGATGGAATGTCCTATAAACATCAATTAAATCTATCTGGCCTATTGTGTCATTTAAAGCTTCTGTTTCCTTATTATCTTCGTTTTGGATGATCTGTCCATTGGTCTAAGTGAGGTGTTAAAGTCTCCCACTATTATTGTGTTACTTTCGATTTCCTCTTTTATAGCTGTTAGCAGTTGCCTTATGTATTGAGGTGCTCCTATGTTGGGTGCATATATATTTATAATTGTTATATCTTCTTGGATTGATCCCTTGATCATGATGTAGTATCCTTCCTTGTCTCTTGTAACATTCTTTATTTTAAAGTCTATTTTATCTGGTATGAGTATTGCTACTCCAGCTTTCTTTTGATTTCCATTTTCATGGAATATCTTTTTCCATCCCCTCACTTTCAGTCTGTATGTGTCCCTGGGTCTGAAGTGGGTCTCTTGTAGACAGCATATATATATGGGTCTTGTTTTTGTATCCATTCAGCGAGCCTGTATCTTTTGGTTGGAGCATTTAATCCATTCATGTTTAAGGTAATTATCGATATGTATGTTCCTATTACCATTTTCTTAATTGTTTTGGGTTTGTTATTGTAGGTCTTTTCCTTCTCTTGTGTTTCCTGCCTAGAGAAGTTCCTTTAGCATTTGTTGTAAAGCTGGTTTGGTGGTGCTGAATTCTGTTAACTTTTGCTTGTCTGTAAACCTTTTGATTTCTCCATCGAATCTGAATGAGATCCTTGCTGGGTAGAGTAATCTTGGTTGTGGTTTCTTCCCTTTCATCACTTTAAATATGTCCTGCCACTCCCATCTGGCTTGTAGAGTTTCTGCTGAGAAATCAGCTGTTAACCTTATGGGAGTTCCCTTGTATGTTATTTGTCATTTTTCTCTTGCTGCTTTCAATAGTTTTTCTTTGTCTTTAATTTTTGCCAATTTGATTACTATGTGTCTCGGTGTGTTTCTCCTTGGGTTTATCCTGTATGGGACTCTCTGTGCTTCCTGGACTTGGGTGGCTATTTCCTTTCCCATGTTAGGGAAGTTTTCGACTATAATGTCTTCACATATTTTCTCGGGTCCTTTCTCTCTCTCTTCTCCTTCTGGGACCCCTATAATGCAAATGTTATTGTGATTAATATTGTCCCAGAGGTCTCCTAGGCTGTCTTCATTTCTTCTCATTCTTTTTTCTTTATTCTGTTCCGCAGCAGTGAATTCCACCATTCTGTCTTCCAGGTCATTTATCCGTTCTTCTGCCTCACTTATTCTGCTATTGATTCCTTCTAGTGTAGTTTTCATTTCAGTTATTGTATTGTTCATCTCTGTTTGTTTGTTCCTTAATTCTTCTAGGTCTTTGTTAAACATTTCTTGCATCTTCTTGATCTTTGCCTCCATTCTTTTTCCGAGGTGCTGGATCATCTTCATTGTCATTTTTCTGAATTCTTTTTCTGAAAGGTTGCCTATCTCCTCTTCATTTAGTTGTTTTTCTGGGGTTTTATCTTGTTCCTTCATCTGGTACATAATCCTCTGCCTTTTCATCTTGTCTATCTTTCTGTGAATGTGGTTTTTGTTCCACAGGCTGCAGGATTGTAGTTCTTCTTGCTTCTGCTGTCTGCCCTCTCTGAGTGCATTATTGACAAAGTCTGGGGTCTGCCAAGGTGGGTTGCTGCAGCGTCCCAGAGATGGTGGTGGCAGTGATGTCATGGGCAGGCCACTCTGATTCCCATTCACTTACCATATCACATTTCACATTTTAACACCTTCCCTCTGACCTAGCACAATCTGGGTGACCCTCCTTATAATCAAATGGCCCAGAGTCAGCAAATACAAACTTATATTAGGATGAGCAAACCAGGGTTCATGCTCAAAATTTTTTAAAAAGTCTTCCAACAAAATATAAATTTGTTTGAGAATTCTTTATGTGTATGTGTGTATATATATATATCCCTCCAAGCCTACTCGTGTATTTTTGTCCTCATCTGCAATGCTCTTCATCCTTTAAGCCTATATGTGATTTTCATCTCTCCTTCGGGGTCACTCAAGACCTCGGCATATCAGAGAATCTTCAGTAGCAGCCCTGGGGGCAACAAGTTGTCATGAAACAAACCTGGACCTTATCCTTGAGTTCCATCCTGTCTCTCGTAGTTACTTCTGTGACCCAGGACATGCTAATTCATCTTTCAGAACCTGTGTGTCTGTGTGATCACATACTTGGCAAATAGTAGGCACCTCTCTCTCCTAACTGGGCACAAAGGGGCCTTGCCTCATACCTGTGTGCCTGCATGTGTCAGAAGCTCCACGTAAGTTATGTTACTGCTATTTCTGTTAATATTGCCAGCAGTCTCCTCCTGTTTGGGGTCTGACTGCAGCACTGCTCCCCATTTAAAAGCGGTTACACAAGAATTGACTGTTTTGCAGTCATCCCAAGGACGATGACTATTGCTTTTTAAAGAAGCTTTTCCAAAGGAAAGATTTTGTATCTACAGTTTCAGGAAATATTTTAGACGATCTTATTTCAATCAATAAGAAAGAAAGGACAATCCTTCAGGGAAGAGACTATCAAGCTATATTTAAACTCAAAGGCAAAGCTAAAAAGAATAGAGAGGAAGGGAGATAACATTGCATTTTTTTCCCAAATTCCAATTTAGTATTTTCTGTATATGGTCTCAGTCACACCTCACAGCAGTCTTACGAGTCAAAACATTGATACTCTCTTAGGTACTGGGCAGTTGGTGCATTTGGGTAAATACACAAAGCCGCACAGCTAGGGGGAGGGAGAGTCAAGACATTGCCTTGGGTTTGTGGGAATCCATGTTTTCCCCACACCAAGAATTTCTCCACACACACAGTGTGACAAGAGCAGACTGACAGATGGCCAGACGGGAGAAACAGGGCTTGCAAGGTAACCAACTATGGCAGTCTCATCCAACCTTGACCTTGGGATGCCCTCCAGGGCATGTTTCTTTGCCTTTACTCTTGTACTTTGCCCAATGTACTGTTCTCTGAGGGATCTTGCTTTCTCAATAAAAGGTCACATTGTCAGTACATTACAGGAGTTGATGGTCACAACTCAAAACTACTAGGAGTATCTTCAACTCATAGGGTGTCTGGAACATCGAAAGCCCTCCAAGACCCAAAGGACAAGAATCTATTCATGTTATTTCAGACATACTGATGGGGCAAAGAGATCTGGAGACTTGACATGTATGATATATAGGTGATCCCATAATTTGCCCATCATTAAGTTTAGTTGAGAGAGAAACAGGCAAGGAAGGGAGGAAAGAATCCATTGGTAGTTGGAGAAAACAAGATGCACAGATTTCTGAGCTGTCTGTCTCTCCTACCTGAGAAGTCCACGCAGCCCTTCCTGTCTCCCCAGCCCCCGATCCTCTACACACCAGACTGAGATCCCTCTGCTGAATTAGACTGTTCACAACGTCTTTGATGGGGAAGAGGAAGAAGACCACGCAAAGGTCATGTGTGTTCTGGCACCTTTACCCTCATCCTAGGACCCTTTCTTTAACACGTGAAATCTGGCAGAATGAAGAGGGGATGGTAAACCAACACCATGTCTACCATCACAGTGACAGAATGACAAGCCACCAGTGTCCACATGCCCATCTCAGGTGGAATTATGTCTCTTCTCCATGTGGTTTCCAACGGAGACAAGGAAATCAGTTGTATGTTTTCTCAGTATAAGGAAATTATCAAGTGGGATCAAGGCAGCACCATTATCAAGTGCAACAATTATCAAGTGGGATCAAGGCAGCACCATTAAGATGGAACAGCCTCCTATAAACGGCATTGTTTCAGTCTTGGCAGTAATGTTGATATAGATTTTTCTGGACCAACCAGCTTATTTATTTTAAGCCAGTCCATGAGAATAGTTTTAAGAGTCAAAATTTACATGAATAAATAGTTGCAAAGAGTCACAGAATCTTCTTGTTTTAATGCAAATGGCCTGTCTTGGAGAGTGTCCCCATCATGCCTGTATTCTGATGTTACTGGGTGGAGTGCTCTCTAGATGCCCGGCTCTGTTCCTTTATAAAGTAACCACAGGTGTACCAGGAGTATGGAGACCAGTGTAGGGAAGAAGCCTGGAGTCCAGGTGTGTAAGCTCCTCAGTGTGGGGAGGGGCAGCAGGAAGGGTTTTTAAATGTTGATGAGCAAAACAGTGACAAAGTCGATGGTAACAGATTGTAAGTTACCATCAGGTCCTTAGTAAGACCTGACCTCCTACAAATGTTCATTTCTCAAAGCTGCCACTTCCTTATCATTGGGGGGGGGGTGATAAAAACAATTCATAATAGAAATAAGATTCTGTATAAAAGGCTTTTGCAAACAATGAGTGATCATCCTGACCTCTGCTCTTTTTTTTTTTTTTTTTTTGCGGTACGCGGGCCTCTTACCGCTGTGGCCTCTCCCGTTGTGGAGCACAGGCTCCGGACGCGCAGGCTCAGCAGCCATGGCTCACGGGCCCAGCTGCTCCGCAGCATGTGGGATCTCCCCAGACCTCGGCAGGAACCCGCGTCCCCTGCATCAGCAGGCGGACTCTCAACCACTGCGCCACCAGGGAAGCCCTGACCTCTGCTCTTATTCCTTGCCCTCGTCCCTCCCATCCCTCTTGCTCTCCGAAGACAGGCATTCCATCTAGGGAAACCTGAATTGTATGGTCCTCATTCTTACCCCTCCATAAAGAAAAGAATTTCCCCAGTGCCCTAGTCACCATCAGTTTTGGTACATGACATTAAATAAGTCAAAAGATGTCCCGTTTAGCAATCACTGCAATGTACTGCCTTCTCTGATATTTCCATCCGTGTGCCGCGTTTCTAGCTAATTAGCATTCTCATGTGTGCAAAGTTTTTCATTTCTAATTTTATCTCAAGTACCCTGTTCATATAGCCTGTCCCCTCCTCAGACACATTCACTTAAAATAAAACCACTCTCCCTCATCGGTTACAGCAGTTCTCACATGTTTATGTTGTCAACTTTCCAAGTCTTACTGTAGTTGTTACTTGAGGTTGGGGGTGTCTTTTTCTTTCCCAGTATGTCAGACCCTCCTTGCCTTTGATTTCACTACTCACCTCTCATCCCTGGGTGCCAATTATATTTCTCATGCTGCTCAGCCAGACTCCCGAGGCTATGGACAGCAGTGTGCCTAGGATGGAAAATGGAGAAAAAAATAATTTAAAAAACCCAGCGCCCAAGTTCAGTGTTCCAGGCACCGCAGGCCAACACAGAGAAGCGGTCACAGAGCTGTCTGGTATGAATTCCCTACAGTAACTTACTTCCTCTAATCCCATTTGGTTTCTACTGCTCTAAATACCTGGCATTAGAGTTGTGATATCAATCAAGGCTTTCACAGTCACTTAAAAACCAAAAGGGGAAAAAGCCTCTAGGAACCTAATAATAGGCTTCATCTACGGGTGCAAGAGCGTTCTGGAGGGGCATTCAAACCCCAAGTAGGGAACCTCAGATGAGATAAGAGAGATAAGCCCAAGGGGACCATGGATCTCTCTGCAAAACCCTAACAAGAAAAGCTTGACACTAGGTGGCAGCAGTGCCCCATGATTGCCTTCCAAATTAAACCGGCTTTGAGATCGGAGGGTGTTTATTATTATTAACACACAGATACAACCATATTGCAAAACCAGCCCATCTTATTTGACAGCAATCTCCCACCCTCTTCATACTTAGGATCAGAAATCGGGCATGAATCGTTGTAACTCTCTGATATGTGATCTGGCCAAAGAAAATACCCCAAGTAAATCACAGCAGAAATGGGCAGTTACTGGTATGGGCATCATTATTTCTCAAAGAATGGGAATCGGATAGATGTTCTGCACCCCAGAGAAAGGAGGTGGCACTAAAGACTTCAAGCAGAGCCCAAGGAAGGCGACCCTCAGCCTGTAGCCTGAGTCGGTCCCAGTTAAGTATAAGGGTGTTCGGCTGCACAGGTGACATTCAGCGTTGCTGATGAGGATGCTAATAAAGTCCGAGGCATCCACGAGTGCTAGCCCAGGATGGTTAGATTTTGGAAACGTTTTTTAATGGCAGAAATCCTTCTTGGTGACACGAGTCATTAGGAAGAGCAGTGCAAAGACGAGACACCGTTTCTCAGGACGTCAGCTCTTTAGTTTTCCAAAGAGATCAATTGTTTTTCTGATGAGCAGCTCGAAATGAACTAGTGGAGCATGAACTTCATGGGTCTTAAAAAGTGTTTTTGTTCACTTGCTGAGTTACAGATACCATCTGGGTTCTGATTTAAGATCCCAGAAGGGGCGACCCTCGTTTCTACATGCCTAGTTCAGCCTAAAGAATTTGGGTTCCACTGTGAATTCCCCAGTGATTGAGCCATTCTGTCTTCTGTTCTCCCCCCAGGGATGCCTGGGGCAAAATAGGACTCAGCAAGTGGAAAACCCGGGTCATATCCGGGGCTGCAACTTTCTAAGAAGCAAACTTGCCCCTCCTCTTTAGGTGCTCATCTGTCTATGAGGGAGGAGAGTTTTGACAGAGGGTCCAGTTTTTCCTGGTAGGCTGTAAGGAGGCCGAGCCTACCATGCTTCGGTGCTGAAATTTCAAGATTGTAGCCCTTCATTTCCTGGATTCCCCATTGCGTTTCTGTGTATCCCAGTGACCGCTGGGACAAGGGGAACCTAAGAAAAAGAAGGCAGGGGTCTAAAACATTATGAATTGGTCAACCTATTTAATCTTGCAGATGAACCGACAAAATGCAGGTGGAGTGGAGCTCATGACCCGTTGCCAACAGTGGGCCCGTCACTCCACCAAAATCACCCAGTGATGTGAGGGATGCAGCGTTTAGGACCGCTGGTGTTCTGGAATGCTTCTGGACACAGAATATAATCCTCTCTTCCTAAGGTGTGGGGTTTCCCTGTTCTGGTTCCTCCAATCCTGTAATGGAATCATCTAACCCTTTTTGGTCAAAACGGTGAATCCTTCAAATGACCCTTTGTAGGAAGACCGGCATTCACCTTTGGTTTCCATTTTTCTATGAAACTTCCCCTAAAATGCCTTACCTTACACATGCGCCCCAGATTGCTCGGACACCTCCTCTAGGAGTTGGGTGAAATCTGGGCCATTCTATCAACCACCAGGTTCTCTCTGCTCCGTTTATCTTTTTGCAGATTCAGAAAAGAAGCTCTCTTTTCTCAAGTCCCTACCTGACCCATTCTGTTTTGTATAGGGTTGCACCTGAAGGTGTGCCAGCGCGCCATCTCTCATCACCAGACCCCACTGTCAATTCTAGACACCCTTCCTAATTTTGAATTTATTCTGAACGTAGGTTTGTGCGTGATTAACCCCAAGTCAGGACATCGGAAAAGCTTTGTAGCTCCTTGCCAGTCGTCATCTTGCCAAAAATGATCTCGAAATAAAGTAAATCGATGTTTATTTTCCTCCCTTGGAGTTAGAGCCTTGGTGGCTCTCTTTCCCACTGGGTTTCTTTCCCAAGTTACGACGCAGGGGGCTTCTCTCCAGGCAGGCACGAAGAGAGATGGGCAGACGGAGGCCAGCCCCTGCCCTCGCAGCCGCCCCCTCTGGGTCTCGGAGTCGCCCGGTGGCGTGGCATCTCGCGGGTGTGTGGCGCGCGTGTCCCCCGCGCGAGCGCTCAAGTCTCCTTCCCTATCCTGCGCACGGCGGCGCCGGAGGCCGAGGAGAGCGCGGCGCGGCGCGGCGCTGGGAGCCCGGGGCCCGAGGCCGGGCTCTGTCTGGGATGGCGCCGTCCCAGCCTCCTTCCCCTCTCCGTGGGTAGGGATGGTTGAGTCCGGCCGCCACGGCAGCGGCTCCTTGTGCAGCTAGCAGCCTGTCTTCTGCGCTCTCCGCCTCCCCTCCCTAGACTGGCTCTCCTCCCCTCGCGCCCCCTCCCCCCCCCGCCCCCCCGTCCCTCCCGCAGCTCCCACTCGCTGGCTGGCTCTCCAGCTGCCTCCGCTCCGGGTCTCTCCCGGCTGCGCGCGCTCCTCTCCCCGCCTCGCCGCCTCCCGCAGCCTCGCCGCCTTGGTGCCTTCCTGCCCGGCTCGGCGGGCGCTAGTCCCCGGCCCCGGCCCGGCAGCCCCTTGTCGGCGCTCGGAGCAGCGCAGCCCTGCCTGCAGTGGTTCGGGACCCGATGCTATGAGAGCGAAGCCAGCCGGGCGCCCAGACCTGCGGGAGGCGTCGGATGCGCGGCCGGTCTGGGGACCGGGATCTCTCCCCCGCTCGCCTTGCCCTCTGGTGATTCTCTGGCTCTGTCCGTAGCCCTGCCGTGCCTCGGAGGAGACGGGCGCATCCAAGAAGAGCCATCGGTGTCGTGCGCGTGTGGAATATCTGCAGACATGACTGCGTGGAGGAAATCCGAGTCGTTGCTGGCGCCGCTGGCGCTGCTGGCGCTGTGCGCGGGGCTCCTCACCGCAGCCAAGGGTAAGGCGGGCTCGCCGGTTGCCGGGGGAGATGGGGGAACCCTCCGAGGCCCCGTTTGCGAACCAGGGGCCCGTTTGGAGGAGGGCAGGGTACCGAGTGGCCGGCCTCCGCCGGTGGCTCTCCGTGGCAGACGCCCGGGGATCGCGATGCAGGGAGCCAGCTTCCATCGCCTTCTGCCCGCCTTCGTCGCCCGCGCCCCACCCCCGCCTCTCCTTCCCCCTGACTTGGGCCGAAACGAAATGTCTCTCCTTTCTCGGCGCTGGGGGCTGTTAGGGAGAAAGGAGCCAAACCCGAGTTGGGCTGAAACCGCGCCGCGGCGGGTGGTGGTGTCTCCTCGGCGATGTGGGCACAGCGGGTCCGGGTGGCTCGATGGTTCCCGGGACGTTCTCCCCGGACCCGGAGCGGCTGGGAAAGTGGCCCGGGCCGAGCGGGCCCGGCAAGTTCTGGCTCTCTCGGGGTCCAGGTGCCACGGCGAAGCGGCCTGCAGACCGGGCACCGCGCACCCTTCCTCCCTCTCCCTCCCACGTCCACGGCCAGGCCGCCCCCTCCTTCCTCTCCCCGCACTTTGCTCCCTGCAAGTTGGAAGGACCCGGCGAGGTGCGTGGAGAGAGCAGGGGGACCTGGACGGGGTTCAGCTCCGGAGACAGTCGCCTGCTCACAGGGTTCTTCCCCGCTGCCACCCCCGGTCAGGGGAAGGAGTGTCCCCGGGTCGCTCCTCGGCTTGGAGCTCCGTGAACTTGGTGTTCTCCTTGAAACGAGTTTGGGAATGTTTTCCGCCAACTAGCCTACGGGCTGTAACCTCGGGGCTGGCAGCAGCTCCTGCACTTGTCTGTTCTCTGGGAAAGAAAACAAGGTCCCTCTTGATTCAGAGAGAGGGAGAGAGAGACAGAGAAGAGAGAGAGAGGGGATATAGATTGATTTTCACATTGCAAAGTACCTGCCCCCATTTCCTCATTTTAGCCTCCTTGGATACTCGCCCCGCGCTCGATCCATCAGCACACACCGTCCCACTCCTGAAAATATCTGTATCTATATTTTTTTTCTTTTCCGTTTTAAAGGATGGAGTCAAATCATGTTTTTGTTTGTTTTTTAATGGTTATTTGCTCTTTCCCATGTAAAACTCCCCTTTCCTCTCTAGATTCTTCCATCTTCTTTTCCTCCCATTTTCTATTCCTTCAGTGTTCCAGATTCAGGGGTGATTGACAAGGCGAAGGAGGACTGTCTCTGGTGCCGTAGGAAAACTCCAGATGGGCCCGGCCTGGGGCGAGATGGAGCGACGGCAGATTAGGCGTCCCCGCGCGGTGGCTCCTCTCCGAAAGCACTGGGGTGTCACAAAGGGATGTCTGTGGGAATGCGCCCCACGATCCCAGGGAGCGCAAACGCAGGGTTAGTTGCTGGAGCTCAGGGTTGCTCGGGACTGGGGAGCTTCCCAAAGACGCCGACCTTCCGCCCACCTGCCCGGCTTGGTCCAGCCGCCCCGCCTGGGGCGCCGCTGCTGGAGCCTCCGCGGAGGCACGGCCAGCCGAGCCGGGCGGGCGGGCAGCGGCCTCCGGGCGCGCTGGATTGGCTGGGCACAGAGGGCGAAGCAGGAAGAGTCGAGGGTGAAGAGGGCTGTCCCTGGCAGGCGTATGTCTGTGTGTCGGGGGTCCCACCAAGCCCCTGCGCGGAGAGGAAACACCTGCTGTACAACTCTGCACAACTTCCCGCTTCTCTCCCCAGCGCTCCAAGCCCAGCTGGGCCCCGGCCGCCTCCGGGCCTCAGCAGGCAGCTCAGCCTCTGAGCGCACTCTCGGTTCCCCGCGGTTCCGCGCGCTCTGAGCGCCCTTCCCCTGCAATTCGCAGGAGTTGCTGCGCCGAGGAGGCGGCGGGTCTGCCGGGGCTGCTTAATAATCCGCACACTTGTGTGCCGGGCGGATGCCGCCGCCGCCGCCGCTGCGCGGGTGGGCCGGGCCTCTGGGCTCGGGCGGGGACGGGGCCGGGGGCTGCCCTGGACGATCCCGGGTCAACCCGGCAAGGGGCGCAAAGTCCTGGGCTCCCTGGATGGGCAGCCGCACGGAAGACAGAGCCTCCTGCGCGCTGGGGGTCCTAGGTGCCGGCTGTAGAAGCCAAGAAGTGGAACCCAGGGTCCCCTGGCCTGCGCGGTGCGAGATTAGGGTGTGCGTGTGTGTGTGTGTGTTTGCCCGTGGAGCGGTCGCGCTCACTGCGCTGTTGCTTGGTGGAGGCTGCGGTGGCTGCGCGTAGCCCCCCATCACCCCCGGGGGGTCCGGGGCCGCGTCGCCTCTGCGCCTGCGGGGTCAAGTGGGCGCGCAGGTGGCCGCGTGGGAGCGGGATGCGGGCAGGAGGCTGGGGACGCCAGCGCCGGCGTGGCCCTGCGAGCGGTCTGGCGGCTGGGGGGCGGTGGGGAGCGGTCGTAGTCCCCTTGGTGAGCGAGCCCGGGTGGCCAAGGTCGGGTCTCTGCTGGGGGGCGCCCGGGCCGCAGGCGCGTGGGAAGGCTTCCCTGACGAGGAGCGGGGAGCGCTGGGGGCAGCGCCAGCCGCCGCCGCGGGAGCGGAGCCGAGCGCGCCCAGGTGGCGGCTCCCGCGGCGGCGCAGGCGGGCGGAGAGTTCTGCTGCGTGGGGCGGAATTCGTGACCTGTTTGCGAGTCGTGAGAGGCTGGAGGCGGCTGCGGTCGCGGTCATCAGAACTCGGTACCTTCAGTACCCGGGTTGTCAGCTGCAGTTGATTGTGCTTTCAGTCGGGGGTACCCGGGATTCCCTTGTGATTCTTTTTCTTTTTGATTACTAACGCTATTGTAAAGGTTGAGTCTCAAGTGTACATACCTCTTTAAAAGCAGCACACTTGCAGGGACCACGGGAGAGGGAAGAAGGCTTGAAAGCCTCTACAGTAGTCATCTAGTAAATAGGTGGAATAATTCATTCCGTGAGCACTGAGATTTGCGCCCTTTATCTGGGGCTGATCTGGCTGTTTGGACAGAGTTTGCTTCTCAGTTGTGTTTTGCCAGTTTGTGCAGCAAGGAGAATGCAGCTATTTGCAGGCATTATTCAGAAAGTGTACTAAAAAGAGGCACATATAATAGTAGCCCTGTGGGTCTCACCGTAGGAAGTCTGGTAGAGAAAGGTGGAGTGTTTCTCAAAATCCCCGATTCTGAAATTCACCAACCCACCCAGCAAAGAGATTTAAGTATGCGTTGCCCAAACTTCCACAGAAACCCTACAAGGGGGGGGGGGGGGGGGGGGGGGGGGAGGGGGGAGGGGGGGGGGGGAGAGAGGAGGGAGGGAGGGGGTGGAGAGAGAGAGAGGTGTTTCCCAAACCTGCCTACTTCTGTGTGAGTTACCTCAATTCTCATCACCAGGAAGGATGCTAAGACCTTTCATTTGCTGGCCAGGATCCTTATGGCTGGACCACTGCACACATATGTATATATATACTGTCTCCTGGGGGAGACAGGAACTCCTGTGGATAAGTGGCTTTCGGGGGCAACCCCTGATCACTAAAAAGGCAGGCCATCTAAAAGGAAGTTACCGTTTCTGCATTCATGATCTGCTTAGCAAATCACGTTTATTTTTTATTGAGTTGTCAAAGGATTCTGGGTTTTTTTTGTTTGTTTTTTGTTTTCCAGTTTATAACTCTTCAGCCCAGAGCTCTAGAGCTTCTGGAGCACCTATATAATTCTCCTTTAGGGACTTTAAGTCCTTGAAAAGGTAAGCAAAGGAGAGACTTTCTTCCTCAGTGACAGGTTTTGTAAACTTGACTAGTAGGACAGTGAGGTCTCATTAAACTAGTCCCAAGGAGCCAATAGCAGGTGGTAAGTGGTAGTAGAATTCCCTCAGGTCTCAAGAATCTCTGCAAACACAGGCCTTGAAAGGAAAGGGAATCACTGTTTTGATATTGGCTTTCAGCTGGCCAATCCTGCTTGATGAGAAGAAGGCCAGGACTACAGTTGAAAGTTCGTACGGGCAGAAACAGCTCCTCCTGGGGGCAATGCTTCCTTAGTCTCCAGTTTATTGTCTCAAACAAACACCAACAGGGCTTTGAAAATGTCAAGAAAATGGTTCTGCTTCCTTTAAGAAACAGATAAACAAAGGCTCCGTGGCCGGTTAGCGCTCATTGCAGAGGAAATAGCAAATCCAGTGTAGACATTTCTAAGCTGTCAAAATGCAAACGGCATATTAAATACTCTGTGCTCTACTGAATTCTAAGTGGGCCTCTTTCTGCTGAGCTCACAGTGAAAATAAGCCACTAGGACTTGCATACGTGCGATTTAAACTTCCCATTCCCTTTAGCCTTTTCTGTTTCTCTGGTGAGGTTCATTTCTCTCTGGAATTAAGAAGTTGATTGGGTACTCCTTGCATAGAGTAGATGACAAAGCTATGTTGTCTTTTAATTTTATTTGTTTAGCTAATACATCAGAAGAAGACATCTGAGTTAAAGGTATAGATACTGTACAGCCTACGTCCTTGGGTTGCCTGGTCGTATTTAAAAGCCTGTTGGTCCCCATGCCACTGGAGTAGGAAGCTGGATTACTGGACCAGTAGTGGTAACTGATAGAATCAAACCAGTTTCACTCTGCAGTCAGGCCACCATGGAGACCAGACGCGGCTAATGTTTGAAACAGGAGAACTGGCGTGGATCTGCCATCTGGGGCAAAGAAATTGACACTTAGGCTGGGCTGAAAATAACTGATCCTAAAGGAAATCGACCCCTTGAGCTTGTCTTCAGTTGCATGGCCACTGGGCTTCGCTCACTGGGTGTCCATTTCAGAACCACCTATGAGTATGAAAATCAGATAATCGTATTTGGGTATTTGCCTAAGTGCAAGGAAATAAGTCTCTTGTACAGTGATGTTAAGATGACCTTAAATGACCTTTGACTAATTAATCTGTCCATATGTAGGGTGGAATTTAGGCCCTAGTATGCAAGTGCATAAGTACCAGAATTAAAATTCCCATTGTAGAAAAAAAGAGTAGAAGAAAATTTTTTCATTGAAGTGGTTAAAACTGACTGGTTGTAGCAGCTTTTTATGGAAATAACGCACACTGTGTGGTCCTCCTACCCCCACAGACCAACCTCTTTGGATGCAGAGTATGACACCCTTTTTTCTTTTCTTTTCAGTTTTGAATTTAGCTGCCATTTCCTTAAACCGTTTATACCAACCCCTAGCTGGGCGGAGAGGAAATGCCCTCAGTGCTCTAGGGAGGCCGCACGGTCTGTCTTTAGTCTTGAGTATCTTTGTTCTAGGTGGCGGGGATTTCATCGTCGCTAGGCACACCATCTCATTTAGCAAAACCTCCTTCTGCATATGCTGGAAACATTCTACTTGGGAATAACATCACAACAGATTAACTTGATTTACAGTCACTGTTACTTTGACCCACTATATGTCTCTCTTGCTAAAACTTCTTTGGTGAATGAAAAACATGCAGGTGTGGACATGTATTAAAAATAACTGCTGTATCTTTTATGCTTCTAATACATATTGCAATTTATTGGTTGAAATCCTCCTGCTTTATCTTGCACTAGTTTTAGCTCAGGGAAAGCTATAAAAGGGAAAGGGATATTTCACAATTATCATTCTTTGCAAATATCAGTAGAATAAAAGTGATAGCTCCGTCTTAATGCTTATAATCTTAATGTGATTTTGCCCCATTGTGTGGAAAGCAGGAAGTCATGAATAATGCTTTGTGATTTAAAAATTATCCTTGTTACTAACATGAGATCAAGGGAGATAGAGGCATGAAAGAATCTCGTTGGTACTACTACTTCCCAGTTTTTTTCACAGATGAGTCACTTTTAGGATTTTATTACAACCCGAGATTTAAATTACATAAAATATTACCCTGATTCTAAGCACCTTTATTCATTTATTTTCGGGTTGTGTGTGTTTTGGAGGGTCTTCACCTCAGTAAGATCCAAGCAAACCTCATGTGGCATGTAGATATTATTAATGTAAATCCAACTGTCTGCCTGATTTATCCAGATAATTTTAAGCCACATGAGTCCCAGTGGAATCAGAGCAGCTTTTGAGGACATCAAGCATTTCTCCAATGTATGTTTTGGGTACTCAACATGTTACCTTTATCATAGTAGATGTTGGCATTGTGGCCTTGATGTTGAGTTTTTGAATAATCCTTTGCAAACTTTGTGTGCAGAATAATCACTTGAGGCCTTGTTTAAATGCAAATCCCAAGGCTTCTCCCTCGAGTGTAGTAGTTTTGGGTGGTGTCAGAGATCTATCTTTCTATCTATTTAATCTATCTATCTGTCTATCTCGACCTCCCTTTCAATAAGAGTCCTCAAAATCTAATAACCTCTTCACCGAATATACTATATTATGAAACTGTGCAATTATTTCAGAAGATTTCTTTTTTATCATTACTGCCCCCGTTATCTCTGTTCATCATCATCATTCTAGTCTGTTTAATCTTTTTTTTCTTTTTTTTAATAGTTTTACAGTAAAGCTGAGATTCAAGTTCCTTGTCCGTAGTGTTTATATTATGGGATGACTTCAAGGGATAATTGTACTCTTTCATATAAAAATACCGTACGAATAAATTATTATTTTTTCTTTTACTCTTTAGTATACTCTGATATGATTAGTGTTACAGAAAAAGGAGCTAAGTGTTAGATTAAAATTAGAATTATTTGGAGAGGGATCTCTAAAGCCTTTGAAATTAATTGTGAATTCTAAGCAGTCCTTTTCCAGATGCCTGGTGAATCTCTGTGCCTTTCTTCACAGAAACTTACTTATTTCTCCTCTTGTTTTTAAGAGAAAGTGTCTTTATTGATCTTTCACAAGTGAGTAGTTGTCTACATGAAGTTGAGAGTCACGTAAAATATATGGTGGGCTCTCGCCATTCCTGTTCCTATAAAATTCCACATCCTTGACCTGAGTTCTTAAAACCAGAGAACTCCCTGAGTGCATTTTCACTTCCTTTTTCTATCAGTAAGTGGATAATCAGCACCACAGACCTTTGACTTTTATGCAAATAGAGAATCTTCAGAGATACAGAAAGTTAAACACAGCTCCTTCTTAGAAAACGGATTCTCCTGGGCTTAAGGATATTCACTTTTCTTTCAAAGGATGAACCAGAGTGTGCTCAAAGGCTGTCAACAATTTTTGTCTCCTTGTTTCAGACTTTTTTGGTGTGTGGTTAGAAAAGTGATGTACTTTGATGTATAATACAGCTGTGGATAGTTAAGACTTGCAGGGTGTGATCGACACTTCATACATAATAGAGGAGGGACCCTGATGACATAAGAAGGGTCACATTTTTACAAGAAATTAACAAAATGGAGCAGGTACTTCCCTTCTTGCGCTACAAATGTAAATTTCTTTGGCATCAATCTTGCCTTCCTGTCTGTCTCATTCTTGTTCTCCTTTCTTTCAAAATATAATTATTGTGAGCAATTTAAGTCAAATCCAGCCATTAGAGTTTTCTCTTTTTTATGGTGCTGGCTCTAGAAACGAGGTTGCAGTTTATCTGTGGGCTACCTGCTCAGTATGGGTGCTCCCTTTTGTATGGAAACAATACATTTTCTAAATATAAATCCTTATACTTAAACAATTTTTTTTGTAGATGACATCAAGAGAAAGTCAAGTGGGAAAAATCATCTCATTATTACATTTAAGCATCTAGGAGGAGATGCTATCATTTGAGGGAAATGTATGTTTCTAGTCAACTACCGTGCTTAACAATGAAGACCTAGGGGCCAGAGAAGAGATTTGGGAAGTCTAGACTCTTAAATAGGTTTAGAGTCACCCTTCTGCTCACTTGAAGCCTTACAGCAGGTGGCCACTAGAATCGCTCAAGTCAGTATCAGCGGAATTCACAAGTACTTGTTATTTACCTACACACTTTATAAACAAAGAAGACTGAATCTGTGATGCCCCTCCTGGAGCTTACATTCTTCAAAACAGAAACAACAAAACTAAAATAGCTGGACTTTGATTAGTGTTTATACAAATATTAGACTGTGTCAGAGACATTGAAGGTCATGCAGATGTTGGAGAGGAGTTTGCATAAGAGGTGAGATCTTGATTCAGCCTCTCAGAGAGTGGAGGAGAAAAGAACAGGGACAAAAGGTGTGAGAAAGAAGCTGAGTGAGAACTGGCCCTGAGGAAGTACAGCCAGACACCCCCCCACACTTTTTTTAAAGCGCGGTGGGGACCAGGTTAAGTGTTGAGTGTGTAGATGAACCTATAAATATTGATGCTTGGTGGAATCCTCCTCAGAAATTCTTCTGTGGGTCCTTAAAGCTAAAAGACCAAATGTGAAGGCATGTAAGCTACTGTCCTAAGACTATTTCCTGAAATATGAAAATATACATCTTTTTCTTGTCCTTCCCTCCTCCTTCCCTCACACAGCCAGTGGGTCAGGCCCTGCCTTTTGTTGGCTGGGAATCTGTTTCTTGGAAACGGGAATTTTTGTTTTCTCAAACATCTTTTCCCCCCCAGCTCCCAGGATTGTTGCTGTAACTGTCGTGTTTTGTTGTAATGACCTCTAGAATGTAATACAAACAGAACATTGGGTAGGAAAAAAAGCCCTTTTTGGTTTACTGGTAATGTGTTTTGGCATCCTAAGTACTATATGTACTTGTGCAGAATACAGCGTGTTTCCCCCAAACTGACTTGCAGAGTGTTTCATAATCTGGCTTCATCTCTCACGCTCTGTCTCTATGCTTCCTCCTGGTGACTCCAACTTCAACTAAATCAGTTTAATGCACATCCTGAAATGCACCTTGATTCCATTTATCCCGAGCCTAGCAGCTTGAGTCCGCTTCTGCTTACCTCTCCCTTAGCCAGTCACCCAATCTCTCCTTCATCTGAATTTCTTTGTTACTTACTGTGTTTCACGATGATCTTTCATAAGATTGTAAATTGAAAGTTTAGGATCTTCTAAAACAAAACAAACAAACAAAAACATTGTTTGCTGGTTTTGTTTCCGTTGGTTTATATCATTCTTACTCCATAGATTTTTTTTTTTATTGAAATATAGTTGATTTACAATGTTGTGTTAGTTTCCAGTATAGAGCAAAGTGATACTTCATAGATCTTAACATTTGGAGGATTGAAAGACATTCTTGGAACTTTCAAACTGTCACCATGCTTCCTTATACATTCACTATTCCTTCAATGAACAAGCAACTGTTCTCATATACCTGATTCTCTCCATTTTTTTGTGAGTCAAATTAATGTGTTGAAAATATTTTGTGAAAGGACTCATAGGAGAGAGGTGACCAATGGAAGGTATCAGTAATGATTTTTTCAGGTCACTGTGCATGATTTATTTATTCACATACCTAAGCTAGAACATGTCAAAATAATTAGCTTTGAAACACTATATCCAAGTTATTATTTTGCCACCCTTATTTGATTCATTCATGTTTCTTTCTCATAATTGTTTCTCTTTGTATACAAAGTAAGGTATCTAGGCTGTTTGCAGTTTTTCTTCTTCTAGTGATAATAATTTAATGATATTAGAGCGTGTTCAGATATGTCAACCTACAATTGTCATTTTGATCTTCATGGCTATTTTCTCTCTCTGCTTTTTAATTTAAAAGAATTGTATAAGAGGATTATAGAACAAAGAAGAACCGATCTCTTTCTTTTACCACTGCAATTACAAAATTGCCTTCCCAGTGTTCTCTAGTGGCAACAAGACAAATAGAAGAGACATGGTGTCAGGGTATTTAAAAAATGAGGGGTATTCTGACCCGAAAGTACCAAACTACAGCCATGCCAAACTTGGGGGTATGATTTATAGCTCCTGGCAAATGTGTTTTTCTTTCAATTTTATGATGGCTGGACAATAAGAGGCCTTTTAAAAAACAGTTGTGATAAAAATAATATGAAGTGTTACATGACAAAGTGAATTGATGATGGGTTTTCTTACTTTTATATGTACGAACAAAACCTGTGAGAAGGAAAAAAAAAGTACATAAATTGGAGATCTTGTGTCATTTATTTAAGCCTTAAAGTCAGAAAAAGAGGTTTGAGCCACTTTTTTATGCCTTTCAGTGAATGTTCATTCTTTGTCCCAAATTAAGGAGGAATCGAGTCAGAAAGTGGAAGATATTCATAGCACGATCATGTTATGTTGTCCTCTGCTCCCCACTTTTATCCTCCCTGCCAGACCAGACATCACCAGGAGCAGTTAGTTAAGAGCTAGAAAATCGAGCTGTGAAGGACGATTGGAGGAGGAGTCTTCCTTCTCAACACTGTTTGTATCAGCAAGCTATTGCTGTGTAACCTTATTACAGCAATCCAGAAGCTTAAAATACCTCAGAGATAGGACTATAGGTTCTCTGTGTCGATGTCTGTGTAGAGAGTAGCTGGGTCACACGCCCTCTGCCTATGATCTGACAAGGCTGTAATCAAGGTGTTGGCTGGGACTTCAGTCTCACCTGAAGCTCAGCTGGGGAAGGACCCAGTCCTGAGATGACTCAGGTGGCTGGCAGAATTCCATTCCTTGTGGTTGTAGGACTGAGAGCTTAAGTTTATTGCTGGCCATTGGCCAGAGCTCACCCTCAGTTCCTTGAGAGGCCATCATGGTTCCTTGCCTAATGGGGCTTCCCAGCATGGCTCAAAGCCAGAGGAGAGAGAGACTCCAGCAAGTAGGGTGCTACGGCATTATGTGTAATCATATGATCATGGACACGCAAGCATGTGTAGCCCATCACTTTTTCCATTATTCTGTTGGCTAGAAGTAAGACCCAGGTCCTGCCCACCTCAAGGGGCAGGGAACTGTAGAAGACATAAACGTCAGGAGGCAGAGATTGTGGAGGCCACCCTAAGAGTCTGTCCACCATGGTGTCCTAGAAATATATTGATATAGAAAGAGCATCGTTCAGTCAATAAGCAGATGGCCAAGGACCTGATTAAAAATGGGCAACAAATAAAAATATTTTACAGAAAGAGCAAACATAAATGATAAATGTAGGAAAAGATCCCTAAACTTATTATTGATCAAAATAACATTGAAAAAAGAATGTTATATTTTCCCCAGTGCCTTTTGTAAAACTACACTTGGTATATCACATGTTAGCAAGTACATAGAGAAATCACTTCCATACACTATTGTATATCTAGAAAAATTCAGGGAGGAGATAATTTGGCCATACCAATCACAATTCTAAAGTAGCAGATATTTTAGCCCAGAAATGTGATACATCCTTCAGCAATATATGCGTATTCATTTTAGCCCTCTCCCTGGTAGTGAAAAACTGGAGCTTAAATGTCAGTTATCCTAAAATAGCTAAATAAATTGTTCTGTAGCACACTGTGTTACCTCTACGAAAGCATGTCCATGATAAAGGATTAAGTTGAAAATTCAAAATAGTATGTATATGCCATTCCCATTTTCATGTAGGGAAAAGTCAAGTTACTACTTTACACATGTAAAAATATCTGAAAGGATGCACACATTATAGCATTGGCGTTTAAGTGTCGTTTGACTTTTTTGTGTAACTGTGTCAAACTTCTCTAAATAAAATAATAGTTCTTAAATTGAAAAGAATAACCTGGAAAGAAAAAAAAAAGACAAGTAGCTTTTATCAGATCATGCTGATGACCATAGACAGATGATAAGATTTTTGAACTTGAAGTGACCTTCAGGTTTATAGGTCCACTCTCTTTTCCTTGTGTCCAGAGAACTTGAGTCTTGCACAAATTCATAGGGAAAACTACGGCAGAACTGAGTCTAAGCGAACACTCCTCCCATGGGAGCCCACATGCCTCTTGGTGACCCAACTCCACCTCCCCCACCCCCGCCATACCCCTGGTGTCAATAATCTCCTGACATGATCATCTGTGAGGACAGTGTGGCTAGGAATGTTCTAGGCTTAAACTAAAACCCTGATATGATCCTAGCAGCTAGAGAAGCACAGCATTCAACCTTCATACTTCTGAGATGGTCCAGAACCGCTGGGGGCACTGCAGGACCCTCAGTAGGATGGAAACATGTTAAACGATTTAGCTACTTTGTTAAATTGTTACCTGCCATAATTTTTTTTTAAGTCAGGAAAAACACAGTGCCACAATGTCACCTAGCTGGTGGTCCCTTTGTGTTCATAGTTAATATATTTTCTATCAACGATCACGTGAAGGACACATTTGTCATGGAAGAATATTTAATTCTGAAGAACTCAACACTTGAAATTCCACTACACTGAAATCTTTTATTTATTGGAACTGCTCCAATTAGTACAGTTAGACAGTTGCCTGTTTGCATTTCTTAGTGATTAGAAGCACTTGAATCATGAAATCACTCCACGGAAGTGAGAACCAGTTCATTTTTTTGATTGACCATTAATGTCGGAGGATAGAAATTGTCTTAAGTTTTTATGTGCTCAGGGTACCATTTTGGACAGGATATACAGAAATGCTGTTTTATGTGTCCGACAGCATCCTCCAGGCAGCTAAACAGTTAGGGTTCAGTCTCTATATCTGCCTCTAGTAGTATATGCCTTAAAGGACGTAAGACTCTCTCATACACTGTATCCTCATCTTTGCAAAGAGCTGTTAACTGGACTTAATAAGGATTCGATAAATGAGCACAGATAAAAAGCTTAGAATGGTACCTGGCAGTTACTAATCTTAAGTAAATGTTACAACTGTTTTATCATGGCGACTAAAATATTAGACTGTCAATTCTAGTTATGGCCACAGAAGTAACATTGGGGAAAGCCCAGTTTTGCTGGACAGAAATTATTTGTAAGTGGAGATGAATAATTTAACAATTACATTTGTATGTGAGTGTCTTATATCTTTATAAGAATCATCCTGATACTAGTTTCTACAGTTCTTTGGGATGTTCAGAATACTTTTACATTCGCTACTTCGTTGACAGATTTAAAAAAGTATATCGATTGCTCAGTTAGGTCAAGTGATAATCGGATCCCCATCATGATTTGGCCTCATGCCTCACATTTGGGTTGAATAACGTTAAATGCTCAGTACATGCACTTTGAAGAAACATGTTTTAAAGTCATTTATGACCAGGAAGCCTTGAAATGTGAAGGGACCATGAGAGAAACAATAAAAGAAAAGAGTAGAAAACTTTTTAAAATAGCATCGTCTGAAGGCTCATTGGCTGTATTCTTGACACCATGCAATGCTTTTATATTCAGAAAGAGTTTGTATATTTTTTCTAACTGCATAGTTTCTCTTAAGAAAAGTATCTGAGGTTACTTTTACAAAGAAAATTTGAAATACCGTGCCTTGCCAAGTAAGCCTTGTGAAAAGCCTGTGTAGATGAGGTCTTTGCTAGGTGGCGTAGTAAACATTACCTTTCTGAACATGAAGGACAGTCGGTGGAATTGGAGAGTCTGGAAGATGAAGGTGTGTAGAACTGTTAGGACCCTGTTCATTGACTTAAACTCAGACCCCTTCTGTAAAGATGGAGCAGTCAGTAGTGCCAGGACAGTCAGGCTCTGGCCCTTTCCTTCTGGTCTAGGCTTCCCAGTTTACCCAGTTTAGGGTCTCATCACTTAAGTGTGATTGACCATTGCATTGAAAATCCGCCATACCTCCTCCTTCTGCTCTAGGTCTGAATACCTGTGCTGAATATTCAAAGGTAGAGTCTGTCAACAGAAATAATCAATAAGCAGTCAATAATAAGAATAGAAAAGAGTTTTATTTGAGCCAAACTGAGGACTACAGCCCGGAAGCCAGCTTCCCAGATAATGCTGAGGAACTGCTCCAGAGAAGCAGGGTTTTCAGCACAATTTCATGTCTTGTCAGAGCAAAGAACATTAAACAAGCCGGGGATACATTGCTTCAAGTTTTCAAAAAAAAAACAAAAACCAAAAAAACAGATCAGCCTGTACACAGAGAGTCAGTATGGCTTTGGCTTCTGGGAAGGGAATCTTATCATTGAAGAAGGATGAGCATTGGCCTCCCAAGAAGGAAGGCATTTCGTCTTTATTTTTAACGTGGACACATTCTTTACTTCTGGTCAAGGAAGTTATTATTTAATTATCTTCTTAATAATTAAAGCAGGCGTACAATGTACGTCTGATAGACCGCAAACAGGCTGTTCTAGTCAGCATCAAATTCAAGTTAACCCACGTATAAGCCAGAATCACTTCCCCGCACCTTGATATGTGAACATTTCTTTTATCAAGTCCCTACGTGTGAAAGCCCCAGTTAGAGTGACTCAGGTACGTGCTGCATGGTGGTCTGTCCAGGGTCACGTGATCAAGACTTCCGGAACAGGCAGCCCAGGGCCCCAGTAGCCGATAGCAAAACACGAACCCTTCAAACTCAAGGGGGCCCAGTCTGCTCTCCAAGGGACCGTCCATGTCTCCCCATCCAAAGTGGCCAATTGCAGCCAACACCGAAACCTGCCGACTCGGCCACTCTGTAGGGCCTGCAGAAGAGGAGGGAGGGCCTTGGTGCTGGGGACTCAGTGAACATGGGAGCGAGTGGGTGGATGAAGTACTGAAAGGTTGCTCAGCCGGTTCCTGACAGGCCAGCCCTCTGTGTCCTCAGGTGGGGTCCTGCCTCAGGCCCCCCGCTTCCATGCCCACTGCATCTTCTCCAGTGAAAGCTAACTCCGCAGCAGTGGAACCTATGCTTCTGCAACTTAGTTCTGAATGGAGTCTGTTCCAGAGACGCCCGTTCAACATTTCTCCAGCAAGCGTGACTCCAGACCTAGGTTCTGCCTGTCACGTGGGGCAGTGGCTTTGCGAGGATGTACATCAGCAGAGTGATTTCGGTGAGGTCCACCTGAACGTGGTCTTGAGTGAGGTGCTGTCCGGGTGATCTTCTCAGGAGCTCTGGGAATTTAAGTTTTTAGGCCACTTTTAGAGCCCAGGAAAGAGAAGACATTGTTCCCCAGTGTGCAGGAGACCAGGAATATGTACTCACCACTCACACACACCGGTTTCCTTTAGCTTGAAACCCTTTGCCTCTGCTACAGGATTAACTGCTAAATGAGCTTATGCTGAGCAGTGCTGTGTTTTGAATGATGATGAGACTTCTTGCCTTGTTTCAGAGAGTAGAGCTTTACATTCTAATCTGATCTTTGCAGAATAACTCATATTCTATTTGGCTATTCTTGAAGGAGCTATGTCATCAATTAATTTTTTTTCGAGATAGAAAATAGTTAACAAAAGCATAAAACTAATGATCAACATTATATAGAAAGACTTAAGAACCAGTGGTTGAGGAATACATGGTCCATGTAGAGAATCGCACCAATATGACTGTTGGTAGTAAAATTTGTATAAAAACGAGCACTTGACCAGCACTTACCATGGCCAGTTCTCGCGCATACGGGAGACACCTGACAAATTTCAGTATTTGGAGAAAAAGGCAACAACAGGTGCCCTGATTCCACCACTTCAGAAAACACTTGATCCCCCTGTGGGTCTTCTTTGCTTATTGCTGACTAGAGATGTGTCTCAGCATATCTTTAAGCACTGTTGCACTAAAGTGGCACTTACTTTAATAAATATTTGATAAAGAAAGATGCCAGTGGAAGGAGTAGATGTGTAACATACCTACCATATCCAATTTATTCCTAAAATGACACATTTCCAACACGTGCATGCTGGGCTGAGCGTGGGGATGGCGTTATTCAAACAGGTAGTTCTGAAGCAAAATACCATCTTAGCTGGTGTAGGATGAAGGCGCATAGTTGTAGGTAAATTTCAACACATGGTGCATTTGTTTTAAAGCTATTTTTAATATTTTTTAAATTGAAGTATAGTTTATTTACAATGTTGTGTTAATTTCTGCTGTGAAATTAATAAAGTGATTCAGTTATACCTATATATTCTTTTTTAAAATATTCTTTTCTATTATGGTTTATCACAGGATATTGACTATAGTTTTCTGTGTAAAGCTATTTTTAGATTATTGGATTCTTTTGGACAAGATGAAAATATCAGTCCAAAGAATTTTATACATGTTGAACTTTATGCGTGCAGAGAGCTAAAGACAATATAGTAGTACTAGAGGGGCAGTATGAAATCATTCTATATGTTTTTAATAAAATTATATTCAAGAACAAATTGCTGTTTTTGCATTTTGTTAAGATGCCTTCACTAATTCAGTGCAGTATGTAAATAGAGGAGGACATCTTTTAAGACATTGGAAAGTAAGACAAGGAATAGACAAATTTTGAGGTAGTTACCCATATACTTGTAGATACATTGTTAGAGAAAAGAAAATCCATGATTTGCGATAGCCCCATAATAATTATAAACCAATTTTAGATCCTTATGTCTAGGAAGTTATTACCTGCAACTGAACAAAAGCTCCATTCCAAACCAGAAAGGCATACCTGTCCACTGTACAAGGATTCCTTTTTCAATCAGATTTTCTCATAGTAAATAAAATTGTTTTTTTTTGGAGGTAGCCAGTCTGCAACTTAGGAAACAGTATCGATCCCTCCTGATCACTTATCACAGACCCTTCTGGGCTACAGAGGCAGGGTCCACTC
The DNA here is from genome assembly GCF_003676395.1 of Aethalodelphis obliquidens. Classification (NCBI taxonomy): domain Eukaryota; kingdom Metazoa; phylum Chordata; class Mammalia; order Artiodactyla; family Delphinidae; genus Aethalodelphis; species Aethalodelphis obliquidens. Next base: position 7,895,709 of record NW_020837969.1, read on the forward strand.
TATTTTTTCTTTCTTCTTATTATATATTGTCAATTGTGTATACAGAGTTGATGACTGTCACGGGTTGTCGTGGTCTTTGCCATCACAACACTTGGCTGTGGTCTGTGCACACAGGATACACATTGGGGCGCATGTATCTCTTTGAATTAGTGTTTTAGACTTATTCAGATATACACCCAGGAGTGGAATTGCTGGATTATATGGTAGTTCTGTTTTTAGTTTTTTGAGGAACCTCTATATGTTCCATAGTGGCTGTATTAATTTTTCTAAGGCAAAGGAAACAAAAGCACAAATAAACAAATGGGACATAATTAAACTTAAAAGCTTCTGCACAGTATAGGAAACAATCTGCAAAATGAAAAGACAACCTACTGAATGGGAGAAAATGTTTGCAAATCTTATGCTAGATAAGGGGTTAATATTCAAAATATATAACAGCCCATACAACTCAATGTCAAAAAAAAAAATGACCCAATCAAAAAATGGGCGGAAGATATAAATATGCATTTTTCAAAAGAAGACATAAGATGGGCAGTAGGCACATGAAAAGATGCTCAACATGGCTAATCATCAGAAAAATGCAAATCAGAACTACAATGAGGTTTCATCTCACATCTGTCAGAATGCCTATTATCAAAAAGACAACAAATAACAAAAGTCAGTCTTATATTTGATCACAGAGACTTTTTGATTTCTCACTACATTGGGCAGGAATAAACTCTGTAGGTTTCAGTAGAAGTCAACAATATTTTTATGTGTTTATGTTGGTTTTTAAAGTTACATGTATCATTTAAATGCTAGAAAGAGTTCTGGAACCCAAACTAGGAAAATCAATGCTTCAATACAAGCAAATCTTATTTTCAGTGCAAGTAAATTTCACATGGATTATTGAAATTCATGCAGATGTTTAGTCAACTAACTTTATTGAACATCATGTATGACACAAGTCCTGTTCTAGTTGCCATGGGTCCAAAGTAAATGAGATAAAGTGCCTGCCCTCAAGCATTTTACATTCCAATAAAGATGATTTTTCTCAATAATGTGATCAGAATAATCAAAAAAAACACTAAAAAATAGTGAAGCGTGCTAACAAGATATTGGATCTTCAAAGAAGAATCCATGTTTCTCAGTATGCTGTTACAGTTAATAAATATAATATAGCATGAGTTTCTTTTGATTGCCCCAAAATTCTGAATCATTTAGGTTTTATGCGCTGTTTTTCCTTCTTTGTGATATCCTTAAAAGAATGAAAATTGGGCTTCCCTGGTGGCGCAGTGGTTGAGAGTCTGCCTGCCAATGCAGGGGACACGGGTTTGGGCCCTGGTCTGGGAAGATCCCACGTGCCGTGGAGCAACTAGCCCCGTGAGCCATAATTACTGAGCCTGCGCGTCTGGAGCCTGTGCTCTGCAACAAGAGAGGCCGCGATAGTGAGAGGCCCGCGCACCGCGATGAGGAGTGGCTCCCACTTGCCGCAACTGGAGAAAGCCTCGCACAGAAACGAAGAACCAACACAGCCATAAATAAATAAATAAAATTAAAAAAAAAAAAAAAAAAAAAAAAAGAATGAAAATTATGAAACAATAGAATCAAATTCCACAGAAAATCCAAGTGATTTTTTAAAATTGATATAGTCGATTTACAATGTTGTGTTTCAGGTGTACAGCAGAGTGATTCAGTTATACATATATATTATATCTATTCTTTTTCCTTATAGGTTATTACAAAATATTAAGTATAGTTCCCTATGCTATGCAGTGGGTCCTTGTTGGTCATCTGTTTTTTATATACCAGTGTGTATATGTTAATTCCAAATTAACCTATCAAATGAGTTTTCATTTGTAAAAATGACAGCTAAACCACACAATATTTACAAGGCTATACTCCAAAAATAGGTGACAGTACTTTCACTCATTCAGTGCAGACATTCATGCGATTTCACTTTGTTTCAGACACTAGGAAGAAAAATTCATGAGATAAAGTGATTACAAAGACAAAACTCCTGATTTCTTGGTGCCTACAATTTAGACTTCGTAAATCTTAAGTTTTTTTAATTGAAGTGTAGTTGATTTAAATATTATATTAGTTTCAGGTGTACAGCATAGTGATTCAGTATTTTTATAGATTATAGTCCATTTAAAGTTACTATAAATATCGACTGTATTCCCTGCCCTGTACAATATATTCTTGTAGCTTGCAGCTTCTTTATTGTAGTCAGCAAAATGTGTTTGTATTCATGCACTCTCAGGGATGAAATTCCCTGCCTAACACACAACTTCTTTATTCGGGGTCCTTGAAAGAAATTCAGCGATTTCTCTTTGAGTATCATCTAGTGTCCTATTCCAGGGTTTTATGATGCCCTTAGGGGAAGAATCTGTATCTCCACACCCTGAACCCAAGTCTCCATCCCTGTAACCTCTCCACTTGTGGTCTCACCTCTGTCTCCCAGGACAACGTAGAGTGATAATACTCCTCCTTTCATCAGACAGATCTGAAAATACTGGGAAACGGATTTTATATTCCTTACCTTCCTCTCCTCAGCTTTTTATCCCCTCACATTCTCCCCCCAAGTCCCTTGAGACTTTCTTCAGTTTTTGGCTACTGCTTTTGAGATAAATATTGATCCCTAATAACTATTTATTACACCTAAAATATATAATGTCTGCTCCCAGTGAATGGCTTTTATGGAAAATATCTTATAAATAATCAAGTACTTGTATGTCTGAGTTAACCAGGGTTTAAAGGCTACTTTTCCCCTCTTAGAAATTATTTGGTCGAGTCCACTTATCTTCCAATTCTGTATTTTCCACATATAATAATGAGAATTTTATTCATTTTCAAAGAAATGTAGTTTATAGAAGTTGATAATATTTATACAAGGGATGTGAGAATAGAAAATAAATTGTTTCAAAAATATTTTTCAGCTGTATATGTGCAAGAAAATAAGAATCTTACACATTTTTGTGCATGCCTTTGCAATTAGAAATTATAGTTTTGAATGTGTGATAAACATAGCCTACTGTTAAATATGTTTCTGACTTAAATCTCAAGAAATTAGGTCAGATAAAAATAAATCTTCCTCCCTTTCCTTCTTTAGTTTCCTAATAATTATGACAAATAGCACCCGTGTTCCAACGTTCACTCCAAAAGACTAGAATTCAGGACATTTGAATTATTATAGTGTTAGGAGAATGCCTTCTCAGTATCCCTTTATGAAACGGTGTCTGTTTTACCATATGGTTTCTGAGACTGACTGTTCTGTAGGATCAGAGTTAATTCATGATTCAAGAATGGATGTGGAGGACATTCATACTAAAATCATTTTTAAGAGCTTTTATGTAAAAAATGTGTTTAATCACTTTATGAACTTTTAATATAGGTTATTTGATAGCATTAAATCTCACTTTTCAAAGATGCCATCTTTATGTCACTCTGTTTTTGGTTTTTGTGCTCAAATACTATAGATTATAAGAACTGAAAGGGACCTTAGATTTCATTTTGTTCAGTCTTAACTTGGTGTATGAAAGAAGTACAATCTAGATGAAAAAAAAAAAGTCAAGAGCAAAGTGAAGACTAAAGTCCAGATCTGTCACTTCTCACCCAATCACAACCAGATGCCCCCCTCCTTGAAACCACAGAGAAAGTTCTCGAATTCTCTTCTGAACCTATAAATGTCACAGGCGAACACAGAATTGTAAAGTAAATCCAATCTTTGTTACATAATCGTACATTTTATCACTTTCCTTTTCAGTGAGATATTGAAATAACTTTCTAAAATGTATGATACTTTTATTTTGGTGATTGAAACTAGGAAGTTATCTTGATTTTTGAGATCCTGTAGATGGTAAATTCTCTTCTTTGGTTTTATAAAAAACAAAGCATGACATTTGCTTTGTCACAGAGTCCAAGTTGTGAATTAACATGGCATTTTCCAGGCTATTTATACATAAGACTTTATGTATAAATCTTTTTTTATGATATGTTCAAATGACACAGTCACAAACACTTTCTATTATTTCATGCAGTAGATCTATTTCTGGTAACCAAATCAAAACCGCTAGCATTTAGTGTTTGCATCGTGCATTGCCCAAAGTTATCAAGATGAATCTTAACGTTTTAAAAGGATCTTTTTTATTACATGAGAAGAGAATTATAGTGGAGGTCATCAATGACTAAATTTTGTTCAGGTAGAGCATCTTTCAAAAATTTTGTAAAGTTGATGAAGATAAAAATCATGACAACATTAGCAAAAGAACTGATATCACTTTTTGCATCTTCTGTTCTGGACGCTTTATTTTTTTTTAGCATCTTTATTGGAGTATAATTGCTTTACATGGATGCTTTAATACTCTGTCCTTCGCATAGTTTGCTTATCCTCCTCTTACAGACGAGGGCACTGATGATCAGAAAGTCTCACAATTTACCTGTTCCCAAAGTGAACCAAAGGCAGAATCAGGAATAAGTTTCAGGTCTGAAGTCCAGTTCTCCTACTGTATCCTGCTTCAAATAATAAATTAAGATGCGTCCTTATCAACTTTTATAGCATTTTTACATAGAATTACTTTCTATATTAATTTTATGTGAAAATGAACAACAACTGTTATTTCTATATTCTCTTGTTGAAAGTTAAATTGCCTTTCGATTTTTCGGTCTTGAAGGAGTAATTAATGTATGTACCATGTAAAACATAATAAATATTTAAAATACGCAAACATTTATTTCAATCCAATTTTGACCATAATATAGTTTAAAAATTCAGCTGTCAGTTGAGTAGCTGTTTCAGCCATCTCTCTTTTGGCTCATTCAGGGTAACACAATATCCTACTTGTTTACGAGAGATAACATTGACTACTATCTGAAAACCGTTTTTTAAATTAGAGTACATTAAAACTCTAGACAGAAGCCTCACTTTCTTCTGCTCCACTCAGAAATTAGAATAGTGGATTGTAAGTCCACAGCATGGAAGAGAATGAATACCACTATAGACTGGAATCTCCCCCATGGGTCCCAATATTACAGGCATACCTAGACATCAATAGGCTTAGGTTAAAAAGCATGATTGATAATATAATCCTTTGAGTAGTTTAATAAAGCCCAGCTTTTTGAGATGATAGTGGAACTGGGCTGTTTTGAGATAAAAAGAGCATCATTTCCTAGAGTTTTGCTTTCTCTCTGCCTGGGTAGAGAGGTAGATAGATGGATATAGAGTGTGATTTTATAGATAAATAGAAAAATTAATAAATAGGTAATTGATAGATAATTAATAGATAGGTAATTGATAGAAAGAAGGAAAGAAAGGAAGGAAGGAAGGAAGAGAGAGAGAAAGAAAGAGGTTTGCTTTCCTTCTACCTCACTGGAAGCATAGATAGATGATAGATAGGTAGGTAGATAGATAGATGAAAATATAGAACTGGCTTCCAAATATGTGCTAAACTGTTCCCATTGGATCTAGGTATGATCATCCCCCATCTCTTATTTGGGGTACAGTGGAGAAGGAAGACGTTATATAAAGAAAGAACAATATTCTGATATTTAGTAATTCCTTATGTAAAATATTTTCACTAGCAAATTTAAAATTCCTAAATATCTTTTATAGGATGGTAACTTATTGATCATTATGTTTTTTGTGCAAGCCATTGGTATAGAGGTGACTAGAGATGCAACAGAACACAAAATCACATGATAAAGGATATAATGGGGGTGGACAAAGTGACTTTTGAAAAGGAGCTGGCAGGTCAGTTAGTTGAACAGAACTTTATATACATGGTGGTATTTAGGATGAATTTGAAGAATGAATAATGGTTTTCCAGGGAAAACAGTATCCTTGGTTTCAAAAAACACTGTGTAATATGCCCAGAAGCATAAACTTCCTGGAGTGATGGGGAGAATGGCAAGGTGCTTGGGCTGAGGGAAGGAGCAGGTGGTGGTTAAGATCCCAGAGACAGACCGAGGCCTTTGTGGGCATCATTGGGTAGCGTGCAATCCATCCTACTGGTTGGAGAATGGGAGAAAGGATGAGTCACCGGACAGTTTTAGTCAAGAGGGAGACATGATCTAGTTTGTCCATAAACAAGCCAAAACATATCCACTGCACCTGCATAGGTGAGTATTCGAAAGCCAAGCTGTCTAATGCTTTTGGCCCAGTTGTTGAGAGAATGTTTGAAATCAGCGCGGAGAGAGCTGAGTGAAGTGGGTTTGATTAAGGAGGGTCAGCCTGGGTTCAAGCGGAGGAGATCGTACTTCACTAGCCTTCTAAAATCTCCGCAACTATTTCTGGCGTGATAGATAACAGAACTTCAGGTGATGTCGTTTACTTACAAGCTTTTGACAAGGTACCACATCAGAGACTAATGGGCAAGGGAAAGATCTGTGGAGGCAAGAAAGAATACTGTGTGGAAAATGGACTTATGGGGAAAATGAACAGTAATGGTAATCATTTATCCTTAATATAAAGAATTGGGTCAATTTGGACCACGTTCGTATTAATCATTTTAGAGGAGTTTATGTGAAAGTTAATTTTTGAATTTTGTAGTTCTTTTTGTCACATTCTATGCAATAAAAAAGTTTGCACTTATTTAATCTTATTTCAGATGTATGGCATTTGTATTTTCCTGCTTTATAAGAATCACTTTTCCTTTTTCATACTTGAATGGAAATTCATCATGAAACAAATTATATTTCTCAGCTAACCTAGGAACTCTAATTTGGCTGGCTTGGTTTATTTGTCAGATTCAATTACACAAAACTAAGCTATTTTGAAACTCTGGCCATGTTATATCTCCCTGTGATCTTTGTGTGAGAAAAATTGCATCCTTTTCCATTATTTTGGAAAGTTTAGAATGTTCCGCTTTCACGTCTGCAGTAAAGTACTGGAGACATAAGCATGTCTTTTGAGGTGTGATATTGTTATTTCAGTAGTTAGATCTTCCTTCTATACTTTCAGCCTGGCTACCTTCTTATCTAATGCTAAGGCTTCTTTAGCTGTGTGAATCCTATAACAACAGGAGAAGCCTCATTATTCATGGGGTAATGCCACATTAATGAAATATACACAGCCTTATTAACATTTGAGTAAGAAAAGTATCCCAAGGTTTGTGCTCATTGAAACTGGAGAATGAAATCATTTAAGGTCTGTATATAGATCTGAAGTATAGATACTACAATATATTAAGCTCCGTTAAAAATCAGAAATATTTAATAGGAATTTTCAAATTGCTATGGGGAAAATCATTGTCTTAAGACTTAGATATAATGATGGAATCAAAATTTCATGAGACAGTGTATAGAAAGTACCTAGTGTATTTCCTGGCATGACATAGGCATATGGTTAGGCATAAAATAATAAAATGTTAGTAGAATTTATTCATCAATACATGTTATAGCTGCAATGGCTTTATCATGATGGAGCTTATTATTTTGTTCTCAGAATAGTTGAATGATCTTATGACAAATTGTTCAGTGGAGGAAAATTTAAAAATTGAAAAGGCTAAAGAGAACAATTGTTATAAACTCAATCTAAGTATATTTTAGCCTTGATTTTTTCCTTAGTGCTGTGCTGTCTCTTTGCAAACAAATGAGAAGTAACAGCTCTTGGTCATTAAAATTATTTTCTGAATGCGAAGAGTCTATTTCTTTGATTGACTCCTGGAAATTTTTGAAGACAAGTATATCTGCTCAGTCATTTCCAATCAATGATTAATTGAACTAGCAATTATTCTCTGTAGAAAACGGTGATATCTGGTCAACTTCTCTCCATGTAATAACGTCACAAGTACAAAATGGATAAAATAAAATAGCAATTTGTAAAAGGCAACAATTCTCAAAGGAATTTGCAATGTTATATTGCCAATGCTGTCATTTGAGTTGGTATTTTTAACTGTGCTTGTGAATAAGGAAGGGAAAGATGATCTTATATAATCAACTTCAGTCATCAGAAGGGTATGTTGACAGTGTACCATATATTTCTTGGATTTTTTTACATTTTAAGTATATCTGAGTTCTTTATAATCAAGGCACATGTTAAATCCAATTCTATAATTCCTTTTAGTATTTCTTCCCAAATAAAAATTATTAGAATGATAATTTATTGGACCTTAATTATAAATTTTTTTGCTCAGAATATATTTGCTTTTCCACAGTTCTTATGTTTCTGCAGGGTGAATATAAGATTATATTTTTCAATTATAAATGTAATTAACATGTCAAGGTGGCACCTACTTATCACCTACTCTAGGGTAGGCAATGAGAGTTGGGGGTCAGATGTCCCCAGTCTCCCTGGGAGCCTTGGGGTAGCTCCCATTGGGGTCTGTAAATGAGATGTAATTGTCATTAGCTTAACAGTTAAACTTGGTCCAAATACCAGGAGATAGTTTAGAACTCTTCAATTCTAATTTTGCTAATAGTCATAGTTATCCAGTAAAAAGATTTGAATTATCATGAAGTGTCCATTAGTCTGATTTGCATTCCAGATATAATGATCATGGTGAGTTACATTCACAGGTGCTTAGTAAACATATATATCCTGTGTTTTAAGGTGTTTATCCTCTAAATGAGACTATGCATATATTTTGTCCTAAATGTCCAGGAAAACCCATAAACATAGATGCAAATCCAGGTGTTTTTTTCTTTCCTAAATATCCACTAGTATTTCACTATAAAAATTTAAAAGTGCATTCACTTCTATTATGTTATTTGAGCATCCAAACAACCTTATGAGAGAATTGAGAGCCTGTGTTTTCATTCCATTTATACAGATACAGGAAGGGAAATTCAGTAAACTGGAGGGATTAAGCCCAATTTTCTCATTTATAAAGGAAGAAAAAAAAAAATAGTCTCCAGGAATTAAATGGTTTGGAAAGACCATATGTGTGAGCTCTGTTTTTTTCTTTAAACTGGTCATCTATATGATTGCAAACATTAAATAATTGGGTGAATGACCAAAACGATGAGATAGGTGGGCCATATTTAAATTGCTTTAAACAGGAAGATTTGGTTTTGATGGAAGTAGTATGTGTAAAGCATTTGTACTTCTTCCTGACAAGTAAGCACGCAGTAAGTGTCAGCTAATTATTATCAATGGTAGCATCATTTAAGTTGAAATAGTTCCGAAATCCTTATTTCAGAGACACTTTATGTTTTTTCCTGAGTCATATTCATAACTCATGATTTTCTGTGTGTTATAGAAAATACTTTCTTGTACCCCAAGGCAGGGATGTCTATTTGCCTACACGAGATATTTTTGAGGCCATTGAAATATATTTGATTCCTTTTTGTAAAGTGAAGAAAAATGCATATTGTGGAGGACAGTTTTTGCATTGAAATATTCCAAAGCAAAGTGACTCAGTAGGTGACAAGTGGTGTGGTGTAGAGGACACAGATTATTTTGTCAAGGGCTAATGTGCTGAAAATTCTTGGTTCCCAAATTCCACGTCATAACAATAAACTACGGTTGGAGCTATCAAGTCAGACAACACTGGTATTCAACTAAAGTCAGTGGAATAAGGACATGATAAGGAACAGTTTCATGCACTGAAGGCTTTTTTGTCTGATCAAAAGACAAAGACGTTTTCATTTTGTTTCACCCTGGCTTAGAGGCCACGATGGAATTTCTAGAACCCAGAGGCTGGAGTGTCTCTGAGAAGATTTTAAAGTGTCAGGAAGATGTCTTTCTGGAAAATCCTGCAGACCTTGGAGCAATTGATTAATGAACGCTGGTCCTCTGGGCTGTGCCCTTTGCTCTGTTGATTCACTCCGTTCTGGATTGATGTTTCCCATTTCTCAGATCTGCACCTTGGCTCCTGAATCTTTGGAAAGATTGAGAAGACAGCACAAGACTGTTCCACCTGAGGAACTGATGAGCACAACAAAATAACAAACCCAGAAACCAAGAGATGGGTCGTCAGATCTACCTGGCTGGGCATATAATCATTTCATGCTCTTCCTATATGCCTAGGATTGGGTGATTGATAAATTATAGAACATTCAGTGTGAACTCACTCATTCTTTTAGTTCTAGAGTTTAGAGACGGAGGGAGTGTGGTTGAAAATCTGCATGTGGGGTGGCTAGATCCTTAGGTCCTTTTCCCTACAGCATACATGTTCTGTCTTGCATCCCTCACCCTGCCCTGCATCCCAGAAAAGGAGAGATTTGTTTTCCAGAGGAATTAAATGACAGTGCCTCTGGATTAAGGACACTGAGAACAGCAAAGGACTAAGAATAGAGAAGATCAAGTTAAATTGTTTATACTAAACAGAGAATCCAGTCCTTTTTCTCTGCCCTACCTCCAGAACATTGGCAGCTAGACTCACATGTCTCACTATCATGGACCACCATCATTTTCCCTACGCGCCTTGTACCCCTCTTCCACTCCCCACCCCTAGGCAGGAGCTTGAAGCATTCTTCTCTAGGTAAATTGGAATGATGGCCACAAAATGACTTACAAGTACTGGCATTTGGGGGGCGCTTTGTCAGAAACACGTCTTGACTGCAGAAGGCTGCAGTAAGCTCATCAGAGTCAGACTCCACCCTCAACAAGCTGAGAAAGAACTGAACGTCGTTCTGTGTTTTGCTGGATATTTATAAAGCCTCTAACACAAAAGACAGAAACTAAAACAGCCATAACAAAGGAAACAAATGTAATGGAGTAAACAGAAGGTAACCTTCCAAAATTGATTAAATACGAAGAGATAAGAGAACTCTTATATCCATGAAATGGTAAAGATGAATGATGCAATAAAAACGCTTGCTCAGAGACAAGAAGTGGCTACTGGCAATTACAACTATTGTAGCTAAATAGAATAATCAATGGATAGATTGGAAAACGAAAGCCAAAGAAATCTCCCAGGCGGTAAATAGGTAGTGAAAACTTTAAATGAAATCAAGAAATGAGCAACAGGAAATGACAAGCAATTAGTAGATTAGCAGTATTTATCAAATAATACAGAAAAATTCTAGGAAATCATAAGTTAACAGATTGAAAATGTTATCTGAGCTAAGAAAAAAAAACAGCCAAATAAAACCACATTATAATAAAATCAGAAGAGAAAATGAGAGAAAGATGTTGTATATGAGTTTTTTTGTTTGTTTTAACAAAGCAGGTCAAGGTTCTGGGAATCAAAATGGCACTGACTTTCTCACAGCAAGAGGGAACACTAGATGACTATTAGCAAAACTGTCCAAATTCTAGAGGGGCATGACGTTCAAACCAGCCACACTGGCTACCAGTCCTGAGGCTGAATGAAATTACTGGAAGATGTGTTCCATCGTGTTGAGGGGATAAACTAGAAGAGACTATTTCAAAAAACTGAAGAACCTTTGAGAATAGTGGGGTGCTAGCATACTTTCTGCAGGACACCTAGAGAGCCATCAGTCAAGGTTGGAAGAGTCCTTTGGAGTCTCTAAGAATGACGTCTTAGGCAGAAAAATAGAACTGATGGATGACTAGAGGCATGTGATGACATAAAAATTAATATTTTAAAGATTTTACAGAACTGCAGAGTTGTTAGGGAAAAATCATCCCTTTGTACACAGAAGATTGTGTGCTCAAAAAGTAAGACATTTATTCAGGAAATTTAAAGTTTTGTGCAAGGTAAGAAAGTCATCATAGTCAGCTTCTTGGCTTTTATAGTCATAATAATATGGTTGACACTGAATTTAGTTTTACCAAAAAGTGAGGTTACTATATTTGACAGTGAGAAGTGGGGAAAACATCTATAGGAGAGTTCAATCTTCTATAGGAAGTTGATACGTAGATATATAAGGTAGACTAAGTACATTATCTAGAAATGTACACTTAAATCAGAAGAAACAGCCAAATGAATGATAAATAGTTGTATTTCAGGATTTGAGGTGTCCTTTTTAATAAGCTCTTATTATGATGCAACCCGTAGATTGATGTGAATGTATTCATTTGATAAGATAATATTATCATTTTGTAATGGATCATCACCTATTCTTGCTTATGTATGAGAAGCTTGTGTACATTGAGACAAATAAGGAAACCTATCATTTTATTTTTAGGAAACTAATAGATTAAACCAATCAAGCAATCAATCAATCAAGTAATTTATGTATGTATTCATACTTTTCTATCTTTTTTATATGAAGATTGCAGGATATCCTCTAACATACAAATACTTAACTGTACACACTCCTATCTTGTTCCCTGAAGAATTGTAAATAGGAAGTTCAGCTAAGATTTGTACTTTTCTTTGATTTATCCCTAGCACACGTCAGTTGAAAGTAGCTTTCAACAGTGGGAAAGAAAGAGTGAATCAGCTAGCCTGCCAGCTCCCTCAGATGTACATTTTCACAGTGAGATCACTCTGTTCTGTTCTAAGTAAAATGCCAGAACAGTAAACACATCCGTCTGTAAGTCAGGGACATTACAGAACCAAATCAGTGTTATGCTCAAGCTCACCCATTCTTTGGTGCCCTTTATGTATAGATCGTTTATGTTCCATCATTTGAGTGTGCTACATCAGAATTTCCTAAGTGAGACAATGATCTTTAGAAAACACGAAATAGAGTTTTGGGGACCTAATAGATTTTAGAAACACTTCTAAAAAATTTTAGAAGGGATAAATATATCCCTTCTAAAAATGTCTTCATTATTCAGCAGATATTTTTAGAGACCCAACTGTGGTCAGGCACCATTTTGGATAATTGGATGGATACATCTGCCTCCTTGAGCTTACTTTCCAACGGGGAGACAGAAACAATAAACCAGTAATGTGACACATGAGACAAGTATATTTTAGTATTTTAGAGGATAAGAAGTGTTTTTTTTTTTTTTTTTAAAAAAAAAGGAAACTGTAGAGCAGGATAAGGGGAAGGTTGTTGAAATTCTAATGAGGGAGGTCATCACTTTGAGAAACTGATGTTTAAAAGAGACCTAAAAGGTTAGGTATTTAGCTCTGTGGATATCTGGGGGAAAAGCATTCTAGGTAGAAGCGACTGCTCAACCAAGGCCACATGTAGACGTCTGGTACAAGTTAGGATTTTGATGGTTAGCACATTGAGAAGCCATTGGAGGGTTTTGAACAAAGATAGACAAGATGGCTGCAGAGTTGAGACTAGATTATAGCTAAGGAGACAAGGGTGGAAGCAGGGAAGCCAGCTAGAAGCCTATTGCAGTTAGATAGGTGAACGATTATAATGGCTTGGAAGAGGGTGGTCACAGGAGAGAAGGTGAAAATTGGGTAGATTCTGGATATCTTTGAAGACAGGACCAAAAGGATATCCTGAGGCCATTGCATCCTTGTGAATGTTGACTAACAGTGTCCTAGGAAGTCCTGCGATAAATACACCAATTACATTTCACGTAGCTCTTCTAAGTTTGTGACCTCAGAATCCTTTATAAAAGATACACAACAACCGTGATTTTGTGGCACTGATGTTGCGCAGAACACATTTGGAAACGCTGTCATAGAAACCAAGACGATTTGTAAAACTAAGCGTAGCCCGAGCTATTCTCCTCCAGATAAAACCTTATTCCATTTGATTTGATATATGCTATCTAGCATAACTTGAGAGTCTCACCTAAAACATGCAATTAGGATTTTGCAACTTTCTTATTTTTAATGTTGTAATTCTCATGAGACCTAAAGAAGCAAAGGGCAGTTCTTTATTTTTTTTTTCTAAAAATATTCCTTTCTCTTTATTGAATAAACAAGAAGTCAATAAATTATCTACTTTCTTTGACTACAGGACATGCATTTTTCAGATACTTGTCAGGAGCATAGGATATATTTTCTGCGTGAAAGCTCTGCTTTTCTCACTCCTAGTTTAAAACAGGGGAAAATTACTGGTGGCTTATAAAAAAAGTTTCATTTATTTATTGAGTCACTAAATCTAATTAGGTCTATTATTCTTAAAAACTCCATGGTAACTCACAAAACCAAAAAGACTGATTCACATACATTCCATACTTGAATAGCTTATTATTATTGCAGAATTCAGAGCACTGCCTTGCTTAAGAAGCTGTCAGAATTTCTATTCATTTCAAGAGTTTATAAATTAACTGTGGGAATATTTCTGGCTAGGGTGTGCTTGGTTCTGAAAGCCTTGGTATCTTCAATTTCTATTGCAGTTTTCTCTTTTAACTTTTAACCTTCTTACACCTTTATAATAGATTCACATTTAAAAAAATAGTCTGCTGGTCACAAAATTTATTTATTGTGGTTTAAAATAAGTGGGCAAGAACCACCCAGTTAACTTTTAAATTGATATTCACAGTTGGAAGCGTTTCAAAAAATTCAAACATTAGTTTGATGTGTCACATATGTGGACTTCTGTTGAACTCGGTTTTCTAATCTCATATTGAATATATTGGCTATTTATGGACAAGATGAAGAGTGTACTATGGAAACAGAATATGTTAAGCACAATTGATCAAAAAGTAATTTAGTTTTTTAGGAGCATATATTCTAAGACCACAGAAAACCTCATAGAATTCCAGAGATAAATTTTATAGATTAAGAAATAAAAAAGTACTCACAGCTCCATAATATCAAATGAATGCTAAAGATTCTTTCTCTTCCACTTCGTGACTTGTACCATCTGTTGACATCGCACAATTATGGAAAAATAACATCTTACTAAGGAGAGAGAAGCAGAAGGAGTACTTCAAGTAAACGACTAAAATACTTCTTATAGACACCAGCTTTCTCCATTTACACTTCCATGCTTCAAGAGCTGGCACAGTTATTTGCATGTGTTTTCCAGTTGTACCATCCATTCGCTTAGCAAACATTTATCCTATTCAGTTTGCTTATAAGTTTTAAACTAAACATAATGAACCCTTACAGAGAAGAGTAAGGGGGAGGAGGCATGCTAAGTAAAGAAATAAAGCCCTAATAGAGCAATCACTTTTGCTGCGTTTTGGTTAATTTCACCTCCAGAAAGCTAAACATAATTCATCTCTTTAGTGCATTTTTTTTTCTTTCACGTGAGGATCTTTGACAAGATTATTTTTAATCTTTTACAAAGACACCAACTTCACAACCATTTTCGCGTATAAAACACTAGAAAGGTTGACAAAAGGTAGTTATGTCCACTCTGATATATTTTTCCTCCCTGAACTTATTGAAGGAGCTCAGGGAAAAAAAACAGAAGGTGTCTATTCAGTCATATTTCTGACCATGGTGACTGTGGATTTGTGTATAATTGTCTGTAAGACATCAGTTTTTAATAGCCCCCCGATTTTACCCTTTGCTCCCAATGAGATTTTTCTTGTTTAAGATTAGAGCCCTTGAACCTGGTATGGGGTGAGGATTTCAAGCCTGACTCCAGATTCCCAAGGGCACCCGATAATATTTGACATCATAGGCAGAATATCTTGCTACTGCTAGAGGGAGACAGGTCAGTATTTCCCAGGTGTCATGAAGAGGGTTTCTACATAATTACCAGATTTATTTTATCTGTATCATTCTTCATCATTTATTCTAATGCCAAATTCATATGTCTAGTGCATTCGGCAATAGTCCTAAATTAATATATGTTTCTTCTTCTCTGAATTAGGGGGCTTTCTCCACTGAATTTCTTCTCAAACTCCTAGCTGGACCTGGGGCTCTGCTTTGGCCAAGTCAGGAATGAGGAACATGATTAGGCAGCCCAAGTGGTCACTTCCATCCCTTGTGTAAAATGCTCTCGGGTGTGGACCAAATTGAGAGCCCCGTGTTAGGGACCGCCATCCTACCTGGAGAAAACACCATTAATTCTTGGTGACCACCACACGATGTGGACTGAAGCAGTGGAACAGGTTGGGGGAGAATATCTGGGGAGAAGGCGAGATCTGCACGCTTGTCAGACCTCCCCCCACCCCAGAACATTTTACTCCTAGTGTTTACGTAATCTTTGTTAGTACACCAGTCTCATTATACTGTAGGTAATTGAACACGCACTCAACAGTGTGTTTTGTTCATTTCATTTTCACTCCCATAATTTTCTGCATGTATTCTATAACTGAGTTAATATGCACATATTTTATGTTTTCATATCTTGTGATAAGCAACTGTACATTTATACTTAAATTTAATGATATTTAGATGTTTTTTAATTATGGGAATATAGATGGGACTCTTCCTTTACATTAAGCAAAAGGTATTTTATTAGAGGTAATGAGGGCCGTAAGTGTTGAGCAACTTAATAAAGAAAATAGCTCTAGGAAACACGTTATTCATCATTTGGGATGAAGTAGGTAGTTTTATTCAGGCTGATAAACAGACCACTCTCTCCGGATTAGAAAGAAGTCATCCCAGGTTTTGTATCCCTCCAGGACAGGTCACAGAGTAAGCAGTGTATGAAAACACAGTAATAGTCTGGAACCCTTTGTGTTCTGCAAGGCAGATCGTACACAGACGTATTTCTCTAATTTGAGTACATGCAGCGTTTGCCAATTTCTGTGGTGTAAATACTCCTATGACAGCCAATTTTAAGCTGCAGCTGTGGTGCCCCTGAGTATGGAATTTGGAGGAGATTAACACACCTCAAGGGTTTGTTAATCACACAAATAATAGTAAAATCTAAAATGCATGAGAAGTGAAAATCTTTGAGTATTACCTTGGTTTATTAAAATTTAATTATAATTTTATAGAACTTATTTTTGGGTGATTATTATGTTTCACAAATGACCTGCAAAATTTCTGAAAACTTCTCTTCCCACGAGTAGGTAAGAGCACACTTCAGCACACCCCCAGGTCTCCACCCACAGTTTCTGACACAGTGAGTCTGGCCTAGTGCCAAAGATTCCTGTCGCCAGCCATTTCCCTGATGATACTGGTCCTGCTGGCCCCAGGCCCACATTTTGAGAACCCCTGACAAAGAGTGACTGAAGCCCAGAGGAAATAAGCTGGTTTTCACTTCTGCCAAAGGATGGGGGAAAACCAGAAAAATGAGATAGGATCATTCTAAACCTTAGGATTTTGAAAGACAAAGGGAATCCGTGGTTCACGGACCATTTCAATCAGGTATCAATATTTTGAAATAAGGATTTCCTGAACTCCCAACATGATTGGTTAGTGTGTACAAACTTGTCAACACCAAAAGCAAAAGTAAGAGGAAATAAAAGTTTTCTCCTTAACATCAAATATGAAAAAAACAGGATTCTGTCCAGCAGTAATTACTCCTAATATTGCTATTACCCACTTGTTTCTCTTCCTATTTCCATAATGTTTGTATAGTTCATTATAGCGTATAAAGAATGCTCATATACATTAATTCATGAGTACTAATTAAGTATTTGCATTTGGCAGGATTTTGCTCTATAGTGTATCCTTCTTTTAAAATGTGTAAAACTCCTAAATAGATAAAATGTGCTTATCATTTTGAAAAATATTGTTTTATAAAAAGTAAAATCAACTGTGACTAAACTGAGGATTACTTTATAATCTGTTTTGTTGCAAGAGGTGATTGAATGCAATGATTCAGAACATCAAATGATGTCAGCTAGCCAAACTGTATACATTGAATGAAGTGATAACCTAGAATCCAACAGCCTCAGTCAGAAAAAAAATAGTTGTAACTTTAGTTACAGATGGAAAATCACCTTTTTAAAATAACAAGCTTCCTTTATTTAAAACCTGTTATCAGCACTTCTATTATGACGCTTATCACACCATGCTATAATTGATAATTGTTGTTCAAAAATAATCCCTTAAACCATGACCTCCTTGAGGTTAGGGAACATTTAATGTATCTTCTGTTTGTTTATTTTATTTTCTAATGCAAAATATTAGGTTCTTAATTGATGTTTCTTTGAACTCATACACATAGGAATACATGGAGGAAATATGTTTATGAAATTAGAAAAAGAAACAAAAAAACTTGACTCAGTTATTTTTGGTTGAGGGGCTGGAAGGATAAAATTTTTCTTTATGCCACATTCCTCTCAGTCTTGGCAGTGATTTTTAAGTTAAGTGTGCATTAAATTCAGCAGGGGAGCTTTTTAAATATCAAAATTCTTGGTCCCTGTCCCTGGGCAGTTTAATTTCATTAAGCTTAGGGCTGAGTCCTGGAGTCTGAGTTTTAATAAGAATCCCAGATAATTCTTACTGATTCAGATCATTCATAAACCACACTTTGGGAATATTATTGAAGGTAGAAATACAGAGATAGACTCGCAGCAAACAGCTATTGATCTCTATCCAGATCTGGATAATGATATTAATAAATTTAGCATCCTGTGAAAATTATATGTTGAAAGAGATTAAGTTAATTTTGATTAATGCCTCGTATTTCAATGAGTATTACCATTTTTTCTTTATCATATTTTATGACTAGTTAACAGTTATTTGTCACCAGTCACCCACAAATGGAGGTAAAGCTTTATAAGGGCACACTTCAAGTTACATAACTTATCACCGTGAATATATTGGGGTCATCAAGTACTGATCATCGTAAGATAATCATTTTGTATTTAAAAGTAATAGCATTAATCATAAAATTTTCATTTGTCATCATACTGATGACACAGACACTTCCATAAAGGTGTTTCATCATTTAGTATTTGTGAAAGGATCCGTATAGCAAGTTCAATTTTGAATATGCATTGTATTGTCCGAAAGATGGATTTAGTCAGACTGTTTAGAAATATATGTTCTCTCAGGGAGCTGCCGATTTCAGGTGTGAGGGGAAATACTTTTCTTCTAAATCTATAAATATAAAGGACACTATTATTCATTTTTTCCTTGCCATTTTATTGTTGGATCCTCTTGTTTTGTTTTGTTTTTTTTAACATCTTTATTGGAGTATAATTGCTTTACAATAGTGTGTTAGTTTCTGCCTTATAACAAAGTGAATCAGTTATACGTATACATATATCCCCATATCCCCTCCCTTTTGCATCTCCCTCCCACCCTCCCTATCCCACCCCTCTAGGTGGTCACAAAGCACCGAGCTGATCTCCCTGTGCTATGCGGCTGCTTCCCACTAGCTATCTATTTTACATATGGTAGTGGATATATGAAAGGACACTAATATTTTATAGCACGTTGAATATTCAGAGTGCTTCAAAACGTTTATTAACTATGGTGATCATTATAAACAGTCTGTGAGAAGGATACAGCTCTGAAATCCCCTGCACCAGGGGTTGTAAGAAATGGCTGCGGTTTGGGGGAAAAGACTGTAAAAAACCTTGTTAATAATAAAGGGAGAATCTTCCAGGTGACACCATGCCAAGGATTGCTCATTTTTCACTAAAAGTAAGAAAACCACATAAAACACTTCACAACCCCAGAAGTTATCCACGGGCATTTACAGGCACTTTTCAACAGATATTTATTTTTCCCAGAACATGTTGAAGGAGAATTACACCTCCAGCACTGGCCTGGCTGGAACAATTAGCAATTAAGTGCAGAAATAGCTCAAGTGACAGAAATATGGTTCATGAAGTCCATTCTTCAAAGACTGAACTTTGAACAATTTTAGACAGAGACTAAAAGTCATCATCAATCATGAGAGAAGACAGAGAGGACCTCATTCTGGATTAACATGAACCACTGTGGCGTGTTGTAGACTATCATGAACCCAGACTTAGGACAAGGAGTGATGTAGGCACAAGGAAATCATAGAAAAGGAAGATTCATGTCAGAAAGAAAGACAGTAGTTCAAGGGTGGTTGAGTAACTCACCATTGTCTCAGAGGGAGAGAATGTGTCCATTGAAATTCATCCCAAGCAGTTACATTCTTCATTTATTATTTGCATTTATTGGAGCCAGTTTTTGGCCCATTTTCTACTAAGGCTCCTGTTTTACCATAAAGTAAACACCTTGGTTACTCATCAAGAGTGCTACTTGAAATAAGTATTTGGTTGCATCCTGATACTTCTGCTGAGGTCCACGTCGGGGAAGTCGGGTCTGGTTGAATGGTGTCCCCATGGCTATTGCCTAATTGGAGCACACTCCCCCTTAAAATTGATACTATACTGTGTGAAAGTGCATGGTATTGGATGGCTGACTTCATCGTCAGTATGGTCAAAGCAATCTCTGCATTCTCTTTCCTGAGGTCCTTAGCCACTTTTTAAAAATGACAAACATGATCACGACCAGTGATATTTTTCCCCCTTAAATCAAGTAGTGTGTTTTATATTAATGGGAGTTTAATTTGTAAAAAGCACATTTTTATAAGAAAAATCATGTCTATTTAATAGATTGCGGCTGATTAATTTCTTAGTCCTACTGTTTAGCTCTTTTATTTTTCATTCAAGTTGAATTTATGTGTCTATAATGATAGAATCATAATACTTATTTCTATAAATGACATTGGCCTTCAACTCACTCTTTTTGCTTAATTTTTTAAAATCTTTTTTTAAAAGACAACTGTAAATAACACACAGTTCAACCATTCACTCACTAATCAGAATTAAAAATAATTGAAATATTAGGTGTAAACTATCACTTTTTTGTTTTGAATTGATTTAGAAAAGCATCAGCTACCTCTCAGAAGACATTTATACAAAGGACTGTGTTAAACGATTCTACCCAAAAGTGGCTTACATTCTAGGATAGATATACATGAAAATATTTTCATAATGGTAACTTGTGAATTTTTATCTGTTTTGCTCTCTCATTACGTTATTCTTCCAGGTGTTTTGCTTTAATCAAAATAAATCTTCATGATAAATTAAATCAAAACATTTCCACTAGTAGTTTAAAATAGTATTACAGTGTGAATACAACATATTTATTCTCAAGGCTTGCTCAATTTTGCTTAAAATGCAAGTTTAGGGAATACTGTGAAAAATCTTCATGTCGATTTATGGGAAACTCTAGATAAATGGGCTTATTTCCAGAAAACCATAACATTCCAAAATAATGCAATAAAAATCTCTTAATATTAATTGATGCAGTGTTTGTCAACTTTGGCAGTGCATGTTGGGTCAGATACTTCTTGTTTGGTGGAACAGGGGTGATTATCTGGGTATTTTATTTTATTTTATGTTATTTAAATTTTGTTTTACATCTTTATTGGAGTATAATTGTTCTACAATGGCGTGTTAGTTTCTGCTTCATAACAAAGTGAATCAGCCATACATATACATATATCCCCATATCTCCTCCTTGTTGTGTCTCCCTCCCACCCTCCCTATCCCACCCCTCTAGGTGGTCACAAAGCACCGAGCTGATCTCCCTGTGCTATGTGGCTGCTTCCCACTAGCTATCTATTTTACATTTGGTAGTGTATATATGTCCATGCCACTCTCACTCTATCTGCGTAATTTAGATGTTTATCAGCATAGCTAGATACCAACTTTGATGTGTCACCACTTAATATGTCTCTGGACATTGTCATATGTTCCCTGGGAGGCAAAATTGTCCCAGGTTGAGAAACATTAAATTAAAGGAATCAGTGGCTGAAGATTTTCTCACAAAGAAGACACCATGCCCAGTAGTTTTCCAGGTAAATTTCACGAAACATTTAAAGTACAGGTGGCTGCAATTTTATTCAAACACTTCCAAAGAACTGAAAAGGAGAAAATATCAATTGATACGGCCAAGGTAACTCTGATGCCCAAACAGGTAGGGACAGGATAGGAAAAATCTCAGGTCATTATCTCTTACGAAGGTAGGTGCAAAAATCCTGAACAAAATGATTTACAAACTAAATGCAATGGGATATAAGATGATACTATGACTCAAAATACACTCAAAATAAACTCAGAAAATTGAGTTTATTCCCAAAATGCAAGGGAGGTTTAATATTTGAAAGTGTTACCATTTACCACATTTACAGATAAAGCAGTACACAGAAGCCGTATGATTACCCCGATAGAAGCAAGAGAGGTAGTTGGTGAAAATTTATACTCCTTTATGGTGACGACACGGGGCAAAGTAGGAGCAGAAAGAAGCTTCCTTCAAGTGATAAATTATACCAGGCTTGCTATTGAAAGCATATCTAAAAGTATATCTACTAAAAATCTACAGGAAACATTATTTTTAATAGAAAAACATGGTATTTTATTTAAAGTCAGAATTAAAAAAAGATCTCTGCCGTCACCTTTTCTAAACTTATACTGAAGCTCCCTCCTAGGGCAAAATGGAGATATGAAAGATATATAAAACAGTTTCAGGAGCATGAAGCAGAAAATAAAACTTTTATTATCGTTAAATGATATAATTGCTCACACAGAAAATCCACCGTATGTACTAATTATTAGAAATACAAGAGAGTTTAGCAACCTAGCAACAAATATGTATATCTGTAATTCTGTACTTTAGCAGTAATTTTTAAAATGTAATTTGAAAAGCCCCCTTTAGAATGGCAATGAAACAGAAATTGCTAGGAATACATCTTCTAATAGATTTACAAGACCAATGTTGAAAATATTAAAGAACTTTAATGGAAAAGTCATTTAAAAATCTAAATAAATGGAGACGTCTTATATGTGAAAACCCAGTATCAAAAATATATCAATACTGTCCCCCAAAATCTCTAAATTCAATGTCATTCTGACCAAAATACCAACAGGAGATTTTATTGGACTTGATAAGCTGAGTAAAACATATTTGTGAAAGAATCATGTACCAGCAATATCCAAGGCACCCAGGAGGCAGAATAACAGAATGATAAGATCTAGATAAAAATATTTATTATGGAATTATAATAATAAAGCAGGCACATTATTAAAGCATGGATAGACAGACCAGCATGACGTAGTAGAGATGCCACATATATATGGCTCCATGGATCAACGAAAACAGAAGGGATCCTTCAATAAATGGTATTGAGACAACTGGTTATTCAAATTTTTAAGAAAAGATATTAAGATTTCCATTTCAAAACATTTAAAATTATAATTAAATTAGGCTAAATTTAAAGACGAATATGAAAAGGAAACTTTGAAACTTTTAGAATAAAATTAAAAATATGCTTCCTTCACATAAGAATTTCTTAAATAAAACACAATCATCAAGGGTACTAATCACAGCAGAAAAGTACAGTTAATAAGTAGCAGTTAAGAAGTTATGTTCATCGAAAGATAACAAAGAAATATAAAGCCAGAACTAACCAGCAGTAGGTATCCCCGAGGAATGTAAGTGACAAGTGATTTGTACAGAAAACATAATCATTCCAAGAAGAACAAGCACGAGAAAACTCAATAGGAAAATGCGCAAATGTTGTGAATTGACCTGTTAAAAACGAGGAAACCGAACATAGCCAGTTAGTGTATCAGAGATCCAAATATTCAACCTCACCAGTAATCAGGACAGTGCAACTGAAAACCTTAGGTGCTGTTGGATGCCTGCTAGATCGGGAAATCCTGTACCCTGCAGCAATGGCACATGTTAGAATAGATGCTGTTTGGTGAGAAATCCTATACCATGCTCATGGAAGGATGCACTGATACTACTATTTGGAAAACAATCTCCTCTTTTAAAAAATTCAGTGCCCTTGCAATTCCACTAGTAGGGTATATATGTATTCCTAGAGAAACTCTTACATATGTAACACCAATTTCCCATTAAATAACATTGAAAATTCTTTGGATACTTGTACGTTAACTGGGAAAATATCTCTGCCCAAATTACTGTTGTCTTATAGATTTCCTGAATAAAATCTGATGAAGATGATTAGCATAATTACAAATATTTCACTGTTTGTAGAAAACAAAGCAAAATGGTAGATACCTTCAGTGAATTTATTCTGTTGAATTTTTTTCACCCATTTTATTTTATTCAACACTTACGTATAAAATAGAGATAGATGCACAAATGCATCCAAATGCTCACAGATCACTACAGTAATATGAATAAAAAGTCCTGTAGCAAATTTTATAGTATTCACAAAAATACTGTCGCTAGATCAGAGCTCTTATTTTGTTGAGTGATTTATTAGCAGTCAGATGACAGAGCCACTGATGACTTGCTTCTCAACCCGATTCATATCATGTGAGGAAAGTAAAGTGTTAAAATATGCATGCGTGTAGGATCTGTCTTCTTTAAAGAAACCGTTCTATTCCCTGATTACTAAATAAGCCATGGCTTTAGTTCAAAATGTTATGTCGAAATAAATGTGGAATTGGAGGTATGTTTTCATTAACTAGGATCATCATCTAATTAACAGCTATACACTTAACAATAACACTGGTATGAACATTACTGAATATACTGATGTTGAATTGTAATCACCCTATGCACATTTCACCTTTGGGGAGAGGGAGTGAATAACTACTGCCTTGCTTCCAGTTTAACTCAGAATCTAAATGTAGAATAAATTGGGTGCATCCTTCCTGAGACATAGATCTAAAATGTAATGTTGTCTCCAGTGATACAGATTCAGTCATGTTTCATAAGGACAGACTTTGTTCCTCCCCAAGAAAATCTCAGGGCATCGCTGCCATATTGCTTCTGCACAGACTCTGTGGAGAGCCACTGGGCAGACGTCCAGCCTGTCAGACTACCCACCGTCCAAAGCCATCCTAATAGACAGTGTCTGATGATCTGTGCATTTGTCATTTTGGAGATAGTTCAGAAATGGTAACTACAGCATCCTCAATATCTGTTCCGAGGTTTAGGTAAGTTATGTTATTTGAGGGAGGCTGGGGGAAATCTTTCATCAGCTCTTAAGACCACACCTTAGAGGCAGCAGTCCTTGAAAACTCACCAAGATGGGGTTAGATCCATACACAGACTCCGTTGCACAAGACCAACTGAAAGGGCTGCTCAGTGCTGAGTATCAAAGTGTTGACCGAAAGCAGCTGGAGTTTTGCCTTAACTCAATTTGACTCAGAGGCTCCTGGCGAAAGCTGGACACCCCAGTGTGCATATGTTGCCAGCAGCTGTGGGGAAGGATTATGGCTGACAGGAAAAGGCTGATTTTGACAGGAATCCACTTGGGCTTTTCACAAGTCTCTACTCCATCTCCAGGTCCTACTATTCCTGTCCTCTTGTCTTGCACCTCCCTTCCAGGAGATTTTTCTAATACTATATTCTCTGTAGAACATGGTCTTTTTTTTTTTTTTTTAGGAGTCTGTGGGATTCCCTGCAAAATTTTGCTTCCCTTTTGAGTTTCAGTGTCTGATCTTAGAATCCTCAGAATTGGGTTCTGCTGTCTAACCTCATCCATCACCACTCTCTAATACTCGCCTTCTACCCCAGATGGCGTCATCCCTTCATTACACCACCCACAACCTGTCAATAATTTCCCCCCGTGTTTTGGTTAATACCAGTTTACCTTGAAAAATCTTCTTTCCTCAAACTCATTCAGATATGCAAGTTGTGCCAGTTTGTATTTATCACATGGAATTTCCTCTCCAGAGGTTTCTTCTGGTTATTCTAGTCTTCATTTTTTACTTGCATTTTTACTCAGTATCATGTATTTTTTCTTTTGATCTCCCTTCACCTTTTATTTTGCTTTTTTATGACATTGGTGGTTTTCTTTTTAAGTTTTGGTTAAATATACGTAGCATGAGATTTGCAGTCTCTACCATTTTCAAAGGCATGGTTGAGTTGTGTTAAGTACATTCATGTGGCAGTGCAAGCATTACCACCAACCATCTACAGAACTTTTTCATCTTTAAAGACTGAAACTCTCTAAATACTAAAAGCATCTCCCCATTTCCCACTCCCTTCAGCCCCTGGCAGCCATCATTCTACTTTCTGTCTCTATGAATTTGCCTATTCTAGGTACCTCATATAAATGGAATCGTATAATAGTTTTCTTTCTGTGACTGACTTATTTCACCTAGCAAAATGTCCTTAAGGTTCATCCGTGTTGTAACATGCGTCAGAATTTTTAAATTACCTTTCTATTTATTTCTTGTATGTTAGTTTTGTCTTCTCGAGAGGATTGTAAACTCCTTTAAGTAACTGCTTCTAATTTTGAATCTCTCATATATTCTTTGTGCTTTCACAAGCTCTGTGAGGTATTCAGTTAGTAGATGAGGATGTCAAGAAAGAGTGAAATTATATTTTGAAAAGTTTGAAAAAGAGAATTTTGTAATTATCTGACTAGGGTGTTGGGCAATTTGAGGACCTTTCTATTTACCCTTATATTTCAAGTCACAGACACCTAGCTTTTTCTTGATCTCCTTTGCAAACTTTGCACTTACCTCTGAAGTCCTCACAGCACTGAATCTTCAAAGCTGTTAGTGCCCCTCTTTCTTCTATAATCTCTTGGTCTTTAGAATATCCTAGCTACTAAAGATTTCCAAATCTAAGTTCCTGGACTTGTCTTCTTCATGATTTCTCAGCACTACAGATGCCTAAACCTCAGCAGAATGAAAACTTGAATGTATCCCCCCTTCGACTCCAAATTTCCTCACGACTGTCACACCTTCACTTCTGACTGCTCAAGGCTTTTGACCTCATTTTTGACTCCTAATTCTTCTTTACTTTCCAAATAAAATAGCCAACAGCTGTCTTCAGTGTTTGCTCCTTAATGTGTTTTCTCTATTTCCATAATCAATATCTCAGCCCAGTCCTCCATAATCTCAATGACATGTGCCTTTAAGAGTCTGTGGTTTTTTCATCTCTTTCTGGTATAACCTGGCTTCGATTTGCTCCAAATACTGCTGATGCTAAATCTCTCTTGGTAAGGGATGGGTTTTGTCACATCATTTTCTTTAAGAACAACTTACAGAAGTTCTTTTATTTGCATCTTGTACCAAGATAGATACCTTCAAATATTTTAAGGGGTAGCATATGGACCAGATATGAGACAGTCTTCAAAGTTCTAGACAGGATAACTTGGATAACATTGAAGAAATCACTGAGCCAGTTTTTACTTGCTGTATGGAATATGTATTTGTAATTACTACTGGTGTTTATAAATGTAATCGGTTACAGGAAAGTGATACTTTTCAAATGAAGGGGGTCTTGGAAAATAGATACCCAATGAAGAGCTTACTAACTGGGTAGCAGTGGAATTAACCTCCAGAATTCCTTCAAATTATGAAATATTGGGACTCATGTAAGGGCAACATTTACATTGAGCAGTTAATCTCATATATCATAGTGTCGTGACTTGGCGTTGCTCAGGGAAAGCCAAACTCTGCAGAATCTTGAGAGCATTTTACTTCCCCTGGAATGGCCTTCATCAAGCTAGCCTCATCCTGAATGGACCCCCGTCATTGGCATTGCTCCTTTCCAAGGAGCTTTCATCGAATGGCTTGGACACAAATAAATTTTTCACTCTCTTGGAATTCTTTAACACATATTATCATAACTTTATGGTACTGGTTAAAACTCCCTAGCTGTGTCATCTGTGCATGGCATTCCTTCCAAGCTACGTTTATTAAGGTCAGTAATGGGAATCTCTGCTGATTTTGTGTCGGCCATATTGTCTATCCCAATGTGATACGTAGTGCCTCAAATGTGCGTATTTGATGGGTAGATTGGGAAATGTAGCAAGATGCATATTGGAACATTAGTTCTTGATGACTTATTCATTAGAGTGGAGTGACGTTTTTAAATATGTGAGAATTACCAATCTATGAATTACTTTAATAGGGGAAAACAATGAGTTTTAAAAATGTGAATTAAAATTTTATAACTTAGTGAGCACTAAGTGAATTCTGCTCATTTGATGGGGACAGTATAGATATATATGAATTAATGTAGCCATAATAAGAATACTACCAGCTCATAAGCAATGAACTAGGAGGGCACAGAGAAAGTACCAGGTCGTTCTATCTGTAGGGTCAGGCAAGGGGTAGAAGAGAAATTACCTTGAACCCTAAGGATATTGATTCAGGTGGAGGAGAGAAGTGATTTCAGAAAAAAAAAAAAAAAAACAAGTAAAATCTAGGATTTAATAGATTACAATACTCATGAATCAAAAGCTAGGCCAAAGACAAACGTTAATAACTCAGAGCTAAGAGACTTCACTCTGCTCTACATTTCCCCTTCAACGGTGTCTTACTGCTTCCCTGTTATCCTTCTCAAATACTCTCTGAGTAGGGTGGCCAAGAAAATTTTCCTAAAAATGAAATTGATCAGTCAATATCTTGCTTTAAAGGCTCCTATACCCTAACTCAGTATGCGTGCGTCATTTGTTCATGGGAAATAGGCATGATGTGATGTAAAATTTATTATAATTATAGGACAATTGTATTGAGAAGCATTTTGGAGGGTTTTTTTTTTTGAAACTTCTAGTATGAACCCATCACACTTGAACTTTTTTCCCCAGAATGCCTAATGCTTCAAAGTCCAATGAAAATGTTCTTGAAAATCATTGAAAACTATTTTCAGCTCTACGATTCCCTCCAGAGCTTCGCTGAGTAGCCAAAGGTACACAATTCTGCCAACTTCTGTATTTCTCCAGCACTCTCTTAATTAAGTGTTGAGGTTAGTATGCAAATGAGTATTTTTAGTTATTAACCCAAGAATCTTTGTTGCCGCTGCGAGGGATAAAAGTTTAAGAATTTGAAATTTCATGCTTTTTTGATCTACTATTCCTCCATCTTTCAATGCAAAGATTATTTTGTGGGGAATGAGTCACAAATGCCAACAGAAGAACTTTCAAACCACCATGCGGTAAATGAAAGCAAAATTTAGAAAGGTAGATAGCCAACACTCGGGAAAGAGGAAGGTAGATAAATAGGCAGAAGTGGTGTTAATAGTTTCTTTCAGTTGTGAACGTGGATTTGCTCTGTTTTCACATTCTATATTTTGTAGTGTGTGTGCATGTGTGTATGTGTGTGTGTGTGTGTGTGTCCTTCTAGGTCAGATCACACTTATCTTACTCTGCCCAGCCTAAAACGTCAAGACATCATTCACACACCCAAAGAAAGCACTGTTCTATTTTAAACGGGATGAAATAATTCGTGTGCTTTTATTTTATGTTTCCTTCAGATGCTCTGACACATCTGGGGTATTTAGAGGACTTTCCTTCTCTTTGTTCTTTTTTTTTTTTTTTCTCTTTGTTCTTTATCGTGCTGACAGAACAAGAAATTTGGTCCAGTAGGTTGCTAACCATCATTTTTGTCACCATCCTGTGCTTTGTAAATCTCTTTTTATCCAACACATCAGTACGAACATTTCAACCTGTAGGAGTAGCCCTGTAAGAAAGAATTGACTGCATCACATAGAATATGTGTCCTTTTTGCTCTTTTACAAAAACAAAGAGTAGAACGTCATATTGATTTCATGAATCATCTAATAGGGAAGACAGGGCTAAGCCACCTGGTTTAGTTTTAATTTTAAAAAAGATTTTCCTTATATCAAATATATATATATATTTGTTAATATATATTAACATATATATGTTAATAAAGCATAAGAGGAAAGAATAATTTGGGCACCAAAAGCAGTATAAATTCATATTCAATCTTCATATGATTGTGTGTTATATTTACTTGGTAGAAATGTTTTGAGAAAATAATAATTTTTTTTATATTAGTGTGCTTCTAGGGGCCATACATATAGATGATTATAACATGGGTTTTATCTAGTTCTATTAACAATGCTGTTTAAAGAATGACAATGGAAAATATGGTAATATTTAATAATGTCAATAACCTGCTCTTGGATTGAAATCCATCCACTAGGCCTGTGGGTAATGTACAGTATTGACATGTATTTTAAATGAGGTGTCCCACAGTTAGTTCTACTTAAGCTACTTAAAATATTCCACCTCCAAACATTTATTTGGAAAGGTACAGTCTATAAAGAAGAAGTATGACTGGAAAAGGGGAGCACAGTTTATAAGTCTTATAATGATCATGCATTCTGGATAAAATCCCTCCTCCTTTATTTCTTCTATTTATATCCATTTCATCATATCTTCAGTTTTTAAAGATTATATTTCTGCCCACTCTAAAAACCTTCAACAGGCTGAATTATTATTTCAGTTTCCCCCTGGCCCATGTTCATTTATTCACAATCCCAGGCACACATTTTGCAAATTAAAATTCCAAAGCTAAAACAGTAAGTTCTCTGAAGATGTGTTATCTATGGACGTATGTTTATCATATGGAAATGTGATGGATTCCTGCCTCCCAACTTCCATGGTTTCAGGATCTGGACGTAGCCAGGAAGATTATGTAGAACAGGACAGAAACCATTTTGTTCATAGTAACTACCTGTACTGCTTCCTGTGATTATTTCAATTTCCCTCTGCTGTTTCTCTGATTAAGTCTTCATTCCCTAATGCATTGCACTTTGAGTTCCTATTATTCTTGGCTGTTTTGCTGGTTCTTGTGTGAAACTGCTGAAAAGGCAGCGCAAGTACTAACTGTTCTAAGTGACAGTGTGACATCCATGAACATCCCCCTGGAAATGGAAGGCAGCACATGAGGCAGGAGCACGGCTTCCCATTGGGTGAGAGTGGAATCTGAATTTGGTAAATAGCGAACCGAGCGCTCACTCAACGTACAATTCCTATTCTTGTATCCTTCTTCCTAATCAAGAAGAACTTAGATTCTTTTTCCATCAAATTACCCTCAGTTCATTTCTCAACCTTATTTTACCAAGACATGAAAACCTGTAGGACTTTCTTCTGTAATTTTAATGGTGATACCAACCAGAGAGTTTGAATCTACATATTTGAACATCAGGATAAGAAGAGCTTATGGCCTTATTGCTTACAATATTGAAACCAAGAAAAAATTGTAACTATGTATACTGTTCATTCATTCATTCACTCATCCATCCATCAGACACATACTTGGCTGCCTAGTGTAGTGGACTCAGGCTTTAAAGACATAGTTTCATATTTCTAGTAGGTTACAGTCTCATTTCAACTAATGAGTGAACAGTTACAATATAGAATGATAGGGCTTTAGAGCTGCACGAATGGGGGTAGGGAGCATCCCTGTTCAAGAGCATCTCTCTAACTGCAGGATACAGGGAAATGCCTAATGAAACGCCTGCCCGCGCTCAGTCTTGGAAAACAATTATGACCTGATGTTACCTAAACAGTGAAGGAAAGTGTGAGACAAGAATCTTTCTAGGTCCTCAAAACACCTATAGGAAGGCAAAGGGGTGAGGGAGCAGGGCATATTGGGGAGATTTTAAATCCTTTTTATGTGACTGCAGCCTGGTCATAAAGGCATGTCCTGATATGAGGCATGAACACTCTGTCTCCACACATGTATACTGATAACCTTGGGCTCTAGATGGACAGATGAGAGATGTGTAGACAGCCAGATTATAGATTATATAGATATATTCATAGATGGAGGATAAAGATGATAGATAGATAGGTAGATAATAAGTAGATAGAAGATAATAGATGATGGATGGATAGCTAGCTAGCATATAGCTGATGTATAAATAGATGATAGATATATGGATAGACAGATGATAAGTAGGTGGATAGATAGATGATGGATGGATAGATGATAGGTAATTGTTAGGTAGATGAGAGATGATTGTTAGATATTAGATGAATGGATAGATGATAGGTAGACAGACAATAGGTAGGTAGATAGATGATAGATGGATGGGTCGATGGCTAGATTATAGATAAAATAGATATATACATAGAGAGATAGATTATATAGATGGTAGATAAATAGATGATAGATGATACATTATAGATGGTAGATGATAGCTAGATAGATGATTGTTAGATAATTGATTAGATGTTGGCTTGATGGGTAGATAGATGATAGATGATAGATCCTTGTTAGGTAGATGAGAGATGATTGTTAGATGATGGATGGATAAATAGATGATAGACACATATGATTGTCAGATTACAGACAGACAGACAGAGAGATAGATGGAAGGATAGTCTGTATTTGAAGACAGCGTTTCTTGTGCCGTGTCCTGGTCTGCACCTGGTTGCTAGTAGTGATTCAAGTCGGTTCCCCACCATCTCTCTCTAGCAGCTTTTTCTAGTTTACCTGACTCGGTGGAGAGTTTATGTGAACACAGGCTGGGGGTTTTCAAAAGCACACAAAAACATAGACCATCTTTTTAGATTATTTATTTTATTTGATGGTACCATAAAATTACATTTCACATTAAGACAAATAATTGTAAATTGAAAACATAGGGCTGCAAAATAATGTTGTTGATGTGGGCAACTGTGTATTGGGCTATGGAAAAGCAACTCTCAGGGGAGCGTTTACTCTTCTTCACTGTGGGGGTATTTGGATGAAAATGTAGGCCAGGTCTTGAGTGGGAGCATAAGGCAGCCTCTTCCCTCTCTTGTTACCAAGGCTTCTAGGTAACTGGCCACCAGCTTCTTTCCAAACGTCTCTGCTGAGTCCCCAGTGTGGTCTTTCCCAAACCTACTTAGAGCCTGAACTCTCCACTCACACTGACATGCACCTGCCCCTTCATCTGCTCATTCATTTATCCTGAAAGTAACAAATAACCAGATAAAAATAAATAACCGTGGAGGTGAGAGTTGCTACAGGGGAGCAGAGAAGAACTTGACATGCTTCTGACCCTGATGAAGTTGAAAAACATAACAAATGAAACCTCCTATTTAAACTAATGCTGCTCTGTCCAAATCAATCTTTTTTTAACTTATTTAAAAATAAAAATTGTGTATATTAAGGTATGCAACATGATGATTTCATATACATATACCTACGGGAAATGACTACAGTCAAGCTAATTATTATCACCTCACATAGTTACATTTTTTGTGTGATGAGGCACCTGAAATCTATTGTCTTAACACATTTCCAGTATTCAGTACAGTATTTTTATTATTTTGTTGAAATATAGTTGATTTACAATATTGTGTTAGTTTCAGGTATAGAGCAAACTGATTTGGTTATACATATATATGTATATATCAATATTCTTTTTTAATTATTTTCCGTTACAGATTATCACAAGATATTAAATATAGTTCCTTGTGCTATACAGTAAATCTTTGTTGTTATCTATTTTATGTATGGTAGTGTGCATCTGTTAATCCCATATTCCAAGTTATCCCTACCAACCCCCCTTCCCGTTTGGTAACCATAAGTTTGTTTTCTATGCCTGTGAGTCTGTTTCTGTTTTGTAAATAAGTTCATTTGTACTATTTTTTAGATTCCACATATAAATGATATCATATATTTGTCTTTCTCTGACTGACTTCATTTACTATGAGGATCTCTACGTCCATCCATGTTGCTGCAAATGGCATTATTTCATTATTTTTTATGGCTGAGTAATATTCCATTGTATATATGTACCACATCTTTAACCAGTCATCTGTCATTGGACATTTAGGTTGCTTCCATGTCTTGGCTATTGTAAACAGTGCTGCAGTGAACATTGAGGTGCGTGTATCCTTTCAAACCATGTTTTTCTTCAGATGTACTCCCAGGAGTGGATCATATGGGAGCTCTATTTTTAGTTTTTTGAGCAACCGCCATACTGTTCTCCATAGTAGCTGCACCGATTTACATTCCCACCAACAGTGCAGAAGGGTTCCCTTTTCTCCACACCCTCTCCAGCATTTATCGTTTGTAGACTTTTTTTTTGTGTGTGTGTGTGTGTGTGGTACGCGGGCCTCTCACTGCTGTGCCTCTCCCGTTGCGGAGCACAGGCTCCGGACGCACAGGCTCAGCGGTCATGGCTCACGGGCCCAGCCGCTCCGCAGCACGTGGGATCTTCCCGGACCGGGGCACGAACCCGCGTCCCCTGTATCGGCAGGCGGATTCCCAACCACTGCGCCACCAGGGAAGCCCTGTAGACTTTTTGATGATGGCCATTCTGACCAGTGAGAGTTGATACCTCATTGTAGCTTTGGTTTGCATTTCTCTAATAATTAGCGATGTGGAACATCTTTCCATGTGCCTGTTGGCCATCGGTGTGTCTTCTCTGGAGAAACATCTATTTAGGTCTTCTGCCCAGTTTTTGATTGGGTTATTTGTTTTTTGTTCAGTATTATAAAACTATGGTCTCATGCTGTACATTAGATCTCTAGCTGTATTCATCCTACACAACTACATCTTTTTTTGGCACGTTGGTATCAATTATTTTTTATTTCACCTAAATATATGGACCTCACATCCAGGTCCCTTTAGAAGACAGAGAGGAGGGCACATCTGTGAATTTTTGGAAGTTTAGATGTCTTTCCGTCACCGTCCATCCATCCATCACCATCCATCCATCCATCACTGTCCATCCATCCATCCATCACTGTCCATCCATCCATCCATCCCTGTCCATACATCCACCCATTCATTTCACACACAGCCCAGGAGGATGTGATGGAAGCAGCCCTCAGGCTAGGTCGGGAAATGTTCCGTTTGCTGCAAAAGCTCCTGTATTATTTCTGTTAAAGTGCAATTTTTGAAAAGTACTTTTTCTTTCCGTCTTGAAGTCACAGAACAACTGCTGGCATTTACTTACCTTCTGCACCGTCAGTTCTCTCCTTGTTGGCTTTGAAATTAATTTTCTTTATCTTGACACAAAGACCCAAAATATGACTTTCTTCCCATAGGAACAGACGGTGAGGAGGCAGCAGAACTTACAGTTTACCAAAAGGGGGATACTATATTTAAACGGCATATTAATACATGATTGTACAGCTGGACAGATTGTGTTCCTCCGAGAGAATGTTGCCTTTGCTTTTCTAAAATTCACTGGTGCTGTCGTAACATACTTAGTGGGAAAACATGGCTAATAGGAAGGAAGGGAGGGAGGGAGGGAGGGAGGGAGGAAGAGAGGAAGGGAAGGGAGAAGGAAAGAAAGTAAGAAAAATTAACACTGGATAGATAAGAGATCAAGGCAAGGATTAAAGTGATGAAATACTTCATGCTGCTAAAGAAAGCACATGTTACCTGATTCCTTAGAATGAAAAAGAAAAAAAAAATATTTTATCTCATCAGCAACGAAATATATTTATAATATTTTTTAAAAATACTGTCTCTAGGGGCTTCCCTAAAGGCGGTTGAGAGTCCGCCTGCCGATGCAGGGGACACGGGTTTGTGCCCCGGTCCAGGAGGATCCCACATGCCGCGGAGCGGCTGGGCCCGTGAGCCATGGCCGCTGAGCCTATGCGTCCGGAGCCTGTGCTCTGCAACGGGAGAGGCCACAACAGTGAGAGGCCCGCGTACCGCAAAAAAAAACCCAACAACTGTCTTTAATGCGCATTTTGGCTAGATACATATAATGTACCTATAATTATGTCCTTCAGTATCAGCTGCAGTTTTGAGCCATAGCAGAAATTGATATTAGTATGTTTTGGGGAGATGGAAATGACCTGTAATTGAAGATTTGAATTATAGAACAGAGAGGGAGGATTACGAGACCCTATTAAATAGATAAAATTTTATGTTTAATCAGTTTGAATGTGTTATTTTAAGGAGAGCACTTTAAACTGCTTGTTTCAGGGTTAGTCCATCGTGTGCCATTGGTGTTTCCTATCTCAGAGTCATTCCTAACTACCAGTGCCTTCTAAAAATGCAGAGACATGTCCATTTGCAAAAGTACTGGTTCTGTTTCCCAAAATACTGGACAGGTTTCCAAGGCAAGACCGTGAGTGACAAACTGAGAGTTTTATTTTCCATTAGCTTCTAGATAAATGCTTTCATTTATAGTTCATTTTAATTGAGCTATGCTTAATAAAGTAGTAGATTATTTCTGTTCAAGACAAACTTTCAGAGAGATTTTGGAAGCCTTTGTATCTTCAGCTCCCAGAAGGAACAGACTCAGCATGTGGATATTCTAGTCTCTGAAATCAGACATTGGATGTTTTAGTTTTCTCTTCTAGAAATATGTCAAGTGTGTGGTTACTTGATACCAAATGTTACTTTTTAAAACAATTTAAGTAAAAGTCAGTTTTCTAACAGGAGGTAAGTTATATTTAAAGGTTTCCCAAAAATGAAATGAAGGGAACAAATTCAAAGTTTACAGTTTTAATTATAGCAGAGCTCTGTCTATGGATTTAGTGAATCTATCTAGATGCAACAGAGATGTGATTGAAAGTTGAAGAATTCCAAGTGAAAATTGCTTTAGTAAATGCAGTCATGCTGTTGTTTATATACCAAATGTCAGCAATATGCATTAATAGCTCTATTAAATAATCCCTCTAATTGGTAGTAGTTTAAATTTTCTCTGGATGTGAGTAGCTAAAGCACATCGGGTAAGGCTTTGCTTTCTCGGTATTGCAGGGTGCAGAGAACATTTGTAAAACACATATACCCCTGTAATGATCAAGAGAGTTAGGGCTTCTGAAAAGACCCTACAGATACACTGCGTTTAAAAACGTTTAACAGGTTAAGATATTTACAGATGCCTTCTGAGTCTCACCAGGCCTTTGTGGGATAATCCTACTCCACAAATTGCTTATATGTTTAGAATGTATTGGGAACAACTCAAAAAATGAGCTTTGGTTACTTTTCCTTTACTTCATCTTAATAGAAATATGTACATAATTTCTTTTTTGAAGGGAGGTGGATCATAATCTTTCTTGTGGTTGCATGAGAAAGAGAGTTTATTGTGTGCAGGGAGCCGGCCATAGTGTGGGCATTTCTCTTTGGCAGTACCCTCCACGTGAAGGCTTGCCTTTGCACATCTTTATGAGACGTGCTTCCATGATGCTGGGAGAGAAGAAAAAGGGGCTGGGAGTTGGACATGGGCAGCAAAATGCATCCAGGCAGCAATGAGGTTTGTCAGTTTCACCCACGGTTTATTGGCTACAATAGGACATGTGGCCATTCCAGCCATGAGGGAGCTAGGAAGTTTATTGCTCATATGTTCCAAAGGGAGAGATGAACTACTTCTCTGTGACCTGCAGTAATGGCCGCCACAGAAATGTTCATAACTGAAGGGGGAAACCAATGTTTCAATGGAGGGGAAGTAAGCTATCCTTTTATCTATTCGTTCTGTCCAGATGATTTTATGCAAGACATAAATGAAGGTAAAAATAATAAAATAAATTATACTAGGCCAATGGAAAATAAAGATGTTTATATAGTTGCCTGAATCCGAAAGTGGATTTCCATGGACCGACTGAGTCAGGGAAATTTAATGGCAGATTTACTTTTTCTCATGCCTCCTGTGGATAATCCACTTATCATCTGAATTTGTTTTCATTGTTAACTCAAAGTTCACGAAACATCTGTAAATTTGCGGTCCTACAGGATGGTGAGCCCTGTGCTATCTGGTGGGATGCATAAAAGAACTAGACGCAGAATCTAGGAAACTGTAGGAAAACTTTATTAAGACATTAAAAATACAGCCTAGATGTATGATGGTAGCAAGTCAAAGAAACGGAAATTTGCAGTTGAAATTTTTTTTTCTTTGTATCTATATATTTGTCCACACTTTCTAGACCACGTAATGTCCTGTCTCCAAAACTAACAATTAACTAGTATTATCCACAATATATGTGACCTAAAAATTGATACCTGGGGTAGGAAATATTAATATTGCTGGACTTGGCAGGAACTAGTCTTTGGAGAGACAGGTGATAAATGTAATTGTATTCTGAGCCTTGCCAATCACAGCAGGGGACCTTAAACTAGATAGAAAATGTGCTGAAGTGCGGAATTGGCTTACTCAGCTGTACCCTCGACTCAGCCTCTAACAGTTTTCAGCGCAGCTGTGCTGAGTAAACTAATAAATTAACAGTATGTCAGATTTCTCTTTAAGAGCTTATATAACAAAGTTGTATATGTACATGTAATGTGCATATATATATATTCGATATATATTCAATATATATATACACACACATATACAAACTCAGGATTATTATTATTGTAATTCCATTATTAGATTGTAGTGGTCAGAATTGGTGTTCCTATTATACATGATATTTTTTCATAAAATCACTAATTTCAATATTTGTATGATTAATTAGCACAAAACATCTAATGTATGAAAGGGGAGCGCATGTTGGAATTGGGGAGCATCCTGTCGGTTCCTGTATTTTTTATGACATGAATGAGGACCTGAAGTACATAAATGCAATTCCCCCCACACCTGCAGGGGGAACTGGTTGGTTGGATTCGCGGTGATGCAGGGCCGACTGTAAATTGCATGTTAGGTCACAGAAAGGCAGAATCAGATTGGTTGGTTGAATTCGCGGTGATGGAGGGCCAACTGTAAATTGCATGTTAGGTCACAGGAAGGCAGAATCAGAGATGGGACTCAGATGCGGTCTTCTCTTACTTTGCCCAGTGGCTTTCCCTTGCTGCCATGCTCCTGGGTCCCTGTCTTCATTCTACTACCCAGTTCTTAACATTAATGAAATAATATTTCTGCCTGCTTAACAGTGAATTACCGCTTTAGTTAGGAGCTAAATTAGCTCTTGAAATAACACCTTCACTTCAGTAGCTGGAGAATTTGCTGAATGGCTGTGTTTAGCATTCAGACTCCAGGGGCGATCTTCTTGGCAGTTAGGAACGACGTGGCTAAGGAGGTGACGTGGCGGGTGGCGGGAATCTCCTGCACTTTGTCCTTTGGCTTCTTAGTAAGCCTGGCTTGTGGTTTAACATGATCTCATTTGTGAAGTGTAATCTGCAAAGGAAAAGTGAAACAAGCTGAAGACTTCTGGGAGATAAGAGGAATGATGTGTTGGTTAAGTGAATGAGATGAAAGATGTGACAAAGGGTTAAGTCATTTATAGACAAATGGACTGAACACACGTGGAAATGAACCTTTCCCTCATCTACACGAGGTCAGCATTACCCAGTACTTCTGACATACCAAGACAGGGTTTCCCTGTAGTATCTAAAATATCTTATTTCACAGCCCTATACGTAGTTTAGAAGTATCTTTGTGAATAAAACTCTTTGATTAGAAATGCCTATTTCTTGCAGATCTCTTACTTTAAAGGAGTCCTTTATTCACTGTTTTAGTTAGCTAGGGCTGCTATGACAAAATGCCACAGAAAGGGTGGCTTAAGCAATAGAAACGAATTTCTCACAGTCCTGGAAGCTGGACGTCCAAGATCAAGGTGTCATCAGGGTTGATTTCTCTTGAGGCCTCTCTTCCTGGCTTGCAGATGGCTGCCTTCTCTCTGTGTCCTCAACATGGCCTTTCCTCTGCATTCATGTCCCTCTGTTGTCTCTTCCTCTTCTGATAAGGACACCAGTCCCATTGGATGAGGGCCAACCCTAATGACCTCATATAAACTTAATCACGTCTGCAGAGTCTTTATGTCCAAATACATTCACGCTCTGAGATGCTGGGGATTGAGACTTCAACAAATGAATTTTGAGGGGACACAAGTCAACCCAACTAAAACCTTTAGAAATGATGGACACTTGTCAAGCCCTTACTGTGTGCCAGATACTTTGAAAGTGCCTTTGTGAATAGCCTCATTTAATGACCACACACACCTCACCTGTGAAATAGGTGTTATAATTGTTCCACAGACCTGAAGTTCAAAAAGGCCAGTAACTTGCTCGAGTTCACATATTCATTTAACAAGTATTTCTTTTTTATCGAGGTAGATTCGACATATAACCTTGTGTAAGTGGAGGGTGTACAATGTGTTGATTTGGGACACTCACATACCTATATGATCACCCCCCCTTGTGCTAGCTCGCACCTCCATCTCTTCAGGTAATTATCTTTTCATTTTTGTGGTAAGAACATTTAAGATCTACTCTGCACGGCTTTCAGGTATATGATACTTCTTACTGTTACAATTGTAACACCATTGTGACAATTAATATGGTTAACTAAAACTGTGATGCCATGCCTTAGATCCCCAGAACTTTCCATCTTCTAACTGCAGTTTTTATACCCTTTGACCGACCTCTCCCCACTTTCCCCACCCTCAGCCCCTGGTAGGCACCATTCTAGTACTGAGTTTCTACAAGTCTGGCTTTTTTAGATTCCACATATAAGCCCTATCTTACAGTATTTGTCTTTCTCTGACTTCGATCACATAACATCCTCAAATATTTCTGTGCCCCTACTGTGGACAAGGAATGATTCTAGCAGTGGTAGCTGTATCACTAACAAAACAGGTCAAGCATCTACACTGGTTGTGTCAGACTGGACAGTGAATAACTAACTAACTGAATAAGTCAATATCAAATGAGAAATATTCTGAAGAAAAACAAAGCAGACTGTGTGTTTTGAGGTCAGAGAAGTGTGTTCTGATGAGGGGATGCCTGAGGGAAGCAGGGGAGTGAACCTGCTGGTTGGCATCTTGCTGAAGATCGGTCTAGGCAGCGCACAGGGGAGTGGGAGCCCTGAGCTGGGGTGTGCTCAGCAGGCTTGGGGAAGCTCCAAAAAGCCAGGGTGATGGAGCAGAGTGAGCAGAGGAGAGCGTCCAGGAGAAGAGCTCAGAGATGCATCGGGGGCCAGGACTGAGGAGCATCAGACATCAGTGGATGTTGAGGACACTGACATCAGACATTTGCCCATAGTGACTTGGGAAGCTACTGGGGAGCTTTGAGTAGTCTTCTCTTTGAAAGGATCACTCGAGACGTTGGATGGAGAAAACTTGGAACACTGTTTTCGTTCCAGTGGAGATTGGTGGATTGGACAGGGGTGGGGTCTCTGGTGAATCTTGGTCAGATTCTCGGTGGTCATTTTCTGGCTGCGTGTTGAAAGATGTGCTGAAGAGTCTGAATAAGAGGGGAATTGAGTTTGAACCCAGGGTTTTGAGTCTAAGCAAGTGGACACATGCATCTGCGTATTCCTGTTCATTTTATCTTCCAAATATGTCACATCTGACAGTGTTCCTCCATTGTATTCCCACGACCTTGGCTCACAATCCCATCACCACTTACCTAAAACACTGTACGAGTGAAGGCATCCCTGTCTATTGCCCTTTCTGCTCCAGTGCAACTTTGTCAGGATATTTCCTGGAGCCCAGCTCTGCCATGGTGGTCATTGCCTCTGCCCAAACCCATCGCTCTCTGAGAAGAGGGTGGGACCCACAGAGGCTGGGCAAAGCAAGCCCTGAACCTAGGACCCCAACTCTGGAGCGCGATTTACAACTTTCACGTTATACTCACTGACAGTTACTGGGCCTGTCTTACAGGGATTTAAGTTAAGATTAAATAACAGTGCTGGGAAAACAGTAGTTCGTTCTTAGATATAGTCTAAATAAATGTTAAAACCAAAGGGGGACCCGCCTTATACTGAACTGTACCCTTTGCAGATTCCTGCTGTGGTGGGTCCTGGTGCTGTAGTTTGGGCCCAGAAAATATTTCAGCATCTGTATCTTACAGCCTCTTGTATCACTAAGCCCTTTCATCAAAAGGCATAATGAAGAATGCCTTTTAGATACACAATATCTACTCCCCTGTAGCTTCTAAGGAAGAAAATAGCATGTCATGGCTGAATGCTTCTTTTCATTCTTAAACTTGGGTTCAAGAGAATGTTTTCAGAGTTCCCCAAAACAAACATATTGTTGTTTATTATACCAAAAAACTGGAAAATGCTTAAAGTCCACTGGGAGCAAACTTTTAAAATAAACTTGGAAACATATATTAAGAGGAATGCCATTCGGCCATCCAAAACCATGGAGTGGTAGTAAATGTACCAGTACAGACGGAGGGCGTGAAAGCATTGGTCAGTGAAAAAGTCAGTTGCAGTGTAGATTCAAAGTCCTGTAAAGTCTGCTTTTATTAACTAGGACAAGACAAAAACAGAGACAGAAAAATGTCTTTCATAATTGTTTTGCAAGATGAAGGGGTTATGCACTTGTTTTTAATTCTATATTTTCTTTACTGTTCGTGTTTGATTTTCCCCCTGAACCTATAAACTTTTGTACCTCAACGAAGTGGCTAATTCAAAACGCAAAAGGTAACTCAAGTTTCTGTACTCACATGAAAAAATTATATCCAGTTTTGAGATCCCAGAGCTTTAGGTAAATGCGGTCACTGGCATTCAGCTTGAAAGAATGACACAGTCAAACGTGCAGCTGTCACAAACCGAGAAGATATTGTGACAGTAAAGCGCTCATGGCAGAGTCAGAGGAAAGGCTACCACACAAAATTATGGGTGTTTTATTACTTCCTTTAGTCAGAACCATAAAAAAATTCATGTTTACATCTGATACATCCATTTATTCATTTTTTCCACAAGAAAAAAATAAATGTAATAGCGGCCTCCTTCCTTACCCTGCAATTTGAATATTTCAGAGCTGATAGGCCTGGCTGTCTTTTGGATTTATGATACGGGAGTCTCATGCATATCAGCATGGACGTAATAAAGCATGACTTTTCGAAAACTCAGAACCACAAGTCCATTTTTAAAAGCATTTCTTTGTTTACCCACTTAGCTCGGTTTACGAGCTCTCACTTTGATTCTCATTAACTATAAATAAATTGCTGAAACCGTAATAGGAAAACAAAATATAAGCCTGTGACTGAGAATGCATTAGATGCACAGGGGAATAAAATACATAAATATTTTGTATTTACAGGGGCAAAATTGGATACTGTTCACGTGTAAGAAATGCCAGAACACACATGTCAAGGAAGGGAAGAGCACAAGCAAGAGGTCATTGTGTTTCATGACTTTCATGGTTGATTTTGAAATGATTCCAAGTAAACTGTACAAGAAATACATATTCTAAATAGGTACCACAATGTGCCTTGTATTTATTTAACTGCTAAAGAAAAATCAGATTTTAAACAGGAATCAGACTACTAAGGACCCATTATGAGCAATTCAATGACTCTCTGCTGGTGTCTGGAAATTAACCTTCCAGGGGAATTATTGGAGCCCATTCCTCAAACCAAAAGTGGGCCACATTGAACAAAATCATAAAGCTGGAATGGACCATGTTTTATTCCCTGATGTAGCCCTGTTAGGACTGTTCTTTGTGGTGTCCACAGCTCAAGGATTGAACAATCAGAATTCTAGCCCTACTCTGTCTTACTAGGTCTCCACCTCAAGGTGGTGTCTTGTTTTGACATATGAGACATTCAAATAGACAAATAATAATGCAAAGTACTTGATATATGTGATTGTTTAAGGCATTCATTCATTTGCTCATTTATTCCACAAATATTTATTGAATCTGTTTATGTGATGTAGGTAC
The DNA here is from genome assembly GCF_003676395.1 of Aethalodelphis obliquidens. NCBI lineage: Eukaryota > Metazoa > Chordata > Mammalia > Artiodactyla > Delphinidae > Aethalodelphis > Aethalodelphis obliquidens. The sequence continues at coordinate 7,938,561 of NW_020837969.1, forward strand.
TACGGCGGATGCAAAGTTTATCAGACTTCAGAATGTAGATAAAGAGATTGTATTTGAGAAAGAAGATTTGGGTTCATATCCCAGCTTTATCTTTCACTAGTTGGGGAAACTTGGGAAAATTACTTTTCTTCTCTGAACTTCAGAATCCTAATTTGTAAAATGGATATAGTGTGATGGATGTATCAAAATGTTTGAGCGATTCTTTTTTTAATATTCTATTTATTATTTATTTATTTATTATTTATTTATTTTGGCTGCCCTGGTCTTATTGTGGCACGCGGGATCTTTAGTTGCGGCATGCGGACTTCTTAGTTGGGGCATGTGAGCTCTTAGTTGTGGCATGCGTGCGGGATCGAGTTCCCTGACCAGGGATCACACCTGGCCCCCTGCATTGGGAGTGTGGAATCTTACCCACTGGACTACCAGGGAAGTCCTTGAGTGATTCTTAAATGAGATTATAGTTATGGAGGTTCTTTGTAAGTTTTACAGTTGTTATTATGTTTGCTATTAACCATTTTATCGAAAATACCATAGAGCTCTTTCTCAGTACAATAAAAATACAATAGAAAAAGTTCAGATCCTTACGAGGAAAGCTCATGTTGCATGAGATACTTAAGATATTTTGGTGATTTATTTTAATAAAATTATGTAACACTATCTTTGCAACAGTCTTACCATGGTCACATAGGTAAAAATACAACTTACCTCATCAGGACTCAAAGTCAATCATTCATTGGTATTTAATGAATTGTTGATTCACTATTCCATGTAGAAAGTGTGTGTAGATTTTTGTTTGTGTACTTGGCTTGTCACAATCATGAGGGAAGGGGCATGAGGTAGTCACCATCTCCCCCTCTCCCACTTTGGTTGAAATTTCAAGTGAGCTGAGATGTAGCAAAGGACAATGAATTCTATTCCAACACTTTCTTGAAATGAGGAAATATTAATTATACTAGCATGGGATTAGAGTAAATATTATAAATATATAATACAATGATTTTTTTAAACTTTGGATGCTAGCATATCTGATATTCTCTTATTTCAAATCTTATTTAAGATTGTTCTCCCAAGGTTTAAAATTCTTAGAGTGTTTCTGAAGGAGCACCTGCCTTTTAGCTTAGGTAATGCTAAGGACTTTGCTACGTACAGAGGAGTGTATTTCTGTTTCAGAAAGTACTTAGTGTGGCATTTCCCAGATTTGGAATTAGAGTGATGTGAGGGATGTGAGACCTTGTGGAACTTAGGGAAGACTCCAGTTAGGACTGCAGCTCAGCAGAGACTTGATAAGGGAATCAGTGGAGTCACTGCTGTATTTGGAAGGAAATACCTCTTGGAGTGACTCTGGGTACTTCGGTAGCCTCCTTTTAGACTCTGGAATAATGTAGGACCATTGAAACAAAGAATGCATGTAATGTACAAGAGGAGGATAGATAATTTAAAGATACTGCAGGACAGTTATTCAAATTGTACCATTTTAAATGTGGACAAGATGAGACTTCCCTTGTATTTGCCTATCTTCTGTTTAGAACTCTATGCATCACCTTCATAGAAAATAAATATGCTCTGGGCCCTTACAGAACCAGAGTATAAATGGTTTGGCCAGTAGTCAAAAACAAATCAAAATTTAAGATGAGAAGCAGCCATGCAAGCTATACTAGGAAGCTGTTAGGTGTTCTTATTACTGAATGTATCTTTGATCTTTAATGTCTAAATTTTCTCATATAAGACCTTTGTTTTTTGCAAAGATATTTTGGTCGGTGTACACAATCAGAAACGCTGGGTGAGATGAGGTAGATCAGGGATGGGTAATACAACAGTGATGAGTGGTGTCTAGTCACCTATTTATTTATACTTGTAGTCGTATCACAGGTATTTATTATGTATATACTCTGCCATCAGAACTGAGGATACAACAAAACACATATGTGTGGACAGTGTATAGACATTCCTATTTAAAGCTGATCTTGGATAACATATACTCCCATACATTCACATGACATATGTTTAGTGTAAAACAATAATGATTGGGGGGGATAGCTCTGGGAGATAAAAAAAGAATTTATACCAGACTTCGAACGATCCTGATCGTATGAAAATGCATTCAGCTCTCCCATTCAGATGGATTGCCTCTGTTGGTATCAGAGGCATCTGAATGGAGGATGAGAAAGGCAGTGAGAACCAGCTTGAATGTTGCCCGTTTCTGACCCTCAATCACAGTGACAAGTTTTGAGAAGAGGTTTAAGTAGCTTCATCCGTGAGTCCTGAGAGAAATGATCTTTTTGCAGAGAAGTTTTCTTTTGAAAAAGGGAATTTTTATTCAACTTGATTTTTAAGTTATGACTGCATTTTCTAAATTCATCATACCAGCTTTTACAGTGTGCTTTTTCTCTCTAAAAACATTGATATCAATTTTCTAATTTTCCCCAGTATGGACTCGTTCACTTCAGTCAGTTGATTCCAACAATTATGAAAATGATATTATTTATAATAAATTTGAGTACAGTTGGGAGCGAAAACTATGACCCGGTGAAAGAGTTATGCTTAATTAGCATCAGATTCTTAGGAAAGGCAATGACTCAGCATTACAAATATTACAAACATGAGGTGGGAATTTGCCTAATAAACTACTTCATTTTATTTGGATTTTGCTTTCTTTTTGTCATTTCCTGTTATTTTTCCCCTACTGTGTCGTTGATACAAAATATGAAGAGTAGTGATGTTGAATCATTTCATATTATGACAGTATTTTAGGAATGATATGAAGCTAGTATAAACTTTCACTGCTTCTAACAAAGTCAATGATGGCATGCTTGAAATGTCATAGAATGGCTCATAGATAATGTAAGTTGAGTCTCAGTGAGTTTTTGTTGTTATCCTGAAAAATCTGGCCACATCGCTACCATTCCAAAATTATTAGCACATTTATTTTTGCTAAAACCCAAGAACCAACAAAGTTTTTATAACAAGAAGAGGAATGTGGCATTTACATCTAAATTTTGGTTCTAAATATACATAAATTGCAAGAATTATTATTGGGTCAAGCAATTATCCTGAATTATAGCTATGACTAAATTACAATGTGTTTGAATTTCAAGTATATTTAAACTTTACAAGATTTGTAATATTACATAGGAGACTTTAAATCAGTTAATTCATTTATGTGCTAACCTTTTATAAGTGAGCTGTAAAATGTTGCTCAAATACATAAATCGTTATTTTCTTTATTAAACTATTGCCTTGTTGAAGGCAGTGGCTTTGTTATATTCATCCCTGTGTCTACAGGACTAACCTTATGGTTCATATATTTTTGGTGCCTACATGATAGCTTTAGCTTCAAGTCATAACAAGAAAAAGCATCCACGCCAACCAACCAAACACACACACATCAGAATCTCACTCAATTACTTCTGGTAATTATTTAGTCACCTTCGATACATTTTTTAAGACACACTTTTTATTGAGTGATAGAAATTTAAATTTCTTAGGTTTGTCCGTGTGTGATGGTCTCTTCTGAGTTACCTTTTAAAATATACATAGATACATAAATTCACGTGTGCGTCAGTCTTATGAATAAAAAGTTTTTGATGAATTCGTGAAGCAATTCAAACAATGAATTTATTTCACTGAAATCATGGGATTGGGTAAAGAAAGAATTTATCAGTTTTTGAAGTAACCTGACTCGACCGTGAGTCTGTACCTTTGTGTCTTTTAAATCACAACTTTGAAGTTCTCATCTAGGTGTTGTAAATTGAGTTTTTATGTTTATGCCCGCCTCCTTTTCCTAAGAAAGATTTGCGCAGAGATACATATTAGGCAGGGGGGTAGGAAATGGGTGATGAATCAAGGTGGATAGGAAGAAGGACTCGGTGGGCAGGGTCTTGTGTGGGAATGGGCAGCAAGTTTGGAGCACCTGGAGTGAAAGGAACGCCTACATTTGGTGCTGAGCTTCCCAGGAAAGGAAGGAAGGAGTGGAGGGAGGGAGGGAGGGAGAGACAGTGAGCTATAGGATTTGCAGAGCTCATAAATACAAAAATAGTTCTCTGGGGCAGCCCAGGTGCTGTGGGCACAGAGCCGGTGGTGAGCTGTGCCCCTCTTTGCCTCCAAGACCGGTGTCCCCTTTGTAAGAAACCTTCCACTGTGGCAATCACAGGATGCCCAAGAGAATTTTATTCAAAGGAAGAATTCTCAAGGGGGCAGTCTTTAATAGCAGTCTTTAATATAATAGATGTTTGAGAGTTATTTTCATTTTTTAACAGTGCTAATTTACTTACAATAGTAAAACCGGAAAAGACCTTAAAGGTCACCAAGTCTAGCATGATACAAATGAATACCTCCTTTTTTCGGTCATTTCATCTTTGTATCACACATGTAGCAATACTCATTTTCTTAAACATACATTTTAATACATTTCCTGTTTCCCTTTTCTGACGATAAATCTATTCTGAATTCCACCTAATTTTCGAAGTCCATCTCAAATGCTACAATCTCCAGAAATCCTTTCCTCCACGGGCTCTACCCCTGAACTCTGGTTCTGTCTTGCAGCCCTTTTCTTATTCTCATTTGTATTGCTTGGATTTGTAATTGGACGTCTGCGTTCTGAGGATCTTCACATCCTTTGGACTCTCCTGGAGCCTGTGCTCCTGGGGATGCCCAGCTGAGTGTCCTCACCTTGGCAGTGCTTGGTTGACCATCACCAGTCAAGACGTAATGTTGGGGCTTCCCTGGTGGTGCAGTGGTTGAGAGTCCGCCTGCCGATGCAGGGGACGCGGGTTCGTGCCCCGGTCCGGGAAGATCCCACATGCCGCGGAGCGGCTGGGCCTGTGAGCCATGGCCGCTGAGCCTGCGCTCCGCAACGGGAGGGGCCACAGCAGTGAGAGGCCCGCGTACTGAAAAAAAAAAAAAAAAAAAAAAAGACATAATGTTGATGAAAGATAGCTATGTGATTTCTTTCAAAAGTAAAGTATTCTAAGATTTTTTTCTGTTAAATGCATCGTCCACCTTTAATATTATTAGTATAGCACTCTGTTAAGATTCCAGATTGCAGGAGTAGGTTCACATTGTGGAAATATGTTCCCTGGCGCCTTTTGCGGGTCACAGTGTCACAAAAGCTGTGTAACTTCAGAAGACTTGCTTACATTAAATTGTCTACAAAGAACAATGTTAGACTCTTTCTGTAAAATATTTTCGTGAGAGGTTATTACAACAGAGTTTCCAAGATAGGACAATCTGATATTTTCAATTCTGGGTTTCGTATCTTCCCAAGGTCTTCTATTGAGTAGGGCAGCCTTTGAGTATCACATACACTTGCTCTTTCTACACAACTGTCTTTAGGCTTCAAGTCTCCATGAGTAAGAAAGCAAACGGACCTTACAAATTGCAAAATAATCTTCGCTGACAAACAATTGACTCAAGCAAGTGAATACCCCATAATATGCCCCCATGCCTGCTGACTCCATCACTGTGATCCCTTGTTCAAAGAGCTGTGCCATGATTATGAGCTGCCCATCAACAACTTCAACTTTGTCTGCTGGTACTACAAACAAGTTCTTCTTCTGATATTAGCCCGTGTTCTTCTAATCCTAATGAGTGAACATTCTACTGCGTTTCACAGTTGTGGTCACATATGGGGCTGCTTCAAAGCATCCCCATGGAGAATACTCTACTTTCTTTTATAAAAACATTTTTATGCCCTGAGTTATCTTCCTGATTTCATCAGACACCCGCTGAAAAACCACCTGTCTTCTTGGCATCCAGACATGTTCTGAAGGGCTGGCATTGCCTTTCGAGGGCAAGTGCAGTCAATTCTATGAACAACTGTCAACAGGTGTGGAGATAACAGGAGCCAGGCCAGGAACGGGACTGGCAGAAAAGAAGAGCTTCCTGTAGAATCGATGACACTTCCAGTTTTATACATGCCTCCTGTGACGATAAACTCCTGCCTGCCACCTTGGGTTTACTGAAGAGATCCGACCAACTCAGAATAGGCAGCATGCCACTCTGACAGATGGGTCTCAGCGTGGCCAACATGCCCAGCATTCTGTGCATCAAGTGTCTCTCCTAGAGGTTGAGTCCCCGCCAGGATGATCCAAATGGATGTCTGTCTGCAAACCGGGGCATGATGTGCATGGCATGGTGCTCTCATTGCACTGCTGCCAGGCGGTAACTCCCACATGTTTCAAGGTCCAGGCAGGGAGGCTCGGGGACTAAGATCCCAGAGTTGAATTGGACACATTCGTCATCCAGCTGTTTCTGCTTCCTGCCCTCTACTGGGGGTGTAGGTCCACGAAACCTCAGAGCTGTGCTCCTTGACATGGGTTCTCCTCCTTGGAAACTCGAAAAAGAAGTACTTGCTGGTTATGAGGAAAGGAAGATTATATGAAGGTGTATTGTTTCTTCTTTATATTTGACAACTCAGTATAAACATTGTGATGCATAAAATATGGGTAGAGTTGGTAACTGTTAGACTGTATGGAATACAGTTTATCAACAAATAGCCTTTCACCATGACATTAAAGAGATCTGCTTTTGTGGGGAATGGGGTGGGGTGGGGCGACTTATGTTGATGAATAGGAGAGTTTGTGCTAGATTTTTCTTTCTAAGAATATGAACATATATATATACACACACACTTACGTGTATATATATACACACACACTTATGTATATATATACACACACACTTATGTATATATATATACACACACACACTTATGTATATATATACACACACTTATGCGTATATATATATACACACACGTATGTATATATATACACACACACTTATGTATATATATATACACACACACACGTATGTATATATATACACACACACACTTATGTGTATATATATATACACACACTTATGTATATATATACACACACTTATGTATATATATATTCACACACTTATGTGTATATATATACACACACACACTTATGTGTATATATATATATACACACACACACACTTATGTGTATATATATATACACACACACACTTATGTGTGTATATATATATATATATATACACACACACATATATCTGTATACTCATCACTGAGTATACAGATTTTTTATTCGTCAGTTTGCAAACACATGTCTTAAGAACTGACTTGGCCCAGCCTTATTAGCTATGAGGGACTGAAAGCACCTTCAGAATATTTACCAAAATGAAGGACAGTAACTTTTGCCTGATAATATAACATGAAACAGAAAGTGCTGTCTTCTTTGCATAAAATGTTCTTGTTGTATTTTCTTGGACTTGGGATCAGGGCAATGTGAATATTCCATGCTCTTCTGTTGATCTCAGTAGGAGCATATGAAACAGTAATGAGTCCAGCTTCCAGAGGGTCCGCAGGCCTCTTCTGTCTCCTGCATTTCCCATAGTTTGCTGTAAGAGGAGAACTCACTCATGACATTACATAAAATAAATTATGTTATGGTCTCGAACGTGAGAATATCTAATCTGTATTATTTCTTGCCTCTTAGAGTTCTTTGTTTTGGATTCATGTCGAAACAGAGGATCTGCTAGAAAACTTGCAAAAGTAAAAAGACTCTTCGATTTATATTTTCCAACTTTTTAAAACGAAATGTTTCTCTTCCCTCCCCCTCTGTAAATTCATCCTATCATTCTATAGATTTTTAAAACAAATTATCTTATCTATAATACTGTAGAATCACATTTAATTTTTTGGGGGGGGCTTTGATGTCCCTTAGTGGAAGAAACTATATAGAAAATCAACTCAAATAATCATCCACAAGTTTGCAGTCTTTCTCTCTGCCTAATTTAGGTATCCTCTCACCATCTGTGTCTTCAGGAAATGTTTTTAAGAAAACACCAGCATCCCACCTAATCTATGAAATAATAATTGCTGAATTTCTAGTTTAAAATCTTAATTGGATACAATTAATTAGAGCCCAATTTTAATGGATTCCTTTGATAATCACATTAATTAAGAAGGATGCACAGTAATTGGGTTCCATCCAAACTATCATATCTCTCCAGCTGCTGGCTGGGTAAGCTCTTCTAGTTACGAAGCCCCAAAGAATATGGTGGAAAGGTTGGCGTGCCATTTGGCAGTGTGTCCATAATTCCAGGAACACGTGCACTCTCCCCTCGTTCACAGATTTGTCAATGGCTCTTCCTATGATTAATTACAGTCAGGAAAAGTAGGAGACTGGAGTTCTGATCTGTAGAATGCACGTGGTAGACCTGAAACTCAGTCTTGGCCCAGCAGCAAATGCCACCAAGCCTGTGGGTTGGAACCTTATAAAATGAGCTGTAGATGGGTGTGTGGTGACACCTCCCCACGGGGCTTCCGTGAGGGCAGGGCTTGGCTTCACATAAGGCTCCTGGGACAGTTTCCATCTCTGTTTCATGCTGGTAAACGGCCAGTCCTTGATGACGTGCAGTGGAGAAATGTCTGTGGAGCGTCTGCCCAGGCTCTGTACTAAGCGCTGGAAAAACAGTCGAGGGAAGAAATGGCCCCAACCGTAGGAGCTTTCCTAGGACACGAAGCCAGGCTGTCAACAAATCCTAAATGGGAAGGAAATCCAAAAAAAGAGAGGATATATATATACGTATATGTATAGCTGATTCACTTTGCTGTACAGTAGAAACTAACAGAACACTGTAAAGCAGCTATACTCCAATAAAACTTAATTAAAAAATAACTGCAATACAATGTGACAAGGGCAACAGGAGAACTCAAACATCTGTGGAATTGAAGAAGAAGAAAGCGCTAACGTCCCCTGAGGGAGTGGGGCACTCCGTGGTCCAGAGTCTGACCTGCACCCGGGCGCCGACTAACCCTTCCTCTGCTCTCCCTCCGTTTTTAAAAAACCAGCTGGTGTTTTATGTCCTCTGGCCTGTAAGTCTTTCACACTCATTGAAATTCAGTGATGGTTATCCTATTTCTCACAGACCAAAAAAACCCCAAACAAAACAAACAACAACATAAAAACAGTGCTAACCTCTTGGTTAGTTGACCTAAGTATAGCAGGTACTTAGCAAGGAAACAAAGAAAAGAAGTTAGAGAAAATAGTAAGGAGGGCATTGGAGGGTGTGGATCTGAGATAGCGCGTGAAGTCACCAGACACAGGATGGAGTCATGGGATGAAGGCGCCAGCGCTTTTGTTCCTTGTGCTGAAAGAGTTTTCTACAAATGGGCTCCTCCTGTTCTCACCTCTGGCAATGAAACCTTCGCTGTTCTGGTCTTGGTCTCCACAACTCCACACGTGCTCTTGTAAAAAATAGTGAGACAATTTTTTTTTTTTTTTTTTTTTGCAGTACGTGAGCCTCTCACTGCTGTGGCCTCTCCCATTGCGGAGCACAGGCTCTGGACGCGCAGGCTCAGCGGCCATGGCTCACGGGCCCAGCCGCTCCGCGGCATGTGGGATCCTCCTGGACCGGGGCACGAACCCATGTCCCTTGCATTGGCAGGCGGACTCTCAACCACTGCGCCACCAGGGAAGCCCCCGAGACGATACTTTTTTTTAATTCATTTAAAAAAAATTTTATTGCAGTATAGTTGATTTACAATGTTGTGTTATTTACTGCTGTACAGAAAAGTGATTCAGTTATACATATATATATATATACATTCTTTTTTTAATATTCTTTTCCATTATGGTTTATCATAGGATACTGAGTATAGTTCTCTGTGCTCTACAGTAGGACCTTGTTGTTTATCCCGATAGTTTGAAATTCAAGTATTCTTCCTGTGTTGGTCTGTGCTCAGCGAGAGAAGTTTCCAAATTTTAAACATTGGTTTTTCCTTTGAAGCTATGTTAAGTACTCGAAAAGAACATGCCTTGACATTCAAAAGAACCGGAATCCAGGCTTTTCTTTTACAAACTATGTGATTTCTAGCAAGTTCACAAATTTCTCTGAGCCTCAATTTCCTCATTGAAAGTTGACAAAATACAACTGACTGTATCCTGGCTTAGAACTAGTGATTTCAGATGGGAATGCTCCACAGAGAACTGGCACATAGTAGGTGCTCAAAAGAGGTGAAAAGTATTCCTTTCTGTGGTTGACTTAATAGCGCTTTCTTTCTCTTCTCTTGTTATATAATCAAGGGAGTGTTCCATTTCCCTTGGTACCACTTGTAGAATCAGGGCAGAGCAAATCCTCCTATATCGTTAGGAATTAACTGATTTAAATACAGTACAAGCGTTCAGTCTGTAAAACGCATTTCTGTGAGTCTTCTCAACAGCAGTATCATCTCGAAAATTGGTAAGTGGCCTGTCTGACAATATGTGTGCTGTTATAATCCAGGATTGTCTGAGTCACCACAGCTGCCCCACCCACCCATGTCAAAGAGATGGTTAAGCTTGGAGTTCACATACTTTCCCTGAATGTCCTTCTATGCACTGCCCACAGCACAGCACTGACAGTGTTTACAATGAAAGAGCAAAAACCAAGAGCTTTGCCTCAAATTGGAGTTGGGTGACAGTATAACCGATGGTATTGATATTTAGGAAACTATAGAGACATCACTTTGGAAATCTCAAGTGCTTTCAAAATAGTTCCCACCATGATAGTCAGATAACCATGATGCCTCAAAAAATAGTTAATATATTATATGTTTACATACACACACACACACACACACATATATGCATGTGTGTGTGTGTGTTCGATTGAATATTTATAGCAATCTGTAGTATGGTCAATTAAGAATTTTTTTAAGCATCCCAAGTCTATGGTCATAGTTATTTTTCAGTGAAAGCCATGTGTCTGCATATGAATTAGTTATCCTAACACCCAATAACCCATAATTTAATTTTAAATTTAAAACCCACTTCTCCAGCGTTTGTGAAAGTCGTTGAATTGTCACATTACTATTCCCCAGTCTGTGGACAGAGCATCAAGAAGTGGAAGATGCCCTGAGCAGGGGTTAGAAGGTGTGAGTGGGATGCAGGGCTGGGATTCTTCTCAGGGTGAGGAACCTGGGGGAAATCCTCTCCTCTCTGGACCTCTGTCATCCGCCACACAAGGAGCTGTGATGAACCACCTCCTGAAGTCCCCTCCCACTGGGATTCTCTGTTGCCGTGACACCGGGATGCTGTTAGAATGTTGGTACCTACTCAAGCACTTTGTGTACCGTGGGTCATGGGAGGAGGACAGAGGGACTCACCCTGGATGGAGGTTTGAGGAAGCTGTATTTCCAGGTGGGGCTAGAGTTCCTGCAGGCTGGAAGGTGCAGAGCTGAGCAATTTCCATGATGAAAGGGTCAGTCAAGTTTCATTGGAGGGAAGAGAGGAGACACCTGAAATTTTAGCAGTGAACCCCGATTTCTCAGGACTTTGGTTGGAGATGTCCTCTTGAGATCCCTGGAGAGAGTCTTTGGCAGGGTTGACTTTGGCAGAACCTTTGGCAGGGTTGACTCAATCTCAGGGTGGGTCTAGGAGCTTTTCAGCCCATTTATGTAGACGTTGAATGTGTTGTTCATTCTACAAATGATGTAAATGTTTCCTCACCGGAACTCAAAGTGCTTTTGTGAGGAAGCCCACTGTCTGTGGAAGCAGTGAAAGGGCAGGTGTCAGAAGGGGAGGGCTGCCCTGACCTTAACCTTCAGGCAGGTTACTGAGGGATGTTAGAACAGTGAGGTACAGACCTACGCATCAATCACCAAAGATCGTGAACGGATATTCCTGGGCTGAAGGTATTTTTGTCAGAGGCCAAGGAGTTACCTAACAAATCTGTGACATAAACAGCAGAATCTTCCCTGGTGATTTCACCAAGAATTACCATCCATCTTTATGGCTGTGAGGTTGCGCCCTCAGCCCCGGTGAAGCCCACCATCCAGCCTCACCCTCAGGACGGGTCATTATGGCCAAGTGAACCCAGGTCATTTGAAACTGACAGAGCAGCACAGAATTTGAGGCAAAACAAAGATCTTCAATATGCATTGATCAATCTGATGAATGTATATATTCTCATCTAAAAAGAATTTCCTGTTAGTGCATCACAGAGTGTAATGGCAGTTCCTAAGCCCTTTACGGAAAACCCTAAAGCACATATCAACATTGACAGCAACCCTGGTGGCGTTTCATAGACTGAGGTGTGTAGGGGGACTGTTCGTGATTGTGAGAGATTCCATTTATGCTGTAAACAAATGGCCACAGCCCCAGATGATGATGAAATACATTGTATAAATTGTATGAATATATACAATACTGCATTATATTGGACTACGTGTGTCCAAGTTACTATACATGCCACATGTATTTATAATATATAATCCATTATGTTATATATGTATATATACACACATTTAAATTGTGTATATATATTTAATAATAGTTTAAATATATACACATATATATATTTTTTTAACTTCATGTTCCACATCCTTTCAGTCAATATGGGTATTCAGAAAATACATGAATAGGATATATACATATACATAAAAGATAGTATAATGAGAAGAAATTATAGCCCTTATAAAGTTTTTTTTTTTTAATTTCTGAAGTTTTCATAGGTCAACTGGCCTCAGAACTTCACTAAGTTAAGAAGATGGAAGGCTGGAGAGCTTATGGGATTTTCCAGTGTAGAGCAATGACACTTCAATCATATGTCCTTTGATGGAGGGGAGAATCAAGGGGTCATCTGTTAGAGCCTGGGGACCCTACCCTTCAACAAATGACCAGAAATGATTGGATCACGTGTTACTTCTAGATGAAATAACACCTGAATCAAAATCGCAGATGAGATATCAAATAGAACTTTTTTTTTTCTGGAGACGTATCTGAATGGTACTGCCAGGATTTCACTGCTTATGACATTTAAAAGCAGAGTGTCTGGAGCACTAAAAATACACTGTAGGGAACTACCCCGGGCTGGCAGAGAAATGTTTGAGAGCTTCAAAAGGTCCCTGCTATTTTTAATATCTACTCTCACACTACCTTAGCGTGAGTAATACCTTTGCAGAGTCTACTATGTTGGTTGAAGCTGTGGCAAAGCTCCTTGGCCCCAAGAAGCATCAGACCAGATTCTAGAAGATTGCTGGCATGTTCTTTCCAGGGCAGAGAAAACGTCTCCGGTCAGGAGAGGTGGCAATTTAAAAATAATCACGGATGTGTAGCTTGATGCCAGACTCTCTGTGACATGTTACTGGAACCATCCAAAATAACTAGTTAAGGTATCTGCAAAATTTAAATTCGTCCTGGAAATTTCGCTGTAAGCCGGGCCACATGTACTAGTGCTGACCGTCTTCCAACACGGGCGTGTGCACAGCCCTCTTAAACTTGGCTGACTCTTAGCGTCCTGAGTCCTGTACCTGTGCTCCCGTTCTCTGTCCTTCCCCACATGCCCACAAGGAGGCAGTGTGGTGCGTGGACAGGGCTCCAGGCTCTGAGTCAGGACTTTCCCTGGTGTTTGACTTGGGCGTGCCACTCACCTCTCCGAATAATCAGCTTTTTTACCTGGAAGATGCAGGTTATACTTGCTCTGCCACAGTGTTGTGAAAGATATTAAAGAAAAATAAAAATTAATTAATAGGCTGGAAGAAGTACATCCCTGTTGGTGTCATTTCATAATGGGTTAAATGAAGGGGTGATGATGCTTCTTGACCATTCATTGCTAAGGGTCTGCTGGGCCAGATCCTCCAGTGGAGAGGATGCAAATTCCTTCTCCTCTTAAGCTCTCCACTCCGAACCTCCAGCTCCTTCACATGAATTGTTCCTTAAGGCTGTAGAGCTCCCTTGGTCCCTTTCCTTACAAATACTTAGTCCTTGCTTTAAAGATCAAAGTTTCTAATCAAATTAAAAATCTATTCTTTGACCTCAAATATATTCTCACATAACAAGCTGATGTTTACAGGTGTTTTTCATTGCCACCATTAGACTGGGAGCTGCTAAACACGTCTTCTGTTTGAGTATTTATATAATTTTAAACAAAGTAGTTCAAGCATAATTAAAGATGGGTATCTCTAAATATGTGTATGCTTTAGCCCAGGATCATTCTCAAGGGAAAAAAAAAAAAATCCCTGGAGGTAGCTTTAAAAACCTAAACCTTCAGGAATGGAAACCACTGATGTCCATTTAAGAGCTAAGTATAAAAACAGTCATTTTATCCATCAAGTGATAACTAAGTGGAAATCAAAATGGTCAGTTGTGACTCACTCCAGGGAGTCCAGGCTCACACTCTAAGTGAGGCTGTGGGCTGGGTTAGTCACAGAAACACAATTTTTTTTAATGAAATCATGTGTCTTCCTGAGTCAATATTACATGAAAATCCAAGCAGATGAGGAATAATAGCCGGGTCTCCATCCCTGTCCTTCGTGAAGCCGTTACCGTCGTTGTCTGATGATAGGGAGGGAGGCGTTTCAAATTACAGCAGCACTTTCACAGGTAGATAATTATGTCAAGTTATGAATGACAGAAATTACTGCAGCTACGGTTTTCTTTTTTGGTCTTTGCTGGCTGTTTTGCATCCATTATACTTTCTTTTTATAGCTCCCTTAGTTATCTGCAGTTAATTAACATCGATAAATGACTGAAATGTTATATAGTACTTTGATTGCATTTTTATCTTTTTTGTTTCCTTCTTAAGGAAACTGTCACTTCTAATGTCTTAAGTACTGTCATTAACGTTGAGCTTAAAATGATTCTTGGCATTATTTTTTTCAATGTAACTTAAAATTTGACTCTTTGTTTCAAATTACGGGCTTTAGGTTTTATATTTTCAAAGATACCCTCAGATGCTATCAAAATACTACCTCGAGAGCTATAGAATTATATCACCAACTTCATTTGCACTAGTCTCCTGTGATAGTACAAAAATTTATAATATATTATAATATTTCTGTAAGAGACTAGGGTAGGCTTTATTGAAAGTTTATTTTTGGTAGGTGAGTTTGTTGTTGGCTTTTTTTTAAGCGGGTACAATTTTGACCTGGTTTCTGAACTTTAGTTGCCAGCTCATAGTTTTCTTACTGAAAGGGATTTTTGTTTGTTCGGTCTAGGTCAGAACCTAATCTTTTGCAATACTTTTTCCAGTTTTACTGAGATATAATTTACATATAACATTGTATAAATTTAAGGGGTATAACATACTTATTTGATAGATGTGCATATTGCAAAATTAACCA
This sequence comes from Aethalodelphis obliquidens, assembly GCF_003676395.1. Taxonomy (NCBI): domain Eukaryota; kingdom Metazoa; phylum Chordata; class Mammalia; order Artiodactyla; family Delphinidae; genus Aethalodelphis; species Aethalodelphis obliquidens. The sequence goes on from NW_020837969.1 coordinate 7,953,658, forward strand.
TAACCTAATCTCGTTTAATTTTCTCTAATTTAAACAATTTTTGGAAGATCTTGATTTTGAAAATTTCCAGCAAGTGTCAGACCTTAACTAACGGTACATTCCAATTCAATTACTTATAAAAATATACAAGAGCAAAACAATTGATACTTTTGGCATTATTTAAGCTACTTGAATTACAGGGGAATCCAAATGCTTTCTTCGTCATTCTCTCTCTTTCTGTATCTCTATATTTGCAACAGTACTAGGTTGTTAAATTTAAAGTATTTTTGTAGAATTCATATTTATTATAGGAAGTTACCTGTGCATTTTGTTCAATGGCCAATAGTGACTTCAAAAATTTATCCGATATTCTTGAAGTATTCAAATTATATGGATACTCATTGTAGAAATATGTGTAATAAAAACGAGTTGAAAACAAAATAAGTACAATTCAGTGGAGCAAAGCAGCATTCATATCAATGGAATACTATGAGGCTCTATATATTTGATACAGAAGAGTCCACAAGCTTTATTGTTAAATGTAAAAAAAAAACCCATGCTAAATAGGTTTATGGTAGTCTAGTGCTTGCATGAAATACATGTAGCTACTAAGTACATAGGTGTGGAAAAATAAAGAGTAAATAATAAGTAAAATAATCAGATGTGTATGTATGCGTACGAGGACATACATGAAATGGGTAATTGTGCTTATCCCAGGTTATGGAGATCAGAGGTAGACTTATTTTCCACTTCCATCTTTTGGTATATGTTGAATTTTGTTCCTTGTACACATATTACCTATTCAACAGTAAACTGGTTAAATATGTAAACATCATAAAAGTTATAAAGAAATAAAAAAGTGAAGTGCAATGTTGCAATGGTCAAGTAACAGTCATGACATAATAGTATTTATTGATTCGAAGGAGTGAAGTGTTTCATATAAAACATGCTATTAAGCTGTTACTTGCCTTAGAAATCACATTACATTTTTATTTATTCCAGAAAAGATAATGGAATACATACCTTTTTAACAAACTTCATATATATATATATACACACACACACACACACACACACACACACACATACATTTTTTATATGCCAAAAAAAAAGAAAGTCAAAATTGTGCGTCTCTATGTATAGACATTGTAATGTAGGTCCAGGCTGTCATAATACAATTACACCAGATCATCAGATCAGTATTTCCTTACATATACCTCTTCAATGGTGCTTACATTTGACACCATGGTTTTGTCATGACCTCTGACTATAAACATGACCAGAAATCCTTTTAATATCTTGAGGTAAAATAAAAGTGACCCCTGGTCCCTGTGAAGTGTGTATCTCAGAGATACAGTGCCATTTAGACAGATTCGTCTGATTTCTTTGAGAAGGTGTAATCAGCATTGTGCTTATCTACAAAGAACCTCTTTTTATCATTTACCCACCATCCTCTATACAGTATGAATGCTAGCATGGACAGTGTCGGTTGCATTGTAAAAAGCTACAAAGAGTTTTCAGAACCTGCTAGTTTTAAATTACAAATATAATATGGGGAGAAGCTAATAAAAGTACAGGAAAATTTAAAAAATAATTGACTTTTTCTTTTCTCTTTTTTTCTTTCCTGGGGAGATCATATTCTTAGGATCATTTTAAACTAGCCAGTATGAAAGAATATAATTGATTGAATTATTTGGAAATAATTCTTTTTTAACTATCCACTAAATTCTGTGGAAACATGCATAATGGAAGAGTCAATGGCTGATTTCAGTTATAGAAAACTATATTACTGTAATCTTCTATAGATTATTACACTTCGAAAACCACTCTACCTGTTCAGAGTATGTCAGAAAGGATAAAGTACCATGTCAAAAACTTAGATGTACTTTTGTTTTCTAGAAAAGGATAACCTTGAAGAAGATTTAGAAATATAATTGTTCTTACAAAATAAAGGAGTTGATCTATATCAACCTTTAATTTAAAAATATTTATTAGCCCAAATGACACCCTGAAAAGTACAATTTCTGGAGAATACTGATGAGCATATATTACTGCCCCAAATAATTATTCGAATTGCTGCAACAATGCATGATCACATATTTACACTAGTTTTATATCTTATACATCAGTATCCTTTATTTCTTTTTCAGTAATATGGTGAATCATTCATTCATTCTTTCATTCGTTCACATCTCTTTATCAAAGTTTTCCTATGTGTCAGGCTTTGCACCAGGTGTTCAGATACAGTAGTGACCACTAACAGACTTTCCACCTGCCGTTATGGTGATTGTGCTCTGGTGAAGAGGGTGTGCATTAATCAAATAATGATATAAACAAGGCAAAAAAAAAATCCTAATGTGTTACAGTTTGACCTCAGCAGAAAAGTCAGTGAATTGTATTCAGAGGAAGTGAACCCTGAGTCGAAACAGGAAAGATGGCTTGGGTAGAAGAGAGAATCAGATTCTCCGAGCAGCAAACAACATTTGCAAAGCCCTTTTGGTAAATGAGAGCATGGCAAGAACGGGAGCCTAGGGAACGGCCCAGTGGCCAGACATGGAACCAGGGATGCCTGCACAGAGTTGAGGCCAGGGAGGTGCATGGAAAAAGACATGTGCGTCACTGTCTGCATTGTCGGAAAATGGGCAGAGACATACCAGCTGTAGGGCACGACAGCTTGGGCCAGGGCAAAGGAGATGCATAAGAAGGGAGATAAACTAGAACATTACTTAGGAGGCCAAGTCTGCAGGACCAGGTGATGACTGTGATGTGGAGGCGCAATGTCAAAGATGGACCAGGCATTTCTGTCGTGAAGATTGACAAATAGTGTAGCTGCTCATGGAGATGGAAGGCATGGAAGCAGTGAGTGACACATGCCAGCTTTAAAGTGCCAAAGTGAGGTAGCCAATTGGTAGCAAATTGACAGGAGGAGCTCACAGATTAGTCGAGACTAGAGGACCACCTTTGAGTCATCTTCATGTCTGGGTCAGTGAGAGGCTTGAACAAGGTGAGGTGTTCCTGTAAGAAAGGTTTAGTGTGAAGAAGACACAGAGGCCAGGTATAAAAGGGTAAGCCTGCAGAGGAAGCAGAAATGACTGTCATCTGCAGAAGATGGAGAAGGATACTTAAGGGAGAGAAAAATGATGCTTAGATGACAAAGAAGACCCATATAGTCAACAACTATTCTCTGAGTGCCTACCCTGGTACGGATGAAGGTCAGGATCAGAGCCGCTGAAATACTAGTGTCCAAGTATGTTAATATCAGAAGAAAGTCATCTAAAAGGTGTACCGAGATATTTATTTTTGCCATTGCCCGTGGGCTCTATTCTTGTACCACAGATGATGAAATTATTATGCATGCAAGCCTTTTTTTTCTCTCAGAAGGAAAAGTTCCTCTAAGATATGGTTAGAGATTGTTAGATTGTTAACTTTAAAGTTCATTCAGTACATGATTACCTCATATTTTCAGCAGAATTACAAATGAGAGTCACTATGTTATGTAACCAGAGGTGACTTAAACAAGCAGAACACTCAGTGCTGAGACAACCACAACAGGAAGAGGTGATCGAAATGTGCTCATTTACGTTTTTTGTTTTTTTTTTAAATCAGATAATGAGAACTACTATATCATACTTCTTTATTTTCAGTTGACCCTCAGATGCTTATGTAAATTTAATTCCCAATTACATAAAGTACTTCTTGGGATGAGCACCTTCATATCCTTCTAAATAATTTATCAATATTTTTTAAACTTGATTTTGACTGATGCACTCCTTTGTTAGTGTAAGCCACTTCAATTTTAGAAGTAAAAAAATAAAAAATTATGGTGCTGATCAGTTCATGTTTTGGAGTTATGTATGACTGGCAGTCTCCTACTATCCCAACCAGAATTTTTCTGAAGCATTTGCTTCAAACGCTGTTTCTTCTAAGTTGCATACACCTCCTATACACATGTATTTGCAATTAAGAGGAAGATTTTTAGTCCAGTGTTGCTCGCCATTATTATGTGTATGACCAAATTACCACGTCAGATTTACGGTGACTAACCATACTTAAGTCAAAGGCAAGATATCCCACTGCTGAGTATTTATCCAAAGAATTTGACATCGGCGTTGAGAATAGATGTCTGTGATCCCATGTTCATTGCAGCGTTATCCACAGGAGCCATGGCATGGAAGGAACCTAAATGTTTGTCAGCAGATGAACAGATAAAGAAAATGTGGTCTATACATACAGTGGAGTATTTTTCAGCCTTAAAAAGGAAGGGAATCTTGTCATAGGTTACAACATGGGTGGAACCTGAAGGCATTACGCTAAGTGAAATAAGCCAGACACAGAAAGACATACTGCATAATCTCACTGAGATGAGGAATGTACAATGGTCAGATTCATAGTGAAGAGAATAGAATGGTGGTTGCCAGGAGCTGGGGGTGGGGGGAATGGGGAGGTGTTTGTCAAAGGGTACAAGCTTCCAGTTACGAGATAAATGAGTTCTGGAGACATAATGTGCAGCATGAAGACTGTATTGAACAGTACTGTGTGGTGTGCTTGAAATTTACTAAGAGGATAGATCTGAAGTGTTCTCATCCCCTCAAAAAAGAAGGAAAAAGAGAGGGAGAGGGAGAGGGAGATAGAGGAAGGAAGGGAGGAAGGAAGGAAGGAAGGAAAGAAGGAAGAGAGGAAAGAAGGAAGAGAGGAAAGAAGGAAGGAAGGGAGGAAAGAAGAAAGGAAGGAAGGAGGGAGGGAAGGAAGGAGGAAGGAAGGAAGGAAAGGAAGGAAGGGAGGAAAGAAGGAAGGAAGAAAGGAAGGAAGGAAGGAAAGAAGGAAGGAAGGAAGAAAGGAAGGAGGGAAGGAAGGAAGGGAGGAACGGAGGGAGGAAGGAAGGAAGGGGTGACCCTGTGAGGTGATGTGTGTTAATTATCTGGATTGTGGTGATCATTTCACAATGTAGACATACGTCAAAACATCAAGTTGCATCCCTTAAATATATACACTAGCTTTGTGTCAATTATATCTCCATAAAGTTGGGATAAAAGACAGATAGATAGGTAGATAGATAGATAAAAGAATGGGGCCAGATGTTATGTAATCAAGGTGTTCCAAAATGAGGCAGTTGTTTTTAGCACAAAACTCTTTCTATTTTTAAGTAGACGTGGTTATCCTAATGGTTGAAAGCAATTTTATGACTGCATTCTTAGAATAATATACATTACATCAAATTTCATCAAACTGTGATTAATGCATAGCAGTTGTGTTAAAACTTAAAGAAAACATACTGTGATCCATATTCAGCCAAAGATTTTAATAGTGTTGATATAAAATATAAATATTTATTATTCAGTTTTTATTTGGAGACTTCCTACTTCTCTTCTAACAATGAACTGAATTAACACCCCAAGAGCAGTTTTGAAGGACTATAATAAAATCTATTCTATTTCATGTTTCTCCAACTTTCCTGCTTGTATACTTTGACAAATTTCATAAAATATTTTCATAAAAATCTTCATTCAGCTGACTCTCTTTGTTGGCCATTGAAAGCACTACAGTGTGGTTTGCGAACAGTGCTCAATCCTGCATGTACGAGGACAGGGGCGTAGAGACAAGTTTTATTGTCCTGCTGAAGTGGGAGGACAGAGTGAGCACAGGTCTGTTCTCACTCTCTGTTTCTACACCCAAATGATCCCTGTGTGTCGATCACCCAGGCATTGTAGGGCCTGGATGGCTGCACTTGAACTAAAAAATGTCAGGTGTGACATATGAATTACGACACACAGTTATAAATCATGGACACTGTCAGTAGGTGACACGTGTCTTGATGAAATACAAATGGGCATTTTATTTCTGGCTGAGGCTGGCATGCAATCTAAGGACCCTGACTGTCTCTGCACATGGGTGCATCTTGGTTCTTCTGTTTCCAGTATTGAGATACAGGCTGGGTCCCCATAGAAGGTAAAAGATACACAGATAGAGATGTCGAGTATTTATTTATTTACTTATTTATCTGTTTACTTTTGTTTTACAAATAATTCATGTCTTTATAGCCACAACTAAGAAAACTAAATTTCTTTGTAGTTTTCTTGTTTCGTAAGTTGGGATCTGTCCTTCCAATGTGGAGCAAAATGAATATGGTCTGGAATAATTTAAAACTAGGCATATCATGAAAACTAGAGTTATACCAAGAAATATAACATCTTCACTTAACAAAAATCATGCCTTGTCATTGCTTCTGCAAGGAATTGAAGATACCAGTCAGAGGTTTTGAAAGTAAGGTAAATTTTTTCACTTGATATATGAAGACTGCAAAATTTAGATTCCTTTTTTCATCTTAGTATTACAGCAAAAACTTATTGAAGCCTCTGTTTCATCCATACATCCATACATATCCACCCATCCACCCATTTATCCATCCATCTATATATCTATCCATCCATTTATCCATGTGTCCTTGTATCTATGTATCCATCCATCCATCCATGTTTCCATGTACCTATGTATCTATCCATTCACCTATGTATCTATCCATTCATCTATCTATCTATCCATCCATCCATCCATCTACCTATCTTTGATGTGAATTTTCAAAGTTGATTGAATAATGCAATGTAGGAACAAGTCTTGAGTGGCAATTTCTTATTCTTTTTTTATGAAGGTTCTGTGCATGTGATGGCATATTATTAAGTACTAACTTAAAAGCAAAGAATGAGTTTTAAACTGTGTAAGGATTTCTAAGATGTATAACAAATTGCACTCTATTAAACGTCAAGTACATCCTTTAATTTGTGAGTAAAGGTGAAATGAGAAGTTAGAACCAGTGTCACAGTATCCTAAACAATCATTTAAAGGTATTCCTATCAGTAGGCAGAGAAGAGGTATTTATTTTCTTACTTTCTTAGTAAGTCATACTCATTTTGACTTTACCCTATTGAGGTGGATTCAGTAAGTACTTCTCTTGGCAATGACCTATGGAAAGAATGTCATGCTTGGTAAAATTCTATATACACCAGCTTCTTTGCTATTCTTTTTGTTTTTTCCCATCCTAAATGAACTCTTAAAATTTTCGTTTGACAGTAGCAAAGGATTTTTACACAGTAGAAGTAAGTAGACCTAATGTGGCATTTATTCTACCACCACCGACCCTAGACAGTGCCCTCACCTGCACACTGGAGGTGACAGTCCACACCTGTCTTAATCATAAATATATTTATATAAAATACCCAAAGTCAAGTGTGAAATTGCAGGCACTCAGTCAAGGCCAGTCATGAGAGTACTTTCTAACTTAAAAAAATTGATAAAACTTTCATGCACAAGGGTAATTCAGAGTAGAGAAATTAGAAAGATCAGTTAGACCTTAGAAATATGAATTCGGAACATTCCTTGCTCTCCCCTACATGCTTAGTTTCCCAAGCTCCAAGGTCATTTGGCTTCTACAAGTGTTTGCCCTGTGCGAGAGAGGCAGGCAGGAAGGATAAGGAAGCCCACTGGTTGGTTGTGGCTCTCTGCCTTGGCCAGAGTTCCCAGAAGCTGCTGCAATGTGCCATGGCTCCAGGCTCCCATTGGATAGCCTGGCAGGACGGTGTCCTCTGCCTGCCCTCTGGGCTCCTCTGAATGTCCCCTCCTTTTATTCTTCCAACCTCAGAGTAGAAAGTTTACTGATGCTTAGACTAGGAGGGTTTCTCACCATCCCATGCTTGGTGGCTTGCATCTTCCATCACCTGTGTAATCAATCCCCTGAAAAAAATTCCTACTGTTTAAATACATAGAGTTGTTTGCATTCTCCCATTGGGACTCAGCGTGAATAATGACAGGACATGGCTGATTACTGAAACAGTGATCAGTAAGGCTAGGTGAAGGAAGTATCCCAATTCATAAAGAAAGGACAGAAAGATTTACAATATAAGACTGGCATTCAGAGATAGACAGTTTCAGATCAGAGGTTTCAATATTTGCCTAGTAGAGGTTCCGTAAGAAAAGAATAGAAACAACCTAAGTGAGTAAATAAGAAAGAAACATAGAACAAAAGCTCCCTGGACTGAAGACAAACTCAGATCTCCAGATTAGAGTTAATTAAATATTGGAAAGCATGAATGAAAGGAGACCCATAGTTAGGAATACACTAGTGAAATTTCAGAACGACAAGCACAAAGAATCATACTAAAAGCTTACAGAGGAGGACTGGATATATGTGACCTGTAAAGTCAAAAGATTTAGATCAAAGAACACTTCTCAGTAGCCACACAGGTTGTAGAAGATAATGCAGAAATGTCTTCAAATTTGAAGATGAATTATTTTGAGTCTTTAATCTCTTAAAACTCAAGGCAGAAAGCAGAATAAAGATATTTTCAGACATACCAAGATGCCCAAAGTTTGCAAACCATACACTGTAGCAGAAAGAATTAGTCAAGGAATCATTACAAAGAATTCAATCAAAGAAAGCTTTGGGGAGGAAATGGTAAGAAAAGTAAACATGGAATACTGTAGCTAATTCTAAATAAATATTGAAGAATGATTTTTAAAAATGTAACAATTTGAAACCAATATCTGAGATGCACATAACAGGGGAGGCCACATAAACATCTGTGGAAGTTCAAGGACGTAATACCATCTTGCTAAACTCCCAGCTTGTTTGGGGATGGAAGCTAATGGATTCAGAACATCGGTTTAGAAAATTTTTAATATTTGTGTCAAAAATTAAGTTGTAAAGACTAGAAAAATGGAAAGAGGATGTGTAGCTTTGACACCTTTCAGAAAACAAACAGAAAAGGAGAGGTAGCAGTTGGGAGAGTGGAGGCTTAACAATCCAACAACAGCAGCGATCGCAGCAATAACAAAAGAGGATCAAAGCAAGATGGCACGAAGCCAGACATATCTGTAATGAACACCTGTGAATCAGTAAAAAGCCTTATTCAGAAAAAACACACTAAAACTGGATAAAAGAACCTTGTGATGTGTGTGGTGGATGTGTGTTTACAAACACATGCTCACGAGTTTTTTAACAAGACACATATCTTAAATTTTAAGGGCTGTCAAAGAAGGAAGTGAACACACGCTGGATAAACACGATAATGAGGCAGGGTGTCAAGACTGACATCAGAGCACGTCGGCCTTACCAGCTCAGGTTGTAAATGAGAGGAAGAGGGATGCTTTATATTGAAGTAAGTGCACTGTGACTCTTAGAATGCGCCAAGAACTGAAAATTTGGGAGAAAATAAAGACAAGAAAACCATGAAGATGTACCGTTGTCATAGTGCTAGCCCATGTTCAGAAACGTGAAAAATCAACAAAAATGATGAAGGTATAGAAGATTGAAAAAAAATAATAACTCTAATGATGACCAATATTTATTCTATGCATGTTCAATGTGGCAGGTGTTGCTCTGAGCACTTACGATGTATTGATTGGTTTAATCTTCCATAACTGAAAACTCAACTCACAAAATTAAAGAAAGTTAAAAACCCCACCGTGTTCAGCTACTAAGGGGATGATTACTAAGTTCCTGCTGATCCGCTAACATGGGCCAGCTTGCCTTAGTTACACACGGGAAGCTTAGTTTTGTTGTTGTTTAACCAAAGAATTGTCTTTTATTTTCTGTAAAGAGAAAAATGTAAATCCAATTTATTTCTGAGTAAAGGTTCTCTCAAAACCAATTCTTGAAACTAACACATATTTAGAACATGTTTATTACACAGAAGGAAGGAACTCTTGTCAGTGAGAAAACCGAGTTGGAGAGCAGTTAAGTCACTTGACAACAGTTGTGAATCGGGAAAATAAAAGATGAGGGTCATTCCCAAGCATTGTGGTTCCTGACCCTGTGTTTTAAATGCTACTGCCTTGAAAGTATGCATTTCTATCAAGGATTCACGGCACAAAACATGCATGGTCACACAGATTATCTTAATGAAATTCAAAAGCAAATGAATGCAGGTCAAGCTACCTGTCCATGATGGAACAAAGCGAAAAATCCACTAACAAAAATATCTCCCCAAGATTAGACACACAGTTGCCTGTGTGCACATACATACCACCCCCCATACACATACAAACAAAAATATCTCCCCAAGATCTCACACACACACACACACAGGCACACACACTTGTGTGCCTGTGTGTGTGTGTGTGTGTGTGT